>NC_090940.1:606328539-606631570 GCF_040938575.1 Ambystoma mexicanum
ATTTTATGTGTTGTGGATGTTTGTGCTAGGAAACCTGTTGAAGATATTTGAAGCATGATGGTCACGTGTACCGGACACAAAGTATCGTTTTCATGCAGAAGTTAGATTTGTGGCAAAACATCTATTGGCTCCTCATTCTGCAGAAGCAGAAAGAGAGAGTAAGGTGCCGTTGCAGAAAAATAGGTGGCACTAGCGGTAAAGTTAGGAAGTGGCAAAATGAGTGGCAGCTGCAAAACAAACAGAAACAGTGCAACGAGCAACCTAAAGAGCAACATAGAAGAAGAAAGGGGTTTATGGTGGCAGTTGCATGTGTGGGTGCATGCCACAGTGTGGAAAAGAGCCAGTTCCACAACCTTTCGTGCATTTCCCAGTGGCTGCTGTGACATGTGCATCCCCAATTTTAAACTCCTGAACAAACATATTTGTTCAATCTCTCCATTTTGCATTCTTCTTGTGCACATATGAATGTATTGTGTATTCGTCCATTAAATAGACGCCATCCAGAGAACTCATTCATGGCACTTCAATAGCTCCTGGTTCAGGAGAGCCCACTCCGGGTCCAAGGAAATTTCTGATACCAGGAAGCTACTTCCAGCTCCTGCGCCTCGAATTTCAATTTGGACCCTCGAGTTTGTAGGTTTCTGGCACTGGATGTTGCTTAAAAGTGAGCAGTATGTGTGCCTCGAATTGCTATAGGTTTACTTTGCTGCAGAGTTAATGAAACCAGCCCATGAGGCTTAACAGGGCAGTGTTTTCTTGTGTTCAACTATTTCTGTGTTGAAAGTGTGTGCCTGGTTTGTGTCAAGTATTGTAAAGATTACTGAACTTCTTAGGTTTCTGTTGTATTTGTGTCCTTTGATCTTGGCCTGCAGTTTTTTGGTGAATTTGAGGCTGTACTGACAGTCAAAACCTATCGGCTTTGCCAGTGCTTGTTACCGGTGGGTATAGTGAGTCTAAAGTCGTATGCAACATTTTAAAGTGATAAACACCAATGGAATTCAGTTTACTGTATGAGGGCAGTAATCTCAACAGAAATACTTAAGGATATTTATATGGGTCATGAAACCCTAGACGGAGGTCTGTAACATGCAACTCTGCAAATGTCTTAGACTGCGACTCCCATGATCCTGCACCATTGACTATGCTTTCTACGGCTGATGGGAGTGGTGGTCCAAAACATATGGAGGGCCAAAGTTTGCAGACCCATAGCCTTCGTCTCCCGATATCCCTCACCATTGACCAGTCTGGCCAAAGCTGATGGGAGTTGTAGTCCAACCCAGACAGTGTCACGTTCTGTTTTTACCTCTGAAGAAAATGTGGTTGATGAGAACTAGTTTAGTGTCTGGGTCCAGGCTCTTGAGTAAGTCGACAATTTTCCCATTCGTTTTGTTCGCCACGTAATCGTTGATCTGTTTTATAGCTTCGGCTTCATTCTGGAAATTGCTTGAGAAGGCGTCGGCCGCATATTCGTCCTTGGCCGCATCTAGGAAGTTCTGCAGGAGTTTGAATCCCTGCCGGATGAAGAGGGTGTTCCCTGTACTGAGTTTCAGGTCGCTGCTGGGGTCGTTCAGCCTGTGGATGAGGTGGTTGAAGCCCTCGTGGACACCAGCCAGCGGAAGCTTTGTCAGGTTGAAGCCCAGGCCCTCCAAGATCTGGCTCCGCGTGGCACCTTTGGCCCCCAGGGACAGCATGGCGAAGGCCGTGCCAATGCTCACAGGCGAGAAGAAGACATTGTGCGAGTCGCCTGCCGCTGCGGCTTCGCGAAACATACTGAAGGCAAATTCAGAGAGGGCGGGTGCAATTTTGTGGCAGGTCATGTTGTCGCTTCCGTGAGGTTTGTGGTCATGTTCTTTCCCACCGTGGTGATGATGATGATGGCGGTGGTGATCATGACCAGAGTGGCCGGGCTGCCCTCCCTTTCCTTGGTCCTGGTGGCCTTCATGATGGTCACAGATGACTAGCCCATAAAGCGCCGAGGCAAGTAAGCAGAGGTAGAGGGCAGACCTCATTTTCTTTCTTTGGGAGTTTTCTGTAAAAACAAGGAGTGGCAAGCAAATGTAAAAATGTCCATACAATTAGTCTCTAGTCCAGAAAAGAACGCAAACACAACCGCACCTTGATGCGCAACATTTCATCTCTTGTAAAGGATGTTCTCGTGTTTCACTAGTTGCTATATAGTTTCCCGAAACATTCACTTATCAGAACTACTCCATCAAATTTGCCAGGACTATGTCTTGTTATTATCGCATCGTAAGTCTGTAAAGGTGGTGAGCTGCTGGTCCAGCGGATATGGGTATAGAAACTTAATGGTCTGGGTCTATAGTGAACAGGGTGGGGAGCAAGAGCTCATGGGAAACTGGCAATTACCAGATGCGGCGCCAGTGAGATGCGGCGCCGGTGAAAGAGCCAGCCACTAGATGCGGCGCCGGTGAAAGAGCCAGCCACTAGATGCGGCGCCGGTGAAAGAGCCAGCCACTAGATGCGGTGCCGGTGAAAGAGCCAGCCACTAGATGCGGCGCCGGTGAAAGAGCCAGCCACTAGATGCGGTGCCGGTGAAAGAGCCAGCCACTAGATGCGGTGCCGGTGAAAGAGCCAGCCACTAGATGCGGTGCAGGTGAAAGAGCCAGCCACTAGATGCGGTGCAGGTGAAAGAGCCATGGACTTGATACAGTGCCAGTGTCTTATCAAATGCAACACACCAAAACATATGTCGACCATCATACAGGCTCCAAATACCAAAAGCCTTACTGACAGAGTTGGATGAACTATATATCTCTGCTATTACCCTCCTTATGATTGTGCAATAGTAAGTACAAAGTTTTTGTTTTTCCCTACGCTATTTGATTTTACGCAAACTTTGAAAAAAACATTTCCACGTACTAACCTCACTTGTTTATGAAGTAAAATTGTTTTTAGAATGTCTGCAATTGAGAAACCCCCTGGTTTTTTAGATTATGTTTAATGAGTTCAAATTAATGGAAAATATATTTTTATAATTCTTTGGATGTGGGTAAATTATTGAATAGACTTCATTGTTTCCTAATTACATAGATTAGGATTTTTTGCAAGTCCTTGATGGTGCACTATTCTTAAGAAATCGAGTTTGAGAACTGGGGTAATTGTCCTTTTCTTTGCTTAAAATACGTGCCAGTCAAAGAGCCAGCCACCAGAGTGCAGTGCCGGTCGAAGAGCCAGCCACCAGAGTGCAGTGCCGGTCGAAGAGCCAAGAACTAGATGCAGTGCAGGTGAAAAAAACAGGAATTAGCTGCAGGGTGAAGAGCTAAGAACTATGTGGTGCAGGTAAAAGCCAGAAACTAGAGTGCAGTGCAGGTGAAAGAACAAGGGGGGGATTCTGTGAGTTTCTCGTCTACCGGCCTACATCCCGGGTTAGAGTCTCAACCAGAGTCTTTAGCTCACCATCCTTTCACAGAAGAGAAATTTCCACTACATATCAGTCCTGCCCAAGAAAGACCCAGAAACTAGATGCGATGCAAGCAAAAGACCCAGAAACTAGATGCGGTGCAGGTGAAAGAGCCAGGAACTAGATGCGGTGCAGGTGAAAGAGCCAGGAACTAGATGCGGTGCAGGTGAAAGAGCCAGGAACTAGATGCGGTGCAGGTGAAAGAGCCAGGAACTAGATGCGGTGCAGGTGAAAGAGCCAGGAACTAGATGCGGTGCAGGTGAAAGAGCCAGGAACTAGATGCGGTGCAGGTGAAAGAGCCAGGAACTAGATGCGGTGCAGGTGAAAGAGCCAGGAACTAGATGCGGTGCAGGTGAAAGAGCCAGGAACTAGATGCAGTGCAGGTGAAAGAGCCAGAAAGTAGATGCGGTGCAGGTGAAAGAGCCAGAAACTAGATGCGGTGTATTAAGATGGATTTCTGAACTCAGACCTGGAGGGCAGAGGTTCAGAAGGCCAGCCTAGTTTCTTGGAACAGGGTAACCCCTGGACAAGCCAGATCAATCAGGGTAGCGATGGCGGCGGTCAAGACTAAGTCTCAAGAGGTGTGAGGGTGACTGAAAGACCTCAATGAGCACACAAATCAGGGCCACTTACAAATTACTCCAATTACAAATTATATATATATATATATATACACACACACAAGACCGAACGGGTCTAAGGAGTTAGGGGCATATAATATGTAGACCACCTAGATGGGGAGGAAAACAGGCAGTGCAAGTAATCAACCCAGTTCGACATCAGAAATACACCTAACTAGGAGGAAGTCCGAGCCCTACGAAGAGAGGAGCCTTATGCTCAAAAGTACCTGCACGTGCTTGTGCCAATTTACAACATAGGGTCTCTTCAAGGATCTCGGGCAGTTCAGGAAGGTGAATGAAGCGATGAAGAATGAGTCCCCACTACTCCTACAAGGCCTCCACTTGTGGGCAGAGGCAGGGCGAGTGTGAGTCCCTATTTCGCAACAGCAGTAGAAAAGAAACAGGCTCCTGCGCGAGGGGCCACTGGTTGGGGTATGGACTACTCACCATCCCTGACGCAGGCAGACCCAAACTTCTCCAGTTCAGTTCACGTTGCTGGCAGGTTCAGCTGCGATGATCAGGACGTCTCGACACCGTGTAGATTCTGTGTAGCATGATGCAGGGTCGAGGGTGTCCCAAATGCAGCGGACGTGCACAGGTTGTTACCGCAGCAGGGCAACACGGCAACCGCGTTTACTCTGGGCAGGGCGCACTCATCTCACTTCAGACCTGGGAATGCCAAGTGTACGAAATTCGGTGTGAGGGTGCCGTGGATGCAGAACAAGCAGTAGACCAAGTTTCGAGGGCTTCCCCGAAACGGCGGCGGTGCCAGAGCAAAACGTCCTGCATAAGATGGTCAGCCCACTGGTTAGCCCAGGGACCCTTCCAAAGAGGTTTACTTGCAGGGTTTGATGAAGGTGCCGAGAATAGTTGTTCCCACTATTCTAATGGGTCGAAGCGCCTTTGCAGACCTTCTAGGACGATGAGATGCAGAGGGGTCTCACAGGACGACAGCGGCTCAGGGTGCCAAACCTTCAGTGGGTCACCAGTGGTTCCTCGACTCAGCTTGTTGTTGCAGGATACTTGGCTCCTTCTCCTTCATTCGGTGTGAACTCAGGAGATCGACATGGTAGTGGTGTTTTCAGCCTCCTCTTATCCAAAGTTCCCTTCGTGCCAAAATGGAGAGGACCCAATGGGAGATCTGCTCACAAACACTCACACCATACATGGACCTATCACCGACCACGGTTGTCCCAAGCATTCAGGACACTCCAGACTCTCCGGCACCCAGGATGTGTATTGGGACCAGACATCCCAGGCCACACCCTGGAGGCATACACACCAGGCATGCAGAAGCCCGCGAAAGTGTTGTGTTTCGCGGAAAAGTGAATGACCAAATAAGGACGGTCAGCTCGACCTAGGTGAAGGGGCAAGACGGTCAGAGGACAGGACAAAGAACCTCGTGGCATGGCCATTTTGGAGCCAGGCCACTTACTCGTGCCAAACGCGGTAAGCGCGGATAACATGCCATAAAAGGGTTCAAAAGACAAGAGAAATGATAGCTGCCACCAGTCCTGTCCGTGACACACTTCATAATAAGTCCAGCGAGAGGTTCTATGGCCTTTGGAATGACTAGAGACCCAAGAGCTTGGTAAAGTAAGTTACAGTGCACTCTTGTTTCATGTTGCACAAAAGCTGCAACATGAGTAAAGTACTAAGGAAAACGAAGTCTCCCAGTACTGACTGTCTTAAGGGCATATCAGTTTCCCCATAAGAATTGAGCGAAAGTCCAGAGGAGTGCGGTGGAAGGCTGCGCTTCTCTGGCAAAGTCTACATCAGGGTGTAAAACATCAACAAAAAGTTTGGGGGTTGCCACATGGAGGGAAAATTATATATTTTATGAAGTCTTTCCTAACACAGTGCAGGTGAAAGAGCCAGGAACTGGATGCGGTGCAGGTGATACAGCAGAGGACATGGAGGGTGCATGCATGAGGTTTTACTGGGGTGCGCGAAGGGGTGATGAACGTACGCCACATCACATGCGTATGCTTGGTAGTGGCAAGGGAGTGACACCCCTAGGGTGAGGTATATAGTGGTTGGGCAGTAGGGTGGTCGGAGGACCAGTATTTGTACATTTTCCGAGTTTTGGGAGTGTGGGCTGCTGTGAGGTTTGGGAATGTCAGGGCGGGAGTACGGCAGTGGTGGGGGCGTGGGGCGGAAGCAGGGGTGAACAGCTATGGTCCGGGTGTACTTCAGGATGGTTGCCACATCCGGTGGTTGGCTTCCACCGTGCTCTAGCTATGATGAGGGGGGTTGTTGGGAGGACTGATGCGAAAGTAGTGCAATAGTTGTTGAGTGGATATGGGTTTCTTGTGGGTTGGGTGCAAGGGTGGCTTTGGGAGGGCTAATCCCCATCTACTGCCTATACAGAAGCTAAAACTGCTGGCTTTGCCCATCCTAGTTTTTAAAATGGCTTAAGTGCAAGGAAGAGATGCCAGGACACACGTACTGCTTATAAATGACATGGCCCAAGGCGCACCAGATTAAGAGATTTTTAGTAGACCAGTAGCCCATTTTCAGCTGCAATTTGGGCCCGATTCATGGAACTTTTTTGCTAGTTCAAAGGGACTTTGCACTGCCGACACAAACCCCGATTCATGGAACTGTGCAAAATGTATTTTTGCAGTGCAAAGTCATTTTGTACTGCAAAAATGACTATGCACTGTCTATGCAATGCAAAAATACAATGTGCACAGTTCCATGAATCAGGGTTGGTGTCGGCGGTGCAATCACACTTTTCAGCACTGCAAAATCACTTTGAACCAGGCAAAAAAAGCTATGAATCGAGCCCCAAGCCCTCTTAGAGGACTGCTTTGAAATAACACTGGCAGGCCTGCCACAGAAGCAAGCTGAATGCCTCTGCTTGATGGAGCTGTTTCAAAGAGATCCCAGAAGGAGGGTGTGATCTGTGCAGGGAATGGCCAGAGGGACGAACCTGGCCACGGACAGTAAATTGGCGAATAAAACCCCAACCACCACCCAACATCGCCCGTACCACCTTTTCACACGGCAGTGTACGCCCGATTCCTCCTCCTCCTTCGTGTAGGCGCTGCAGCACTCGCTGTGATTCCCCGATTCAATGGATGAATGAACGGCTAGGTCGGCAATGCTTGCGATTCCAGCTTGTGAAGCACAGGCTTAAGCCATTGTGAGCGAGTGACCCTCCCTTACCGCTCATATCCAGACATCTAACCACCACCCTGGCCTTTTGAGACTGGTTTGTTTTTAAACGAAAAAATGCACCTTCGGGTTCAAGGAAGTTTTTGCTGAATTTCGTTGTTTTGATTCGTTTTTTTCAACATTCGTTGTGTTTCAGCGCTTTGAAACAGAAGACAAGCGCCTAACATGACAAGCGCCTAACAAATGCACAATAACCATCCCATCCGACATAGAGGCAAACACACAGAACAGTCCTTATTACTTAGCTTAGCGGCACTGGAGCACAATATGAGAAAGTGATACATACGCGCCAACAGACCTAGTACTGTGTTTTACTTTGCATTCTGGGACCTGTGGTCCGGGGTTTATATTGAGGACGAGGACTACACGTGGCGGACTGCAAATTTACTACCAGGACTGGTCTAAGGACTCCCGAATGGAATGGGTAACGTGGGCAAGGATGACTTCAGGATATTATTATCCATGCTGCCAACCGTACGTTTGTAGAATCGCCCATTCCATCCAATCTACTGCTTCATGATGCAATTTACTGCAGCGTGAGATGTTCGTACTCCGCTTACTGGCCCAGCGCTGTATACCAGATCCCCCCCTTCTAAGTGCTGTCACGGTAGACTTATCATCAACAACCTTCCTAAATGCACACACGCACAGCATTCAGCGAAATGTAACATTCAAAGCAAAAGAAAAGCAGTGCTTACGCAATTCACCGAGAGCCCCGCCTGGCTTCACCTGGTCTCTGAATGGCCAGGGCGCGGGCTCTATATACCTTCAGAGACCGGAAGTGTACCGCCCACAGCGAGACTTGCTAACCATTAACCCCACAGCGCACGTCGTTTATCGCACTCGCGCAGAGCAAACAGGGCGATCCTTGACGTGGGCCGCAGTGCACGTATGCATGTCAGCTAAAGGCCTGGACTGACGGGACGGCGACAGGGCCTTTCAACCCATTCAGTTGATAGCACCCTCAGTGTGTCCCCTTTGTTGCCAGGCAGCATTCTTACAACACGGCCGTATATTCCCTTCTAGATTTCATTCGTTATGGGGCTTTGCAGTGCTCGGTAGCCCTTCTGGCCCCAGGGAGTATAGAGAAGTGTTATCAGCCGCTTGCTGACACTGATTTATAGCCTTTCAGTGGGCATTTAGTGGTTCAGCTCCCTGCTGGCTGGCCGCCCAGTGATAATCAGCGGCTATTAACCCTTGGCTGTATTTCTTTATCTACATCCTAATGGAGAGGCCTCAAACGGTTTCCCGCTCTAAGCAAGGGGGGCCCCAACCATCATGTTGAAACGGGTCCCCACACATCTTCAGCTGGGCCTACAGACCAACAGTGGAAAGTTCAAAAGAGGGGTGTTTGTGGCCCAGAAGAGTTAGAGCGCAAGCCTGCCCTTTGGGGTGCATTCAACAAAAAATCTCAGCCATCGTATGTCCCAAGAGCGAAACTGCCAATTTCCAAGCAGGGAAATAAAGAGGGGACGTTTGACCAATCTATTGCGGGGCCGTTTAGCAGCGTTTACGCCGAGTGTGGGTTGGTAACGTGTCTGGCCCCACGCTACGAGTAGGGCCGCGACATGCCGTGCACCATGCACACTCGAGAAGGTGGGCCGCGACATGCCGTGCACCATGCACACTCGAGAAGGTGGGCCGCGACATGCCATGGCCCATGCACACTCAAGAAGGTGGGCCGAGACATGCCGTGCACCATGCACACTCGAGAAGATGGTCCGCGACATGCCGTGCACCATGCACACTCGAGAAGGTGTGCCGCGACATGCCCTGCACCATGCACACTCGAGAAGGTGTGCCGCGACATGCCGTGCACCATGCACACTCAAGAAGGTGTGCCGCGACATGCCGTGCACCATGCACGCTCGAGAAGGTGCACACTCGAGAAGGTGTGCCGCGACATGCCGTGCACCATGCACACTCGAGAAGGTGTGCCGCGACATGCCGTGCACCATGCACACTCGAGAAGGTGTGCCGCAGCATGCCGTGCACCAAGCACACTCGAGAAGGTGGGCCGCGACATGCCGTGCACCATGCACACTCGAGAAGGCGGGCCGCGACATGCCGTGCACCATGCACACTCGAGGTGTGCCGCGACATGCCGTGCACCATGCACACTCGAGAAGATGGTCCGCGACATGCCGTGCACCATGCACACTCGAGAAGGGGGCCGAGACAGGCCGTGCACCATGCACACTCGAGAAGGTGGGCCGAGACATGCCGTGCACCATACACACTCGAGAAGATGGTCCGCGACATGCCGTGCACCAAGCACACTCGAGAAGGTGGGCCGCGACATGCCGTGCACCATGCACACTCGAGAAGGTGTGCCGCGACATGCCGTGCACCATGCACACTCGAGAAGGTGGGCCGCGACATGCCGTGCACCGTGCACACTCGAGAAGGTGTGCCGCGACATGCCGTGCACCGTGCACACTCGAGAAGGTGTGCCGCGACATGCCGTGCACCATGCACACTCGAGAAGGTGGGCCGCGACATGCCGTGCACCATGCACACTCGAGAAGGTGGGCCGAGACATGCCGTGCACCATGCACACTCGAGAAGGTGTGCCGCGACATGCCGTGCACCATGCACACTCGAGAAAGTGGGCCGCGGCATGCCATGCACCATGCACACTCGAGAAGGTGGGCCGCGACATGCCGTGCACCATGCACACTCGAGAAGATGGGCCGCGACATGCCGTGCACCATGCACACTCGGAAGGTGGTCCGCGATATGCCGTGCACCATGCACACTCGAGAAAGTGGGCCGCGACATGCAGTGCACCATGCACACTCGAGAAAGTGGGCCGAGACATGCCGTGCACCATGCACACTCGAGAAAGTGGGCCGCGGCATGCCGTGCACCATGCACACTCGAGAAAGTGGGCCGCGGCATGCCGTGCACCATGCACACTCGAGAAGGTGGGCCGCAGCATGCCGTGCACCATGCACACTCGAGAAAGTGTGCCGCGACATGCCGTGCACCAAGCACACTCGAGAAGGTTTGTCGCGACATGCCGTGCACCATGCACACTCGAGAAGGTGGGCCGCGATATGCCGTGCACCATGCACACTCGAGAAGATGGGCTGCGACATGCCGTGCACCATGCACACTCGAGAAGGTGGGCCCCGACATGCTCTGCACAAAAAACAAAAAAAAAAGATATGGCTGTGCAGAGGTGGGTGTGACTTTGAAGGTCCCTCTCCAATGTCAGCATAGCACACAAGGTGATCAGCTGACCTAACCCCCCCCCTCCCCCCCAGTCCGCCAGTCCCCATGTGCATGGTCGGATGCTGAGGCTGGATCCCCATCGCATCCTGCAGCTCGCGCCCCTTTCCTTCAAAGAGGACCACCTGCTGGCTGTGTGCGGATCTTTGTTGCGTTAGAAGGCTGGGGGGGGGTCCTTTGGCTGTAGCTATGGCTCCTTTCACCTCACCTGGGAGTCATTACTGCCACCTTTCTCCAGGTGCTAAAGGTTGGGAGCATGTCGGGTGTTGTTTTGGCAATTGTGGGTTTAATAATTACAGCATGCAATATTTGTTATATCACACTAAGTATATATCGGTGCATTGTGGGATGCCATGTTGGACAGGCAGGGTAGCTAGCGCCTCACAGCGGTTCCACGCATGACTACGTTGGAGCCAGACTGCTTATTGATTCACTCAACCTTGCACATGGTTCCAGGGATGACCGCAGACCTCGCCTCTAGGAAGTCAAGCTAAAATTCTCATGGGTGGCTGTTAGGCGCTATCAACACAGACCAGGTGCTGGGTTCAAGAAGAGTAGTGATACAGACTGGGCAAGGGATTCCCAAGGCTCCCCCTGGCTCACATATTGGTAGAAATGGCCAAGCACTGGCGATTATACTTTCAGCAGTGGAGCAGCAACTGAGTAACATTGTTACATAATAGGACTTCAGCAATGCCTACACAGAAGCGGGTCCATTTACTCAAACAGGCAAACGCTCCAGACAATATAAAGTAGGGTTTAATAATACTGCCAACAAAAACATACACAGACATACAGTGCCAGCCACCTACTGCCACCCGCACGCATACACGGTTATGTTGGTAGGGTGGTGCCAGTAGGGCAGTGCTACAGGAAATGCATCGAGGATATATATATATATATATATATATATATATATATATATATATATATATATATATATATATATATATATATATATATATATATATATATATTGGGATTTCTTTTCACTCCCTATCAATTTCCTCCGAACTTCACAGAATATGCAGTAGAAAAGTCTCAGTTTCAAATCTTGCAGAGTCACTGAGCACAGGTCGAGTTATTGCTTTGTATATCTTGTTGCAAGTAGCTCAACAGTTCTGCACAGTGAGAAGCAAGACGAACTGTAGAACGTCCCAAGTTCTTAAGGGGGATGGTTTACAAGCACGTAACCATTAATCCCAAGGTCACCTGTGGGTCACCGTTGGTTTAGGTTCGAATTGGCCTGATAAAGTCCGAGTTCTCAATGGGCGTCCCATGAAGACTGGAGTCAGGACTGCCTGCTGGAGTGCAGTGCAGGTCCCCTTTAGAATATGATATGATGTGGCATTTATAACGCACCTGTGCACAAGTGTTTCTAGGCGTCACAAGACAAGGAGGTGGAAACAAAGGAGGACGAAATAGCGATCTTACTAGGCCTTGTGCCATTCAGATCGCGCATTTGCAGGTAACTGGGAAGGGGAGAAGTGCCAGGGGGCAGGGGAAGGGGTTAGTGCAGTTAACACACAAGTGCAGCCTGCGCGTGGCTCATAGCTGCAGAGAGAAGGGACTGTAGGGTTGCAGATACAGACCCTTAAGTGCTGGGGAGCCCTGAGGCAGTGTGAAGGGCAACTGGACATGCAGGAGCCTGGCCTGGGCCCGAGTTCAGAGGGTGACCAGGTCACCAGTGCTTGGAGCAGTCAGCTGCATCAGCAGGGGAGAGGAAGAGAGAAAGCGGAAGCAAAAAGGAAGGTCTTGAGTTGCTTCCAGAACCAGAGGTGGTTCTGCTCAAGTTTGAGAGAGGCAGGGAGGCTGTTCCAGAGGAGGCTCCAGCCGAGGAGATAGATCTGTCCCCAACTCTCTGCTTGGAGAAACGGCTGGCCCTGAGAGGGTTAGAGATAGATGAGCGGACAGCTTGAGAAGGAAGATGTTTTGGAAGAGCAAGTTGGAGGTAGAGCGGTCCCAGGCCCCGGAAAGCCTTGTGGACGATGCAAAGGGTCTTGAACTTGATCCTTGCAGCCACAGGGAGCCAGTGGAGAGATTTCAGAGCTGGAGACGTACTATCCCTGGGCTTGAAGCCGAGGACAAGTCTTGCAGTCCTGTTCTGGATAAGTTATAAAGTTCGAAGAGTAGAGGCAGGAAGATTTAGAAAGAGGCTGTTGCAATAGTCCAGCCTAGAAATGACCAGAGCTCTGGAGACCGGGAGCTTATAGGGGAAAGTGAGAAAAGGAAGAAAACCTCTCAGGAGATGCAGCTGATATTTGACGTCTTGATGTGAGGAGAGGAGGAGAGGGTGGAGTCGAAGATGTCACCAAGGTTCTTAGCCTCACAGGAAGGAGCAGGAAGAGGGCTCAGAGTGGGCGGCCAGAGAGTAAGAGGAAAGGAGGGCTCAAGTGTCCCAATGAGGAGGATCTCGGTCTTACTGGCATTAAGGCAGAGATCATTGGTGGCACATCACTCCTGAATTGTGGCCAGACAGTCTAGGATGAGAGAGGAAGCAGAGGCGGCTGAGGGGAGCATAACATTGAAAATTGGAGCAGAAAGTAGCGATGCAGTGGGAAAGAGGTGCAAGGTAGGCCTGATCATTAATACCAATGTTATCGCAGAGGCGATTGAGCAGTATGCCATGGTTGACCACATCAAAATCAGAGTATAGATCGAGGAGAATGAGGACAGAAGGGAGATTAGAGTCAAGATTGGAGAGCAGGTCTTCACGGGTGTTCAGGAGAGCAGTTTCTGTGCTTCTGGCAGCTCTGAAGCCAGACTGGTGGTCATGGAGGCAACCAACAAAGTAAGTATGTAGATTAAGCTGGGAGATGGTCAGCTGTTCCAAGAGTTTCATATACAATAAACATTAGCGAATGACTGAGTTCTGATTGGTGGAGGGGGGTATAATAGACAATGTACAGTTAAACATGCAGGGAGTAAGAGGACTTGCATTTAAAAGTAAAGGGGCCCTTCTTAAAGAACTATCGGGAACAGAAAAAGAAGTCACAACAGAACTGCTTCCCCTAAAATGAGTAAAGTGCATCCACAAACAAGTAGAGGCCACACTGTCAGCAATCCCAGGGCAATCGCCTAAGAAACAGGGGAAGAATTGGGCCGCTGGCAAAAACTGTCTTGCTGGTGTGCCGTTCTGTGTAGACACCCCACTCCTCCCCAAGTTGAGGAAATTCACTGACCTCTGAAAGTTGTCCTTGGCTCAACAGCACAAACTTAAAAAATGAAGCTGCGCAAAGCTGTATATATGCCTCATGCTTTGCACACACTTTACTGTCATGGTTACTATTCTGACAGTGGAAATGAGCACCATACCCAGAGTGCATTGCATGCCCAGAAGCAATGCACAGCTGAATTACTAGCACAGACATGTTTGGTAAATTGGTGGTCGTTCTTATGTATCCAAAATGAACTTTGTTTTTTTGCAAAGTGTAAAGGTTTTAGGACACGGCACACTCCCGCCAGGGACTCTTTCCACTGACAATGAATGTGGCGCACAATAAAAATGCTTTTTATCTTTATTGATTCTCGGATTCTACTTTGAGAAGGCACCCAAACCGTCTCGCACCCACCTTAACAAATACTCTGTGTCGCAATGGACTATGAACCAGGCTGGTGTTTAGCAATGACATATTTATTACTTCTTAGATTTCAAAGAAAATCAAGCAAATCAAAATTAGGGAAGCAGCCACCACGGTGTGCAGTACAACTGCAAAAATCCCACAATACAGTTACTTCACACTCCTAAGATCAGATACATAAACCTTTAATAGAAAACAGGAGCAACATCGTTTTTCTTAAAATGACAGATAGCACACAAGTAATGCACTCCCCCTGCAACACTTTCCGAAACACCGGCTGACTAAATTCTTTGTGGATGGAAATCAGTGGCAAGGAGTCAGAAAGAGGGAAAAATCAGATCTAAAATTCAGCCCACCACCCCAAGATGGGAGGCCAGAAACGGAAATGAAAACCTACAAAAGGAGCAAAATGGCATACTCAGATTTTACTTGTTACTTGTATATCAGTGATAGTTGCGTAGGATAGCTAGAACAGAACTTCGTGTGGCTGCACTTCAGAGACAAGGAAGCAACGTGAACACAGGTAAGAAAATCGATTTTGGGAGGAAAACAATGCGGAAGAAAACACACAGCAGAATTGCAACTCTTATTTTATACAGACTTTAAAATGCTAAGCAGCTAAGGGAAGGGGCTTAGCTGTCAAAAATCAGAAATCATTTTTTGGGATGAGAAACAAAGGCGCATAACAGACAGGATTCTGAGGGAAAGGGAATATTCTTAATGGGATTATGTTAGGGTTATTCTATGGGAAATGCAAATCGAAATTTATAGGAAAACTGAATACACGGGCAAATTCAGTGTTTGTTTCACAACGACTGGTTCTACTGCGGCTATATTTTAATGACTATATTATTAAAGAAAGACACTGCACGCAAGAGGGTTAATTTTGAATTTTAACCAGCTCGCACCGTGTACCTCCTTATACGGGAATTACTTAATTTATTTCAAAATGGTTCTAAGGACTTGCACAGATAACTGAAATAATTATAAAAGGAACATGCTAACAGATATGGACTAACAGATTCTTCTAAGGAAAGGTGAACAGATGATACTGGCAATTTGGAATTTTGGATGGGATTTTAATAGGATTTTAATAGGATGCAAGGGTAAAAGAGCGGGATATGCAGTTTTTGGGTACTGTGTGATATGATACTTACAAGGGAAGCTTGAGTTTGGGAATTAGGACAGCCAGCGAGGTCTCTGGACAGCGGGGCCAAGGATCTGGTCATTGGGACAGCGGGGCCAAGAGATCTGGTCACTGGGACAGCTGGGCTCTCCTGGATGGGATGCGGGACAGCTAGGCAAGGTCTGGTCACTGTGGACAGCTGAGCTCTCCTGGATGGGATCAGCTGCCTTTCCTCCCTTCTCCCTGGATTATTCGGTATGCATGGATCTGGATGGGTCGTTCTGCCTGGATGGATCAGCTGCCTCTAGATCTGGTTCTTGAGTTTTTTTAATATCCTTTGTTTTTCTCTGTCTCCCTTTTATATACCCAGAGGGACATCATATAATGTTGCAATCTGGGGGGAAGTACTCTGGAGTTACCCCTATCCCAGGATAGGCCAGCTACTGGTGTTCCCTCCTCCCCCCCCCGGGCTGATAGGTTCAGGGGAACTGACATCATTTATGTATGTGCTTCTATTACCTTTCTTTGTCCCACAAAGCCATTTTTTTTTACCAAAAATGAGTTATGGAGCGCAACTTAAAATGTCTACTAGTCGCCATCATAAAAAAACAGATATGCAGATTCCTTATCTCACAGGGAATTGAACAGTCCAATCGGCATCTCTGTGTGAGGTAGCATCACTTTTTGGCACAATTTCACAATTTTTAGGATAAGCATTATATTTAAAATTCTGCAAATGGCTACACATATGCCCACTACTATTTCACATATTTTCACCAAGTTTTATGTCTGTGCCATTTATGATTCACCCCGAAATGCATTTTTCATGCCTTTCCAGTTACCCAGGTGCCAGAAACATGCACTCGGTCTCATTTTGCTTGTTTAAAAATCACATGAAATACTGGCATAATATCTATCACATTATTGCTTATTTCGGGTGCTGAAACATATGTCTTAATGTACAACAGATCTTTTAAATTCAATAGGCTGGATTAGCCACTGTGTGGGCGGTCCTGCCACCCCCACAACCAAACAGTCTTTCCCTGGGTCAGCCTGAACAAAGTGTTTCCATGACACCCTTTCAAGCCATGCATTTGGGGCAGTGAATAGGTGTACAAGGAAATCACACCCTTCGTGAAATGTTAGTTCCCCTTGGGTCCTTTGTTCCTGTCTGTAGGGATGCTGGCCAGTCTGACGAGGCCGCAAACTTCCACACTTTGGGCATTTCATATGCCCATGGGGGCTGGTACATTTGTGGAGGTAATTCTTTTCCCATGGGAGGCAGGGGACATTTGAAGTAAATGCCTGGGCCAAAAACCTGTTCTGCTGGTTTCAACCTTTTTTTTTCTTTCAACAGAAACCAAGCCTTTTTGGAAATAAACATAATGTACATTTTATAGCAAAGCCCCCATCGCCACATATTCAATCCCATTTCTCTTTGAGCACAGGCTGTGATTGCATTTTACTTTCAAACTGCATTCTCCTGATTTGCAAAAGCACTGTTTTACACGTGGGTTCATTTTTCTTTTATGTCAGTTTTACAAATGTGGTTTCTGCCTCACACAGTTTCTTTCTGATTAACCTTCTGGACGGCTTTTACATTAGACTGTAGGTTCATGGACACAAAGAGATACTGCAAAGAGTTTCTTTGGAATTGACACGAGACAAGAGATAGAGCCGTGCTATTGATTTCCTTTGCAGTCATTTGAGTGTGCTGGTCAATTTCAAAAGGAAATCAAAGCAGTGTTTAAGGAAAAACAGAATTCTGGCTCCGCATGTACTTTCTCAGTGAGACCAATGTCGTTCTGGGAGGTATTGCATTACTTCATGGCAATCGGATGAAATACACAGCAGGGCTGTGTTTAATGGAGAAAAACGTTAATGGAGCAAAACGTTGTGGTGTTTAAAATGAAAGGAGTAACAAATTGCAATGCCGCCTTGAATGCAGGTCATTCTTGTGCTTGATTAGAAGCAAAAACAAATGCAGCCATTCTCTGGGGTGGCAGTATTCAAAGCTCACCAGACATGTGCCAAAGAGAACACAACACAGCCATTTCTGGGTGAAATGTTGAAATGCGGCTTTGTGGTGAAGGGAATTTCTGTTAGGGCTGGTAAATGTACCCCACAGATTCAGCTAGCATCCTATATTCAGGACACGCACATCATTCAACACTTTGCTTTGCCCCAGTCCTGCGCACACACTGACAAGCCGCACCTCCTACTAACGCCTCTGCGCACAAGGGGATGTTCCCCCTTATACATTCTGTCCTTGTCTGGAGCTGGTGGTGGCCTTCACCAGGCTTCGGCCTTACAGTAGGGAGAGCGCAGGGTCTACCACATTTACATTCCTTTTATAGAATGCCTCTTTCCGCTTTTCTTTCCACTGGTATTTGTCTAGCTGCTGTTAAATTTACAACACAGACGCCCTTTAAATTCTGTCCTTACCTCAATAAAAGATTCTCCTGGAAAGATACACACAGTATTGTCTCGAGTGATTAGACAAGAGATCATTGGAATGAAGTCAGTAAACTAGGCTGGGTAAATGTGATGAACGTAAGGACACCATACCAGAGGGAAACATAGGAGGTCATTATCTTGCTCCAAGTAATCTGGCGGCGGGGACCTGCTACGTTTTCAATCGGGAGTAGCCAGGTCCCTGCCACCAACATATGCGCAGCGGAGTGCAAAAAGGGGGGTGGGGGGAGTGTGTATACCGCCTTTCGCCCTCCACCGTGTAAATTAAGTAAATGTCACCTGCAATGTTTATAAGCCAGGCAGTGTTTACAATGGATCCCTATGGAGTCCACTGGAATTTTGGTGAAAAAATCCAGCCAACCCAATAGGGATCCCCACCATTTGCACTGGCATGAAAATGCATGCCGCCGCAAATGCTGGAGGAGCGGCAGAAACCGTATGTTATGTTCCGACCCATCCTCTCCCCCATACAAATGGATGAAAATGGGGCATACCGTAAATGCAATGCGTAAACGCCTTTGCAGGGCTTTTATGCATTGCATTTCCGGTACCCAGGGCCATCCTTTGAATTTCAGTGGATGATGGAACATTTTCGTCCTAGTGTGATTTCAAAAGTTCTGACTCTACCTCTGGAACAAGGGCCGCGTATGTGTCGCTAGCATCGGGCGTAGGCAGGCATGAGGAACTAGGTAGCTGCAGAAAGCGTACGGTTATCTGACAACTGGCTACATATTGAGGGATTTGGAATAGGATGTCTTGGGCCCTCTCATTGGAGGGGAAGACCAGACCCTTCTCTGTCCAAATTAAGACTCCAAGAAATCGTTTTACTTGGCTGGGAATGAGACTTGATTTTGTCTTGTTGATTGAGAACCCTCAATTGGAAAAGTAAGTTGATTGTATAGTGTCGACACGCTTGGGGTGTGTCTCCTGCAATTAGACATTTGTCTAGATAAGGATACTCTGGCGTGGATGTTCTGCGAAGGTGCAAAGGTGGGCCACCACCACTGATAGAACCTTGATAAAAACTCTTGGCACTGAAGCTTTTTGGGTACAGAAGTACACTGAATAAATATCCTTGTTAACCTCTAGAAAAGGGACGAGTTCTAGGGCTCCTCTTTGAAGTAATGTCTCCACCTCTGCTTGCAGGATGAGCTGTTGTTCTTGCGACATCCTTCTGTTCTTCAGCGCATGGTAAAGAGGTTTTAAAATAAAAACTACTGAGAATCTGTTTGCTACAGTAGTCAGGACCCACTGATCTGAGGTTATTTCCTCTCATGCATAGGTGAATGGTGACTGGAGATGCGTGGGAGGGAACCTTGATGGATAAGTCAATTACTAGCAGGGGGAGGGGAGTCCCTAGAGGCTGCACTCCTACCTCTACCCTTGCCTCGTCTGAAACCTCTGTGTTATGAGGAATGGTAACTAGAGTGTGTACCCTGTGTCGAGTACCACCGAGAGGAACGTGAGGAGAACCCTGAATGAGTGGGTCTGGAGAAGGCTTGAGAGGAAAAAAGGACTGACAGGTGTTGAAAATGCTGCCTTGAACATATGTCTTATTAGAGATTTGGCTTAAGGTATGTAGCGTGTTGTGTTCCTTCTTTGCAGTCTCTAAAGCCTCATCCACAGCCTTACCAAACAAGACAGGTTCTTCAATTTGATTATTAATCAGGGTGGCTTGGGTGTCTGGTTTGAACCCAGAATTAGGCACCCCCGTGCAAGGACTTGCCTGCTGTCTCTGCGGAGTCCAGGGTATTCTTTAAAATCTAATGGCAAACCTCTTAAATAACTGAGACTTAGTTGGCTCAGGGACATCAGGTAAGTTATTCTGAGGTAATCCACACTGGACATCGGTGTAGCTTGCTAACAGAGTGGTGTTATTGGCAATGCGTGCCAAGTAGGCGGCTGAAGCAGTGACCCTTCTGGCTAAAGCATAACGCCTTTTGCACTCTTTATCCGGAGGCGCCTCGGTATTAGATATGGGCACTACAGCACATTTTCTAGTGCAATTGACTACCAGTGATTAGTGCTTTACATGAGCCGGAATATATAGCGGGTCAGTTCGTGGAGGTCTAAGCATTTTTCTGCTTGCAGGTTAACTGCCCGTGTGAGGGAAGGCATGATTCTCTTTTTAATTGAGTTTAATAAGGAAATAGATTGGCTCACAGCCTTTCTCTCTTTTGAAATGTCTTTCACAGAATCAGGATCTGAAACTGTTTCCGGAGTCTGGATTTGGAATTGTTGTGCTGCTCTTTTAAGCAGATTATGAAACAGAAGCTCGTCATCAATGGGAGTTGCGTCTCTGGGTTGCTCCAGGAGATCACCATAACCAAATACAACATCTGGCTCATCCAGGGTGTCGTGAGTGGAAGTTTCTGGCCAAGTATCCTGATCAGCGTCCCCTTGCCAAATACCTTGATCCTTATCCCCTTGGTCTTGCTGATAATATAGATCCCATTGATCGTCCTGAGTGTCCTGCAATATGTTAAGTGTCTTCAGAAACATCATGTATGGGAGAGTGATGGAGTCTGGAAGATTTTGGAGGTGGTTCCCCCTCATCTAGTAAAAGTAACAAACTTGGACACCCTGCCCATTGTCTTCTCAAATTTCTCCTTTGTCTAGGTTCCTGTTCTTGGGATTCAGGATCTGCAGTTCATTTACCATGCAGGGATTTGGACATAATGCCAGTAGCCTTGGTAAAATCTAGACGGTTGTGTAAGTACCTGTGGGGTTGTTTTGGTGTTTTTCCCATGTTTTTACAGCCGTATCCGAATCAGTTGTCAACGGGTGTTTAGTAACGGCAACATGTTTGAGTGCAAAAACGCAAAGGTTTGACCACTTTTGACAGAGTTTTCGATGAAAGCGTAGATGCCATAGAATCCCCTTTCAACAAGTCTGTGAACGTTTGGATTGGGGTTGTATGTCTGAGTAAATGCACGTGTGTCTTTTTCGCCAGAGTACCTCCCTGTAGCAGAGCTTTCGGCCTGCCTGGTTGGGCTGGGGACAGGCACGCGGGAGTCTAACGACTCCTCCTGTATGTCTTCCATTTCCCAAACTGAGCCATAGCTGCCAAACTCTTCCTCATCCAAACCATCAGCACCGGTGGGCAATGGGATTCAGCCTGCACCTGTCTTTAAACATTTTAGGTTTAAAAAGCTTGCAGGATTTGCAACGCCATTCAACGTGAGCATGTGGAATGAAATTGTTACACACTCTGTGTGTATCTTTCCAGGAGAATCTTTTATTGAGGTAAGGACAGAATTTAAAGGGCGTCTGTGTTGTAAATTTAGCAGCAGCTAGACAAATACCAGTGGAAAGAAAAGCGGAAAGAGGCATTCTATAAAAGGAATGTAAATGTGGAAGACCCTGCGCTCTCCCTACTGTAAGGCCGAAGCCTGGTGAAGGCCACCACCAGCTGCAGAGAAGGCAGCGTCTGTTGAAACTTTAGACAGTAGTCACCGGACATTGAGGAGTCTTCACCCGAGACGGCTGTCGAAAGGGCGACAATATTAAATATTAATAAAAATGAACTCCAATATATATCTAGTAGCAAAGCTACAAAATCCGCATATGCGACAAACCACAATGGTGGAAAAAAAACAATCTGAGGGACCTCAACGAGTGAAGGATCCTGGGTTCATGGGTTCAATTCACATCACACAGGGATAGTATTACCAACCAACCCATTTGACGTCCCTTTTCAAAAGTTCAAAAAACAAAATGCAATACTCTGCACCTACCACTAGATACCGGCCTATGCACAGCATGAGATTCTAAGCAGATCCACAAGCCTCAGAAATATACATATGTACACACATACCCCGTCACCCTGCCACAATGTCCAGTAGCAGTCATATTGCATTTCAGGCTTACTGCACTGTATGCTGGAGAGCCACAGTGGGTGTAAAATATGTACCCACATTAAGTCTGACTTGAAAGTATATCTCTGTTTGTTAAGGATTGATCAGCTGACCCACGATGTAAAAACCTATTCTACAAAACATGCTTGTCAGAAAATTCACCCACATGAGTGTGTGCAACCCCAGAGGTACAGCAATAGAGATCCTTTGTGAACACTGCCATTTGCATTGTGATTTTCTAAACACGGGTTTGTTCAAGCACACATTTGAAAGTATTTTTATAAATCTGCTTGTTTGTCAATGTCACCTTTTGGGAACAGTGATGACTGTTAGGAAAGATTTCATAATTGTAGGTAATTTTCCTTCCATGTGGCAACCCCCAAACTTTTTGCTGTTGCACTGGCTATGACCACGGTCTTTGGTCGTGTCTTCTGTCCAGGTTTCAACAATTTGGCAATATGTCCCTCAGGGCGCACTGGCCGCGGTCACTGTACAAATTGCACCAGTGTCAAAAAAAGGCCAAGGCCAAAAAGCTCTTAGGTCATTGGTTCGTGTTCCCCTTTTCTTGTCCCCTCCTTTCATTCCCACAATAAACGATAGCGGTATCCATGCATGGGCACATTGACGCTGCCTTCTATTCCCGCTGTAATCATTCTTGCAATAATTCAGAGTATGTGGATTTCCATGGTAACGGGAAAACGCTTAACAATCAAAAATTCTTCCCCATCCCCACTGCCACTCAGCATGTGGCGTCCCCTCCTCCTAGCTAGGTCCCACAATCCCCCCTTGAGAGATCCTCTCCGACCCTCTTCGTATTACCCTCTTTCACTCTCCGGAACGTGTGACGCATTTTCTTTTCCAAACGTGTCTTGTGACGTTAACACAGGAATCCCACGGGATTCCCCCAGTAAAACAAAAAATGTGTTGGCACAAACAGGCTCCCCAGCCCATCCCTAACTCTCCTACTACGCGCGGTCCTCTTTCTCCCCTCCATACCTCACTAGCCTGATCTGAAACCACCCTTTTCCATTCAGTAAATGTCATTTTGAGCACTTTCATTTTCGTCTTCACTCAGGTTTACCACAACTAGCATCAAGCCCAAAAAAAGACAGCTTTTCATGGGAAATCTGTAAACGTTTTTGGGTCCGGGACACCCCCTTCTCTATGAAATTTTTAAGAGATACTGGACGGGCTTACACCAAACCAACAAAAGCCACATCAATGACGCTCTGTGTCCAACTGGTTTCTTATTTGGTGGAAATCCGTCCACTGGTTTTAGCGCTGTGTGTTTTCAATGGAAGCACCTTTGTCTCTAGGGGAAATTGAATGGGAGTATACTGAAACAGTTTTTCTTGATTTCTTACTAACCTTTGAACGGTTTGATATATTTTACCCAAAATGTCCAGTCGGAAAGGCTCAGGCCAAGGGATATTTTTTTTGGGGGGGGGGGCTATTTCTTCCAAATGCGTCCAGCGAGTCAAAGGGGATGAACAATACCATTTTGGGAAAAGTCACTGCAAACAGGATTCCCCCAAACTATAACAAGGAAGCCAAAAAGTTGTGTAACGGGACAAAAGATTATGGACTATGGTTATTCCACTGCTGTGTCCCCCTGAGCTGTGCTCTTCACCACATTCTGAATTTGCAGTGGCCATTAGTCCGGCACCTGTGGTGGGGGCTGTTATGTTTTACTGTTAGGCATTGTTACTAAGGAGGTCTACTTTGGGACGTCGGCTTACGGCAGTGATGTCTTCTGATGGATTTCTGTTGTAGTGGACGACCATCTCCAGCAGACCCAAGTACCTGGGCTTAAGCATTGAGTAAATGTCTTCAGGATAGCAAAGCGGTCACGTTCCCAGGATGTTCAAAATAATCAGTTTATGCACATTTTATCTCATGAATATTCATGCTGGATAGCCTAAAAATGAAACCTGTTTGATGCAGTCAAGGGATCGGTTGGGCCATGACTTTTGATGCATTTGCTTGTGGTGTATCACATTGTTCTTTTATTGCACGTAATGTTGTGTGTTACGTTGCTCTCTGTCATTGTTCGCGGTATATACAACCCAAAAGACAAAAATAGTGATACAATGTTGGATTTCTCGCGGTTCTTAGCACTGTGATTATAGGTGTTACTATAAACCAATTTAATGATACTCAAAGTATTTACCTCAGAAATATGAAGGTCTGAGCGATCGCTGACAGAATGCGAACTTGTCAAGTGAATCTGTGCCCCAGGATAGTTCATGATCCCCTGTACGAGGTGGATACATAATGTATGACCAAATAGTGGGAACTGGTTATGTAATGATGAGTACTGCGGCTGCACCATCACCAACACATATTCTCAATGGGCCTCATTACGACTCAGACGGTAAGGGGTTTACGGCGGCGTAAACAGCGCCGACCCTTACCGCCTGATTCCGAGGTCCCTTAGCGCCATGGAGATTTTAACACCTGCTTTTAGCAGGTGTTAAAATCCATGGCGCTAAGGGACCTTGATGTTAATTACGGCACCGTAATTTACGGTGGCGTAATTAACGCCTTCCCCACTCCCATTATGCCCTATGGGGCAAAAATGGGAATGGGTAAGGGTAAATGGGGATTGGGAACTTACCGCCCCGCCAACCTCGGAATGGGGCGGTAAGTCCGCCAACCACCATGGCGTAAACGTAGTTTACGCCATGGTGGTAAAGGTACGACCCAGGCGGTAACTTACCGCCTGGGTCGTAATGAGGCCCAATGTGTCTTCTCATTCAAGATGAAATTCCCTCCCATGGATTTCTTACAAGTCAACTTTTCATCTAAAATCTTTATTTTCACAAAGTTACTATTGACGCCCAATGTATTTGCACCGAATCTCCACTGCGCCCTTCATTTTGTGTCTCCCATGTCCTAGGATCATACCCGTTTGTCTTTATGCTGCCTGGTGTAGCCCCCTGCAACTTGGAGCGAGGTTTTGCCACTACATTTAACCAGACTTGTTTGACTTCATGCTGACTGATGTAGCCTCCTGCAATTTGAGGTGAGGCTTTGCCAGTCTGTTTAACCTTACCATTTCATGTCTGGAACCTGATGCTCTCAAATGCACTTCACAATGGTTGTATACGAGTTGTTTTACAACTGTTCGAATGACAATTGACCGAATTGTGAAGGTCAATTGTAACATATGTGGGGGGAAACCCCCCACCCAACGACAAACCCCCCAAAACCCCTATATATTACCAAACCTATATATATATATATATATATATATATATATATATATATATATAGTCAATTGTGAGACCCTTTAAATTCGGTCAATTGTTCATTCGAACAGTTGTAAACGAACAATTTGGGTAATACCCTTCACAATACCTCGCACCAAGTACCATGCACTTTTCTGTAACTGGTGCCTGGATGCCCGAGGGCTTTGTGCGCTGAAATAAATGCAAAAATAAATCAACCAAGTAGACTAACCAACCATTCATCAGTGCTTGAATCCCAACTACAGGAAGAGCGGCGCTACAGATCTCGTTCCACAGAGGTCTGGCGCTATAAACCCACATCAGATGGTCCAGGAAACGGCATGACAAACAGGAAGCACTGAACCAGACTATGTTCTCTTTTCTGCCACCCTGCTCCGCGGGAAACATTTAGCCACCCAACTTTGTTCAGAGCCGTTCCCTTGAGAATGTGTTCAATTGGGGGCCCAATTTGGTGAGTGCGTCAGGGCAGAGGCACAGCTTTAGAAGACATTGCAGTCAATGGGAATTCCAAGTACAGAATTACCTCGGCACCCTATCACCAGCACATACAAATGACTTCACTTTGGCAACTTTTGGCCATGGAAAGTGTCCGGAATCACCCAAACATCTACGGCACTACTGAAAGTCACAATGGCACAGCCAAGAAAGCCAGCTAGAATATTTTCCTTTTTAAGACAATCTTAATAAAAAAAAATGAGATCACATGGAGTGGCTCTTTGGAGGTACCCGGGTCATATGCTTCATACTAAGAGTCTGATTCGTCTTTTGATTTTCACCCATTTTTTTTCTTTCCCTTGAAACCTCACTACTCTCCAAATCCTTAGATAAAATTGGACTTCACCCTCTACTTATTTCGAGACACAGGGCGTCATTACCAGTTTGCAGTCAGTTCGCTGTTTTTCTGCCAAAATCATTTACTGTTATTGCCCTTCGGTCTCATGACATTACTACAGGGTTGTGAGGGCAGCATTGCAGTGTAAATCCCCATTTTAGTGGATTTACAGTGAGAGGTAATTCCGTGGGGTAAATCCACCTGTTAGAGGAGGTCAAATGAAAGATCTACCTTCAGCTTTTTGATGGAGGTGAATCCCACATTTCATCTCCAAATTCGGAATTCAGCGATGGAGTAATGCAGCATGTAAAGTGGTGGCAACACATTTACTGCCCCTTTAATGTCATTTTTAGTGCACCACTGAACTAGTAGTAGGGTCCACTGACACTTGCTTTCGAGCTATTGGCAGAGTTTTAAAATGGTTCCATGTAATTTCTACGAGACAGAAGACTTAGTTGCCCTTTACTTTGTAGAAATTACTTCGAATTTTTTTTTTTTTTTTAAATGGGGCCACCCCCCCTCACTACCGCCACTACCCTAGACCCCACACCCCTTTCACACCTTAACCCACAATTATCTATAATTGGCGAAGTAATTTCCACTTAGTAAATTACTACCAATTAATTTACTTTGTGGAAACAATGGGAGACCAAATGCGGCCGTTTGGTTACATTTATTTGAACCCTCTATTTTTTGTGATCTATGAATCTGTAAGTATTTCTTATGCTGCCTTATTTTATTAAACAAAATACAAAATCAAACAAGTCCACAGTGTACCACGTCGTCACTTTATTATGCTCACGTACAATAAGACGTCCAGAAACAGCAAACCTATGCTGCATTGGGATTAACAACTCTCCCCATGAAGAGGGTGCTTCTGGTTTCCTTGTGGTAAATCGTCATAAAGAAGGGGTGGTTTATCGCAAACCGGGGCGGGAATGACACCGGCATGATCTCAATGACAGTGGCGCCCGCCGCCTCGGTGCCCCTCTCATCCACGCTCAGCACTGCCTTGTGGACGGCCTGGAAAATATACATTAATAACAGAATTAGGGAAAATGAAGGCTAAATGGAAACAGATCTCAAATTGCTTGCTGTTAGAAAATGATTAGGAACAGTTAAAAGTTGGCCTTGGCCCGCTTATGGTCACGCCTAGTCCTCCACTAGCAACCGCGTGCTCGTCAGTGGTCATACGAGTGGAAGGCTCCTTTCTACTGATTCTCTTTAAATAACGTCTCCTCTGGTCCACATATACAGCCAATAGAACACTGTGCACGTTTTTTAAGACACAAGTAGCACCAAAAGCACGTTTATAAAACTTCAGCATGTGTGCAATAAACGCCAACTTCCGGTCTACTGCTTGCAGCGATATAGCTGATCTGAGCACCTGCGTGGACGAGTCACCACCTGTATTTCCGGTTAACCTCCCAATTAAAGTTTTCTCTGCCACTCGCCAGATTTAAACTAAGTCTAAATATTATGATCCATCAAATATATGGGGGAAAAGGCATCCACTATAATATGCATTGTTTAATGAAACACCCCTCAGATTGCACAGCTACGGGTTACAGGTGTGTACTCTGTGACAAGGCGCCGTGCCTAACTCTGGGGACTACCCAGACACTGACTTAAGGCGCGGGGTATATCATAAGCCAATGGATAATGGGCTCAGGGCCAGCGCGTGTCAGGGGAAAGACGTAGACCCTCCATGAAGGGGAATGCGCCGACCCAAAGCTCCAACACAGAAACGGACACCTTTGCACTCAAGTTCTCTTCAGCGGGACAATGGTAGCATGTGTGTCGAGCCAGTATCGGCTCCCCACAAGACATTACAGACCCCATTTCACAGTGTGTGGGGCTCACAATGAAATCCACAGCACCACAAACAGTGTTGCTAGTCCGCGACTTTCCGAATACTGAGAGCGTGACAAAGGAGGCCGAGCTGAACAACCATTGTTCCCCTGCAAGAGGTCATCATTCTGAGGGCCCAGGGTTCCATTTTAACAGTATTACCCAAAGTGACCTTTTGCACAATTGACTTAATTATAGTGGTCCTAATTGACCTTTATATTATTTTACATATGTTTTGGATTATAAATAATATAAAGGGATTGGATGGAGGGGTTGCAGGGGGTTTTGGGTTGCGGGGGGGTTTCCCCCCGCAAATATGTCCTAATTGACCTTCTGAATTGAGGTCAGTGAAAAGGTCAATTAGTATACAACCATTTTAACACCTTTCACACTGTGAATGAGAAAATAAAGTGGCCAGAAATCTTACCAAGTGTATTTCCATCCTCTCGTTCACACACTGGAAATACAGAAGACCTCGCCTCAGCATGTAGGCAGCAGCTGGGAAGGCTACTGAAGGAAAACTAGCATTCAAGGTGGCGGACAGTCCATGTATAGAGTTAGTCCAACTCCTTGCGTCCAAAGCAGCTGGAGGTGCAGCCAGGGACAAAAGGCAATCCCAACCCTCATCCAATTGCCAAGCATAGGGGAACACACGTGCGGAAAGGCTCACCCATGGGGAAGAGGAACACATTACAAAAGCATCCATCCCCTGTTGCTCAGTGTGGGTCATTGAAGAAGCTTGCAGCAGGCAGAGGCAAGGTGTGGAGTGCAATACAAACATTGACAAGAAGGTACTAGAGGGGGGGAGGTGGAGAATGGAGTGGAGGAAGGGATGGTTACACAGAAGGATGTGTCAGTAAAGTGAAGGAAGCAGTGCTGCCAACAGAGGTGGAGGTGATGGCATCAGCGGAGGAGGTGAAAATTACATGGCCAGAGTAAATGTAGTAGTAAAAATAGAGGAGGGGGTGGTGGCCAGAGTGAAGGTAATGGTAATAATAGAGGAGGAGGTGGCGGCGGCCAGAGTAAGCGTAATTTTAATAATAGAGGAGGTGGTGGTGGCCAGAGTAAAGATATTGGTGGCAGCACTAGAGGAGGAGGTGGTGGTGGTTTCATGTGGGAAGTTGTGCTGACAAAGGAAAAGAGTGAGAGAGTGGAAGAACCAGTAGCTGGCATGAAGGAGGGCAAGTCTCTAGCGATAAAGAATAGGAGGGTATGCGAAGGTCGGATGGGCCCAAGACAGTCTGAGAAGGAAGGCTGAGGTATGAGACCCCTTCAACGAAGGATGAGTAGTCGTCCAATAGAGACTTAAATGAAAGGGGAACACAGAGTCAAGTAAAAGTAAGGCCGCAACTTCGGTGATGACTAGCCTCATCCTGATGAACATGCTGCCGTTGTATTAGCAACTGGTCCAAGGAACAGACCAATTGGCTGAGAAACTTTCTATACAGAGGAACAAGGTCAGAAGAAAATGTTTGAGGGCCCCTGAGCAACCAGCAACAACTCTAGCAGGCCACATAGTATCAAACTCAGTTTGAAAGAATTGGCTTTTGTTTTGGTTTCTCAACCCTCCCCCCCCCCCCCCACATCTTGTTGACTTGTGTAAACAGACTGTTAGCTATCCATCCGGAAGTAGTGTTATTTGCATTCTGCATGGCCTCCTGACAATTTCACTGATGTAAACTCATGGATAATGACTGCAAGCACAAACTCATAACAATGTCATGATGTAAAGTCAGTGTTCCTTCATGCATGCCTTTGCTTGCAAAGTTTAGCCATATCACAAAGATCGTCAAGATTGGCATATCACAGTGATGGAGTGGATGTGGTTTGTCAGAAATGATGCTTCTAACACCATTGCCCTCAATAAGGTGTGACAGTTCGTTGGCACAAATTACCGCCAGTAGTAATTCCCGTTACGGCTGAGGATAGTCTGTCAGGCTCCACCTGCTTTCTTGAATAATGCTTGTATGGTGGTAACAGAGTCTGTATCAGGACCTGGGGCTTGGAGTCTGTGGCGGATCTGTATGGGGCAGTGATGCCTTTGCCGTGTTTCCCTGCTATTCGGTGTCACCCACCCGGTATCATATGGTAGGTGGCATAACACACGCCTCAAAGTCCATGATTCTGGTCTCTTCGTCATTGCAGTGATGCGGGTGGAGGGTGCACACATGAACAAATCTACACCCGGCACTTACAGTGGAGCATTGCAGCTCACGCATCTACATCTACGTCCTGGTTACTTCTTCTGGAACACCTTACTTGTTCCTCTTGGGTCTTTCACGTTTCTGTGTCCATTCTCCCCCCTCAGTCCTAAATTCTTCCCCTTATCGGACCTAAATATCTTAGTCTGATTTATCCCCCAGTGCCTAGACTTGACTGCTCCCCTTAGGGTCGGTTATTTTGCTAAACCCTTGCTCTCGAGTGACCATTTGTGATCTTGGTGGCCTCCTCCCTCTAGGCAGTGGTCCCCCATTGCGCCCAGGTTTCCGCTGTTGGGTTCGGTGGACTTTGACATTGCTGGTTTAGGGATTTTGAGACTTTCCTTCGAGGTTGTGTCAGGATTCCCCTCTTACTCTACTCCCCTGTCCTCTCCTGCTTAAATCGGGCCCGCCATCCACATATCGTCGGGCTGCAGTAAGGCCTCCTGGAGAAACATTGCTTGCTCAGGTGCCCGTGCTTCACCTTTTACCTGGGGGTTCAGGGATCTGTGGGGGCTTTTCTACCATTCCCATCCTCCTGAGTACTAAAATACGTCCTATCCAGCAGCGGATCGAGCCGCTACTGAAACATTTTATTATAATGAAGAAAAGGGTTTGTATTGACGCTTCTCGAGAAGGTGGCCTTCCTTTTCACCCGCTTTTAGGGTAAACTTGCAGAAGATGTATGGGTGCAGTGAAAGAAAGCACTTGTGCTTCTCTTTAACAGAGCAACAATATCTTAGAAGCTTCAGGCAGCTGTGGACAATGTTTACCTCTTCCCTTTTGGTTATGTTATCCATTTCGTACAAAGTACAGCACAACTTCCACCCAGGGGCATCTTAGCGCTACAAAGAGCTTTCAGATAACAGGACAAAACAGCCAAGCAATTCTATCAAAATAACAGGGTGTTCAAAGAACGGCGAAACTCCCGATGGTTGACAGTAGATGGCAAGAATAGCGGGAGGGCGTTCCAGAGCTTGGCAGCAGCCACAGAAAATGCCCGAACACCAAACCTCGCGTATCGAAATCCGGGGACCGTAATAAGGAATCTGTCCCTGGAACCAAGAGTGCGTGCGGCGGGGAACATAAGGAAAAAACGTGAGTTGTGAATATTCAGCTCCCACCCACCCCATGGACTGGCCTGTGAACCAAACACAAGGATTGAAAATGTGCTAGCTTGGCCACAGGGTACTTTTTGGTGCAGTGAACTGCTTTTGGCCAGCATTCCACTTTATAACAAGGGAGCATTTGCAAATAGCACCATTCCCTTGGTAAATGCCACCAACCCTAGAATGTGGTGGATAGTGTGGTATCTTGTGTTTGTTTGTTAGATGTCAAAAGAGAAGAGGATGTCTTTGACCCCTGCATGCATGTTTCACCTGGGTGATGTCGGTGTGGAATGTCAGTGTGGAATGCTGTGTGACGGAGTAGAAGGTTTATGTTGGTTGGGGTTCTTGCCCAGGCAGTGGATGGAGATGTAGCCTGGGTGGCGGGAGGCAGTGGGCTCTTGCATAATATCCTAGCTCCTTGATATTGATACCTAATGACTTGATGAAACGGTATGCAGTAATAAAATTGCTGCAAAAATAATCGCCTTTACAAAAAACTGCGGCAAAAACGCAGTGGTTTGACCCGGTCAAGGTATATCCCATTTAAGTGGAGCGTGGGTTGTCCCCCGCATCCTTTACATGGATTGCAGCGGCAAAACCACAGCCTTTTTGCCGCAATTATTTGTGTAAACAGCCTTTTTTCTGCAATTTTAACACATGGAACCGATGAAACCTGATACCTGTGACTAAATAAACTACATAAGAGCCCTGCTGCACCTTTCAGCAGCTTTATAATACTGCCGACGAGTTGGTCTCAGAACAGACCCTGTGGAGGAAGTCAAAGGCGAAAACAGGTACCTGTCAATGTATCCTAAAGGGAGAAACACAGATGACTGCCGCTGGGGGTGCAGTAATGGAGCTTGAGTCTGTGGAGAGAAAGACCCGCTGCCCCCAAGGAGACGAGTCCCACCACCCAGGGCGAAAGGAAAAGGAGAGGGGACAGAGAATGTGGTCCTGCAGCTAGGGCAAGGAGAGATATCTGTGCAGCGAGTACTTGTGTGTGAGAGCGGGTAGATGGCGAAAAGTGGCACTGAGCCCAGGATAAGAAGAGGGTTTCAGCGCAAAGAGGCGTTAGGAGGTCAGATGCTGAGAAATGGGGGAATTCGATGACGCTGTGGTCCCAAAGCTGCTGGGAAAACAGGCAATCTGCCATGCCCTTCTCGCGCAGGATTGCATCTACCGTGCAGCTACACGTGTACTCTGGGGAAAAATGATCATTCCGCAGAACTTGAGATTGCTCAATTTCATTTGGAGGTAGAAGCGCTTCTCTCACGTATTCCCACATGTGCTGCAAGCTTGTGGGGAGTATGGTCGAGGCTGTGAGACAAATCGTCAGCTGGAGAATATGAGGCTGCACTCTGTGTCCCTTATGGCAGTTGACGTGGAGGCAGCTACGTCACTGGAGGTGCCGTGCCCCCCTCTGAAATCCTGGGCCCGCTCTTGTGCTCCCCTATCTAAGGCGAGCAGTGACCGTGTTCTCTGTTCGTGGTGTTTATTTGTGACACTCAAGGAGGCAAATGTCTGCATATCACACGGCGAACACTCCTTTTGTCTCAAAGCGAGCAGTGATCTTGGTATGCATTCTGGCATCAGTATGAACATCAGCACAAGCCGCCACTTCTCTGGTGTTCCTGCCCGGCTTCTGCACAGCGACTTACATAGTGTGCAGAGCAGCTTGCAGCCCCTCCCATCAGAATGTAGTCCACGAAAGTGCTAATGATGGTCCATTAGTCACTGAATGGTTCTGTGCCTGCATTCTGCTGGGAGGGGAAGTGCAGTGGGGTGTGGGTAGTTGGTGTGCACAAAAGCCTCTGACGTCACACATTACCTTTCATAGGCGGCTTTCATAGGCGGCCGTGCCACTTTTGCCTTTGGCCCACTCTGTGCCCCTCCTAAATTTGATTCCTGGCGATGCCACTGCATGGAGGTGATCGTTCCTCTGCGGTGCCTTTGCCCATAATGGCGACATCACTCAGGCCGCTGCAGGGATTGGCGATGCAGTAGTGTTGTGTTCTGGGCATTCGCTGTTTCCACCTCCCAGAATTCTCTGTGAGCTTCTGGATTGAGGAGGAGAGGTTCGAGTAAAGAACCATTGGAGGTAGACTTAAGCCCGATAGTATGTCATAGTATCCATGTAAAGATACTTCTGTGCAGTGTGAAGGAGGATTGTTCCCTGCGCACACTGAAGTGGAGTGAGGTGCGTGCTATTTTCCTGGTGGGCGCATCACGCGAAAACAACTGTACTGATGGCCATTGAAGTTAGCGATTCTGGAGATCCATCTTTAACGACAGGCTGGGTGTTGCATGTTGTGGTTGCATCTGGTATGAAAGAGAGATGTTATATTGTAAGTCTTGTCTTGTCACTGGCCTGGAGTGCTTGCTATCAGAATGCTGGTGTATGAATGAGAGGCTCAGTGGAATGTGGATCTGTGAGTGAATGTTCTAGGAGTGTCAGTTGGGGCCTGAGCTGGGGTGATAGGATGGCCGGCGGGGCTGCTCCTCTGTTAATACCCATCTATGATACGGTCCTGTCCATACGCGACTGTAAATACCATAAGAGTAACTGGAATATGTACATACTGTATAATAAAGCCTTACCTGGACTAATCTAGACTCCACAGCAGGTCTGTGTTTGAGTGCTGAAGAGGCTTTACAACACTGGGCTATCGTCAGCAGGGAAGAGAATTAACCCGGATCATTATCGGGGTTGTGGTTTTTCACTTACATGTTTAGCGTGAAGATGCCCAACCCAATCCGCTTAAGCAAAGGAGGAACGTCTTCGCTTTACACGTTGAGCCATTTGCCGCAGTTAGTCGCCCACTGTTTAGTAAACTCCATAACCGCATGGGGCGTTCGTATGCAGCCTTGTGCACCATTTATATTTTTGAGCGATGTATTTATTTATTTGCATTTGTAAAGCGCTCGCACAGCCCGGGGGCACCAAGGCGCCGTTACAGGAATAGGTCTTAGCTGCTTCATTTATAATGCGCTTAATACCCAGAGGTTTCTAAAGCGCAGACCCCGGGGATCGAACTTGTGTTGCTTTGTCTTGTTTCCAAGGCGATATAATGGAAGGCGCAGGGTTAAGTACCTAAGCCAGCAGTACGTTCATGTATCTTTAGTAGGTGACATGTACATATAAACTGCATAGAGTTATTGGACTGGAGGATGGATTCTTGCTCGTCTGTGATGGGGAGTGGTTTTTATAACCATCCTTGCTATTGTCAGCTGAAATGTCGCAGCTATCATATTATCGCTGCGTGCTAAGTGTTTGAGTCATCATTTCTGAGTATGGTGTCTGCGTTTAGTACGTTTTCGGAGTGAGGGTTTGTGCACGAGTAGGACTGCCTCAAGCGTTCTACAATTGCTTACATAGAGTTAACCTCTTCAGGAATTTGCAGGAGGATTTGACTTTCTAGGACTTTTCAATATGATATGTTATTTATAACGCGCCTATACACAAGTGTTTCAAGGCGCGACGAGGCAAGGGAGGGGAAACAGGGAGAAAAGGCAACGATCTTACTAGGCCTAGTGGCATTGAGATCGCGCAAGTGCAGTTTGGGGGGAGGGGGGCTGGAGTGAGTGCTGTGGGATCTGAATTCATTTTCGGACTGTCTTTCGCACTCAGTTTCTATGTTTGCCATGTCTTGTCTGTCTGTCCCCTTTTTGTGCGCCCCGAGGGCCATGGGCATGTGGCGCTTTACAAGAAATAAAATAAAGAAATTAATTTGGTTGGGATGATCAATTCCTTCTGTATGTGATTGTCGGGGTTTGCTTACGATCATCATGCTTTATGAAATGGATTGTTGGGGTGTGCTTGCAGCGGTGTTATCCTTGCAGGCAGCACTCCTTTGTAGGCCAGGAACAGGCTTCCCATTAAGCACACTGCATGTCTCTGGTGACTTTCAGCGTGCAGCTACTGTCCTACTCTGATCCCAAGTCCAGGCATGACGGTAAGGAGTCTACTGGACGTTGCACATGGAACCAATGGGCAACAGCGTGTGAGACTGGGTTACATGTAAACAATACTTTAGGATTAGAGTGGTTCTAGAGGACCCTTAGCCTCGTAACAGTTGTCATCAGTCTGCTACCCACACCTTTGACATTCAGCTTCCTCTTGGGTCTTCAGTGTCATCAGCCTGCTACCTGCACCTTTGACATTCAGCTTCCTCTTGGGTCTTCAGTGTCATCAGCCTGCTACCCGCACCTTTGACATTCAGCTTCCTCTTGGGTCTTCAGTGTCATCAGCCTGCTACCCGCACCTTTGACATTCAGCTTCCTCTTGGGTCTTCAGTGTCATCAGCCTGCTACCCGCACCTTTGACATTCAGCTTCCTCTTGGGTCTTCAGTGTCACCAGCCTGCTACCCGCACCTTTGACATTCAGCTTCCTCTTGGGTCTTCAGTGTCATCAGCCTGCTACCCGCACCTTTGACATTCAGCTTCCTCTTGGGTCTTCAGTGTAATCAGCCTGCTACCCGCACCTTTGACATTCAGCTTCCTCTTGGGTCTTCAGTGTACCCGCACCTTTGACCTGCTCTTGGGTCTTCAGTGTAATCAGCCTGCTACCCGCACCTTTGACATTCAGCTTCCTCTTGGGTCTTCAGTGTAATCAGCCTGCTACCCGCACCTTTGACATTCAGCTCCCTCTTGGGTCTTCAGTGTACCCGCACCTTTGACCTGCTCTTGGGTCTTCAGTGTAATCAGCCTGCTACCCGCGCCTTTGACATAAAGCTTCCTCTTGGGTCTTCAGTGTACCCGCACCTTTGACCTGCTCTTGGGTCTTCAGTGTAATCAGCCTGCTACCCGCACCTTTGACCTGCTCTTGGGTCTTCAGTGTAATCAGCCTGCTACCCGCACCTTTGACATTCAGCTTCCTCTTGGGTCTTCAGTGTCACCAGCCTGCTACCCGCACCTTTGACATTCAGCCTGCTCTTGGATCTTCAGTGTCACCAGCCTGCTACCCGCACCCATTTTATTGAGCTTACACATGAATCGTGATGCCATCACTGTGCTACCCATGCCTACCTCATTCAGCCTGGTATCCAAACCTGTTATTCTGCTTGCTCGTGGGTCTTCAGTGCCAACCCCTTGGTGCCCAACCCTGGGTCATTCAGCTTGCTCAAAAAGGTCTTCAATGTCACCTCCCTCGTACACCCACCTGTGTTAAGTATCTTGCCAATTCCTTTGGCAGCATCACCCTGCTACCCACAGTTCTGTTACTGACCATGCGCAGGTTTGTTCTTACGTCATCACGATGCTACCCGCACCTACGTTAGTCAGCGTGCACATGAGTTGTCAGTGTCATCCTCCTGGTACGCACACGTCATTAAGTTTGCCAATGATTCTTCAGTGCAATATCCCTGCTTCCCACACATATTCAGCTTGCCAATGATTCCTCTGGTATGCAGCGATACAATCGCCACGCAAAAGTCACCAGTACAAAAAAGAAAATAGCAGCAAAAATGCCACCAGTACAAAAACAATAGCAGCAAAAATGCCGTGGTTTGACCCGTTAAAGGTGTACCCCATTACACCATTTAAGGGGAGCGGGGGTGTCCCCCGCATCCTTTACATGATTGCAGCAGCAAAACCACAGCCTTTTTGCTGCAATATTTTGTGTCCACAGCACCTGGAAGCATTCCTGTGTGTCCTCGCCCTGGTGGTAGCCACAGCTCTGTTACTGGTCTTCCTAATCAGTCTTTGGCGGCATCACCCTGCTAGCGACACATGTGTTATTGAGCTTGGCCATGAATCGTATGTGCTAAACAACTCTGATAGCTTTGCTCAATTTCGGGTAACTACCATCCTTCTTCCTTCTTGATCTGAAGCCCAAGTGAGAAGAGACCATACGGCAGTAGCGCATAATCCCATGGCGGATAAGAATCTAGCATTTTAATTGCTTTTGCGCATGTTTTATTTGTGTCTGCCACCTAGAGAATAAGAGGAACTTCTTAGATCTTCCATTCTTCCACTGGTGCTCGAAGAGCACTGGTGAGTGGGAGCATCAGATCAAGAAAGTGTGCTGCCAGCATCTCAAAAGATGCAATGGTCGGCCATATATGACAGGGCCAGCGCTATGGCCCCGTCGGGAGGAGACCCCCTCAACCCAATGGGGGCCCGAGTACAGGCAGACCCCACCCCCACCTTAGCTGCAGAGATGGAGAAGCGCAGCTGGCAGGAAGACGCTGGAACGATTGAGGGGCGGTTGGTGGGAGGCCGCAAACGCGGCAACACTGGCCGCAGCAAGGTTGTACGTGGCAGCAAGAGGTGCCACGAACAACCACAATACCGGCAGGTTCCAGCAGACTGTCTGCGCACTAGCCCACCAGGGAATTTTAGCCATCCTTCTCCATTGCCAACTATGCCACCAGGGATTGGTTTCGTTATTGAATAAAGGTCCCCCACAGGGGCTTTTAGCCACCATACCACAAGGGAAGTAATTACTATTTTAAGGGCCCCATGGAAGACTGCAACATCCTGGGGCCTGAGCACGGTCCAGGCATACAAGCCCCTTTTTAGACCCCTCTCGCCCCCCCATGGCCTTCCCCTGTGACACTCCCTGGAGCCAGGTAGGTGATTCGCTAAGGTAAGTTGGCCAATCTTGGGAGGGGCTGGGGTATTTAAGCAGGCCTGTGTGAATGCTTTATTGTTGGTTAGTGGGTGAGGACGAGAGGTGGTGGAGGACGTCCGAGAGACTTGAGGAGGCGAGAGCGGGGGCTTTTATAAGGAAGGGCTCTGTGGAGTGTTTGTGTGTGTACGAGAGCAAAGACTGTAAGTAGTGCAGGTAGTCTAGAAGTAGCAGCAGTGGTAGTAAGAAGTAGTTGGGAGTAAAGACAGGCAGCAGGATAGGCAGCGGGAGTGGCAGGTGAGAGAAACGGGCAGTAGAGTGGTAGTTGGTAGTAGAGGGCGATAGTGCGCATAGTGAGCAGAGAGATAACCAAACTGACAGTAGTAGTAGTGTGGGGTCGAGACAGTGTGAGCAACGAAGTAGGCACAATAATAGACAAGAGAGTGGGAAGAGCGACTGAGTGGGAGAATAGGAGTAGCTATTGGAGTAGAGTGGAACAGAGATTTTAACAAGATGAATAGCAGGAGAGAGAGGAATGGGGTGATGGAGGTAGATGGATATTTGGAGATAGAAGGGATAGTAAGGGTGGAGGTGGAAAGGCCGAGTGAGAGACCGGAGGGACAGTGACGTGGTGGGAGGAGAACATCTTAAAGAGACCAAGTATAGTGAAGGGTCAGCTATGAGCAGGTGTGAGAGAAGTGAACGTAACACCGGTTGTGGAAGAAGGCACCAACCCTAATTCCCAAAGACTACTAAGTAGGTTAGGGAAAGCCTGGAAGACCCCTAGGGAGACAGGTAGCCATCGTCTCAGGGAAAACAGAATTAGTCCCAGTCAGAAGACAATAGTTAGGGGTTACTGATCCGAGAGCTACTAACATCCCCCATTAGGGACGCCTGGGTTAGGGAGGCGGGCATAAGGCCAGGGTAGGCAATGTAGAGAGGGGCGGCCATGGTGCCAACATCCCAGGCCCTGCTAGGCCCAGATACCTTTGCCACAAGAGATACAGCTATCCTGTCTGTAAGAATTTCAATAAACATCCTTGGACTTGCTATCAGAGCCAGCGTGGTTCTTTGTGGCGGGCCATACTGTCACAGCAGCCGCACAGTTCCTTGGTCAGCCATCTTACCTTTGATACTTTCAGATCTCGTTCTCCAGTGAACCCAGAGAAGTCAGCCTGATCGGAGAAAGCGTCAGTCATGCCCAACTTTCCAAGGTGCTTCTTCAGATCCATGGTGGTAGAAATGGTGAACTTTGGCAATTGCACATTGACAAATGTATGACTGTTGGTGCAAAGCAGAAAGATTACAAAATGATAAAAAATACATGTTTCATACACATGTGGAAAGAGGCACTGCTTTCCATTGACAAACATATTTTGCTTAAGATTGGATATAATAGTATCCTGTTTTAATATAGCACTTCATGCCAGACTCGTCCCACCGGTAATAGCTGTCATTGTTGCCCAATTTATAAAAAGCATTAAAACAATTGTGCAAAAAAAACACAGTTATTAGTCAAAACAATGTAGACAAAAGACAGAATAGCACAATCTGCCTTGAAGAAGTGCCCATTGCCGCGAAACACGGGTCAGCCTTGAGGCATTAATGAGGCCGTCACAGGATATTTGGGAAATGAATAAGCAAATCCCTTTGAATGATCGACTCCGGACGCTGGGGGTTGCTTCTTTGTATTTTGTTCATGTATATAGCGCGCCGGGCACAAGGGCATTTGCATGGAGAATCGTCGGCCAAGCAAACGGTACGACACTTGCACAGCTGCGAGCATGGATTTACCTGCGCTCTAAAGCAGGCAGCCATTTCCGGATGGTCTCCACGGACAGCGCGTCCTGCACCTGCTTCATTTTGCCCGCATCCGGCAGGATGAACATGGCCGAAGCGCCTCCTTTGTAGGGCATCTTTAGCACGGTGCAGGAAAGCGCCTGGTCGCGCGTCAGGCTGTACATCCCAGTGCGCCGCATCATGGGCACCTTGACTGTGGTGTTGGCATCCACGTGGAAGTCGCCTTCTTTTGTCATTTGCACACGAAACGGGTTCTCCCATTGTCCTCAAAAGAAGAAAAAGGAAACACAGCTGTAATTGCGCAACACTAAGCACTGTAAACCGAGAGAGTGGTTCGCATAGTACGACCAGCTCTCGTTTCTTCAACAGAAAAGGAAGCTATGCCACATTTCTAACGGAGACTCCATTAAGTATTGCTGTTTTTCTTCGCTCTTTAGAAGTTACTGCACGCACCCGACACGTCAACTTTAGAGTAACACTTTACCAGATGACCCAATGTCCCAGTCCTGGGCTTTCATTCTATCAATTGCACTCTAGGAGTTGTAGTCTTGGGTCCCTACAATGGAGTAAAATCAAATAATATCAAAGGCCAGGACTGGAGTATGGTGCCCCCGGTGACTTGGCTTCATCTGGTAACCTTACAGCCCTAAGTCTTAAAATCAGGAAAATAGAAAACGGAATTAAGTGATGGCCTCCTCTCCTGTGTCTTAGTAAGCCTTATTCATGGAATTGTTTTATAATGGCGCAATCCCACAGGAAAACGGTCCATGAATCAGCCCCTATATGTCCTGCAGTTGAATCGGTTTGGGGTTATTTGTGCTCCCCAAAGTAAGAATTAATGAGCGAACACCTTGAAGCTCTCTTTTTTTATAGTGTATTAGGAATTTGCAACAATTTGTTCCCCTCCTGTGTCCCACCCCTGCAGTACCTGTTCTGTTGTTACCTCTGTAAAGCGCTCCATTATGCATCTGTAATGTTGCATACCTCTGTAAAGCGCTCCGTTATGCATCTGTAATCTTGTATACCTCTGTAAAGCGCTCCGTTATGCATCTGTAATGTTGTATACCTCTGTAAAGCGCTCCGTTATGCATTTGTATTGGTGTATACCTCTAAAGCGCTGCGTTATGCATCTGTAATGTTGTATACCTCTGCAAAGTGCTCCGTTATGCATCTGTAATGTTGTATACCTCTGTAAAGCGCTCCGTTATGCATCTGTAATGTTGCATACCTCTTCAAAGTGCTCCATTATGCATCTGTAATGTTGCATACCTCTGTAAAGCGCTCCGTTATGCATCTGTAATGTTGCATACCTCTTCAAAGTGCTCCATTATGCATCTGTAATGTTGCATACCTCTGTAAAGCGCTGCGTTATGCATCTGTAATGTTGCATACCTCTGCAAAGCGCTCCGTTATGCATCTGTAATGTTGTATACCTCTGCAAAGTGCTCCGTTATGCATCTGTAATGTTGTATACCTGTGTAAAGCGCTCCGTTATGCATTTGTATTGGTGTATACCTCTAAAGCGCTGCGTTATGCATCTGTAATGTTGTATACCTCTGCAAAGTGCTCCGTTATGCATCTGTAATGTTGTATACCTCTGTAAAGTGCTGCGTTATGCATCTGTAATGTTGCATACCTCTGCAAAGCGCTCCGTTATGCATCTGTAATGTTGTATACCTCTGTAAAGCGCTCCGTTATGCATTTGTATTGGTGTATACCTCTAAAGCGCTGCGTTATGCATCTGTAATGTTGCATACCTCTGCAAGGTGCTGCGTTATGCATCTGTATTGGTGTATAGCTCTGTAAGGTGCTGCGTTATGCATCTGTATTGGTGTATAGCTCTGTAAGGTGCTGCGTTATGCATCTGTATTGGTGTATAGCTCTGTAAAGTGCTGTGTTATGCATCTGTATTGGTGTATAGCTCTGTAAGGTGCTCTGTTATGCATCTGTATTGGTGTATAGCTCTGTAAAGTGCTGCATTATGCATCTGTATTGGTGTATAGCGCTGTAAAGTGCTGCGTTATGCATCTGTATTGGTGTATAGCGCTGTAAAGTGCTGAGTTATGCATCTGTATTGGTGTATAGCGCTGTAAAGTGCTGCGTTATGCATCTGTAATGTTGTATACCTCTATAAAGCTTTCTGGTGCTTCTCGAAGCCGGGTCCGCGATTATTAAATTCCATAATAATAATAATCATCAGTGTTCTCCGACCTTTGGCTCAGCAGATGATTTTCGATTACAACCCCCCATGATCCCGCCCCTTGCTGGCTTGGGTGGATGGGAGTTCAAAACATCTGGAGAGCCAAAGGTTGCAGTTCCCTGTCGCAGAAGTATAGGGAATGCACAAAGTTAGCCTTTTCCTTGGTTTCTAATTTATAGAACTGAAATGTAAGCAGACTATCTGAAAGAATATTAAGCAAGGGCAGAGAAGCATTTGCCTCTGTGGGGGATGTAGCATGTAATCCTGTAAAGGCACATTAATAAATGCTGGTAAGACGACTCAGGGGGTTAAACGCTTGTTGCTGTGATCTGTGTTTGATCTGCAGGTCGCAGGCTAAAATTCCAGCAACACAGCCTTTCATCCTTCTCAGTAGAAATTTTGTTTGGGTAATAACAGTATAATGTAAATATGTCCTATGTAAAGCGCTTTAGATTAAGGCACTATATAAAAATGTATTTTAATAGTTTCAGAGTTTGAAATTGCTGGGAGCTATTTAGCTTGGAAGTGCCTGGTTAGCTTGGCGCCAGCAAGCTAGCAGGAGATATGTTTGGCTCCCCAAGCCCTCTAGTGCCACACAAATATACATAGCCAACATACATTGTATGCGTATGATATACAGGGCTCGCAAAGTCTACCAGCCCACTAGCATTGGCAAGTAGTTTTTATGAAGGCCAACTACCATGTGCATGATACTCAACCTTGCTGGCGATTATGGGGTTGTTAGAAATGTATTTTTAATTTACTGCAAACACACTTTGTTTGCAGTAAATGGCAAATACAAGTTTCACTCTGCATACTTGACAGAATTGCACGAAATATGAAATGTGCTTATGGCGACATGCACCATTTTACAAAAATCTCTGGTAAATATTTGGTCACCAGTCACCTTGGGGCAAGTGCATTTCTCTTAGGTCGAGTATGTAAACTAAGGAACTCTCCCTACAGGTCTTGTGGGATTTTTAAGAATTTGCAAGGCCTAGTATACATAGCCAACATTCATTTTATGTGTTGTGGATGTTTGTGCTAGGAAACCTGTTGAAGATATTTGAAGCATGATGGTCACGTGTACCGGACACAAAGTATCGTTTTCATGCAGAAGTTAGATTTGTGGCAAAACATCTATTGGCTCCTCATTCTGCAGAAGCAGAAAGAGAGAGTAAGGTGCCGTTGCAGAAAAATAGGTGGCACTAGCGGTAAAGTTAGGAAGTGGCAAAATGAGTGGCAGCTGCAAAACAAACAGAAACAGTGCAACGAGCAACCTAAAGAGCAACATAGAAGAAGAAAGGGGTTTATGGTGGCAGTTGCATGTGTGGGTGCATGCCACAGTGTGGAAAAGAGCCAGTTCCACAACCTTTCGTGCATTTCCCAGTGGCTGCTGTGACATGTGCATCCCCAATTTTAAACTCCTGAACAAACATATTTGTTCAATCTCTCCATTTTGCATTCTTCTTGTGCACATATGAATGTATTGTGTATTCGTCCATTAAATAGACGCCATCCAGAGAACTCATTCATGGCACTTCAATAGCTCCTGGTTCAGGAGAGCCCACTCCGGGTCCAAGGAAATTTCTGATACCAGGAAGCTACTTCCAGCTCCTGCGCCTCGAATTTCAATTTGGACCCTCGAGTTTGTAGGTTTCTGGCACTGGATGTTGCTTAAAAGTGAGCAGTATGTGTGCCTCGAATTGCTATAGGTTTACTTTGCTGCAGAGTTAATGAAACCAGCCCATGAGGCTTAACAGGGCAGTGTTTTCTTGTGTTCAACTATTTCTGTGTTGAAAGTGTGTGCCTGGTTTGTGTCAAGTATTGTAAAGATTACTGAACTTCTTAGGTTTCTGTTGTATTTGTGTCCTTTGATCTTGGCCTGCAGTTTTTTGGTGAATTTGAGGCTGTACTGACAGTCAAAACCTATCGGCTTTGCCAGTGCTTGTTACCGGTGGGTATAGTGAGTCTAAAGTCGTATGCAACATTTTAAAGTGATAAACACCAATGGAATTCAGTTTACTGTATGAGGGCAGTAATCTCAACAGAAATACTTAAGGATATTTATATGGGTCATGAAACCCTAGACGGAGGTCTGTAACATGCAACTCTGCAAATGTCTTAGACTGCGACTCCCATGATCCTGCACCATTGACTATGCTTTCTACGGCTGATGGGAGTGGTGGTCCAAAACATATGGAGGGCCAAAGTTTGCAGACCCATAGCCTTCGTCTCCCGATATCCCTCACCATTGACCAGTCTGGCCAAAGCTGATGGGAGTTGTAGTCCAACCCAGACAGTGTCACGTTCTGTTTTTACCTCTGAAGAAAATGTGGTTGATGAGAACTAGTTTAGTGTCTGGGTCCAGGCTCTTGAGTAAGTCGACAATTTTCCCATTCGTTTTGTTCGCCACGTAATCGTTGATCTGTTTTATAGCTTCGGCTTCATTCTGGAAATTGCTTGAGAAGGCGTCGGCCGCATATTCGTCCTTGGCCGCATCTAGGAAGTTCTGCAGGAGTTTGAATCCCTGCCGGATGAAGAGGGTGTTCCCTGTACTGAGTTTCAGGTCGCTGCTGGGGTCGTTCAGCCTGTGGATGAGGTGGTTGAAGCCCTCGTGGACACCAGCCAGCGGAAGCTTTGTCAGGTTGAAGCCCAGGCCCTCCAAGATCTGGCTCCGCGTGGCACCTTTGGCCCCCAGGGACAGCATGGCGAAGGCCGTGCCAATGCTCACAGGCGAGAAGAAGACATTGTGCGAGTCGCCTGCCGCTGCGGCTTCGCGAAACATACTGAAGGCAAATTCAGAGAGGGCGGGTGCAATTTTGTGGCAGGTCATGTTGTCGCTTCCGTGAGGTTTGTGGTCATGTTCTTTCCCACCGTGGTGATGATGATGATGGCGGTGGTGATCATGACCAGAGTGGCCGGGCTGCCCTCCCTTTCCTTGGTCCTGGTGGCCTTCATGATGGTCACAGATGACTAGCCCATAAAGCGCCGAGGCAAGTAAGCAGAGGTAGAGGGCAGACCTCATTTTCTTTCTTTGGGAGTTTTCTGTAAAAACAAGGAGTGGCAAGCAAATGTAAAAATGTCCATACAATTAGTCTCTAGTCCAGAAAAGAACGCAAACACAACCGCACCTTGATGCGCAACATTTCATCTCTTGTAAAGGATGTTCTCGTGTTTCACTAGTTGCTATATAGTTTCCCGAAACATTCACTTATCAGAACTACTCCATCAAATTTGCCAGGACTATGTCTTGTTATTATCGCATCGTAAGTCTGTAAAGGTGGTGAGCTGCTGGTCCAGCGGATATGGGTATAGAAACTTAATGGTCTGGGTCTATAGTGAACAGGGTGGGGAGCAAGAGCTCATGGGAAACTGGCAATTACCAGATGCGGCGCCAGTGAGATGCGGCGCCGGTGAAAGAGCCAGCCACTAGATGCGGCGCCGGTGAAAGAGCCAGCCACTAGATGCGGCGCCGGTGAAAGAGCCAGCCACTAGATGCGGTGCCGGTGAAAGAGCCAGCCACTAGATGCGGTGCCGGTGAAAGAGCCAGCCACTAGATGCGGTGCAGGTGAAAGAGCCAGCCACTAGATGCGGTGCAGGTGAAAGAGCCATGGACTTGATACAGTGCCAGTGTCTTATCAAATGCAACACACCAAAACATATGTCGACCATCATACAGGCTCCAAATACCAAAAGCCTTACTGACAGAGTTGGATGAACTATATATCTCTGCTATTACCCTCCTTATGATTGTGCAATAGTAAGTACAAAGTTTTTGTTTTTCCCTACGCTATTTGATTTTACGCAAACTTTGAAAAAAACATTTCCACGTACTAACCTCACTTGTTTATGAAGTAAAATTGTTTTTAGAATGTCTGCAATTGAGAAACCCCCTGGTTTTTTAGATTATGTTTAATGAGTTCAAATTAATGGAAAATATATTTTTATAATTCTTTGGATGTGGGTAAATTATTGAATAGACTTCATTGTTTCCTAATTACATAGATTAGGATTTTTTGCAAGTCCTTGATGGTGCACTATTCTTAAGAAATCGAGTTTGAGAACTGGGGTAATTGTCCTTTTCTTTGCTTAAAATACGTGCCAGTCAAAGAGCCAGCCACCAGAGTGCAGTGCCGGTCGAAGAGCCAGCCACCAGAGTGCAGTGCCGGTCGAAGAGCCAAGAACTAGATGCAGTGCAGGTGAAAAAAACAGGAATTAGCTGCAGGGTGAAGAGCTAAGAACTATGTGGTGCAGGTAAAAGCCAGAAACTAGAGTGCAGTGCAGGTGAAAGAACAAGGGGGGGATTCTGTGAGTTTCTCGTCTACCGGCCTACATCCCGGGTTAGAGTCTCAACCAGAGTCTTTAGCTCACCATCCTTTCACAGAAGAGAAATTTCCACTACATATCAGTCCTGCCCAAGAAAGACCCAGAAACTAGATGCGATGCAAGCAAAAGACCCAGAAACTAGATGCGGTGCAGGTGAAAGAGCCAGGAACTAGATGCGGTGCAGGTGAAAGAGCCAGGAACTAGATGCGGTGCAGGTGAAAGAGCCAGGAACTAGATGCGGTGCAGGTGAAAGAGCCAGGAACTAGATGCGGTGCAGGTGAAAGAGCCAGGAACTAGATGCGGTGCAGGTGAAAGAGCCAGGAACTAGATGCGGTGCAGGTGAAAGAGCCAGGAACTAGATGCGGTGCAGGTGAGAGCCAGGAACTAGATGCGGTGCAGGTGAAAGAGCCAGGAACTAGATGCAGTGCAGGTGAAAGAGCCAGAAAGTAGATGCGGTGCAGGTGAAAGAGCCAGAAACTAGATGCGGTGTATTAAGATGGATTTCTGAACTCAGACCTGGAGGGCAGAGGTTCAGAAGGCCAGCCTAGTTTCTTGGAACAGGGTAACCCCTGGACAAGCCAGATCAATCAGGGTAGCGATGGCGGCGGTCAAGACTAAGTCTCAAGAGGTGTGAGGGTGACTGAAAGACCTCAATGAGCACACAAATCAGGGCCACTTACAAATTACTCCAATTACAAATTATATATATATATATATATACACACACACAAGACCGAACGGGTCTAAGGAGTTAGGGGCATATAATATGTAGACCACCTAGATGGGGAGGAAAACAGGCAGTGCAAGTAATCAACCCAGTTCGACATCAGAAATACACCTAACTAGGAGGAAGTCCGAGCCCTACGAAGAGAGGAGCCTTATGCTCAAAAGTACCTGCACGTGCTTGTGCCAATTTACAACATAGGGTCTCTTCAAGGATCTCGGGCAGTTCAGGAAGGTGAATGAAGCGATGAAGAATGAGTCCCCACTACTCCTACAAGGCCTCCACTTGTGGGCAGAGGCAGGGCGAGTGTGAGTCCCTATTTCGCAACAGCAGTAGAAAAGAAACAGGCTCCTGCGCGAGGGGCCACTGGTTGGGGTATGGACTACTCACCATCCCTGACGCAGGCAGACCCAAACTTCTCCAGTTCAGTTCACGTTGCTGGCAGGTTCAGCTGCGATGATCAGGACGTCTCGACACCGTGTAGATTCTGTGTAGCATGATGCAGGGTCGAGGGTGTCCCAAATGCAGCGGACGTGCACAGGTTGTTACCGCAGCAGGGCAACACGGCAACCGCGTTTACTCTGGGCAGGGCGCACTCATCTCACTTCAGACCTGGGAATGCCAAGTGTACGAAATTCGGTGTGAGGGTGCCGTGGATGCAGAACAAGCAGTAGACCAAGTTTCGAGGGCTTCCCCGAAACGGCGGCGGTGCCAGAGCAAAACGTCCTGCATAAGATGGTCAGCCCACTGGTTAGCCCAGGGACCCTTCCAAAGAGGTTTACTTGCAGGGTTTGATGAAGGTGCCGAGAATAGTTGTTCCCACTATTCTAATGGGTCGAAGCGCCTTTGCAGACCTTCTAGGACGATGAGATGCAGAGGGGTCTCACAGGACGACAGCGGCTCAGGGTGCCAAACCTTCAGTGGGTCACCAGTGGTTCCTCGACTCAGCTTGTTGTTGCAGGATACTTGGCTCCTTCTCCTTCATTCGGTGTGAACTCAGGAGATCGACATGGTAGTGGTGTTTTCAGCCTCCTCTTATCCAAAGTTCCCTTCGTGCCAAAATGGAGAGGACCCAATGGGAGATCTGCTCACAAACACTCACACCATACATGGACCTATCACCGACCACGGTTGTCCCAAGCATTCAGGACACTCCAGACTCTCCGGCACCCAGGATGTGTATTGGGACCAGACATCCCAGGCCACACCCTGGAGGCATACACACCAGGCATGCAGAAGCCCGCGAAAGTGTTGTGTTTCGCGGAAAAGTGAATGACCAAATAAGGACGGTCAGCTCGACCTAGGTGAAGGGGCAAGACGGTCAGAGGACAGGACAAAGAACCTCGTGGCATGGCCATTTTGGAGCCAGGCCACTTACTCGTGCCAAACGCGGTAAGCGCGGATAACATGCCATAAAAGGGTTCAAAAGACAAGAGAAATGATAGCTGCCACCAGTCCTGTCCGTGACACACTTCATAATAAGTCCAGCGAGAGGTTCTATGGCCTTTGGAATGACTAGAGACCCAAGAGCTTGGTAAAGTAAGTTACAGTGCACTCTTGTTTCATGTTGCACAAAAGCTGCAACATGAGTAAAGTACTAAGGAAAACGAAGTCTCCCAGTACTGACTGTCTTAAGGGCATATCAGTTTCCCCATAAGAATTGAGCGAAAGTCCAGAGGAGTGCGGTGGAAGGCTGCGCTTCTCTGGCAAAGTCTACATCAGGGTGTAAAACATCAACAAAAAGTTTGGGGGTTGCCACATGGAGGGAAAATTATATATTTTATGAAGTCTTTCCTAACACAGTGCAGGTGAAAGAGCCAGGAACTGGATGCGGTGCAGGTGATACAGCAGAGGACATGGAGGGTGCATGCATGAGGTTTTACTGGGGTGCGCGAAGGGGTGATGAACGTACGCCACATCACATGCGTATGCTTGGTAGTGGCAAGGGAGTGACACCCCTAGGGTGAGGTATATAGTGGTTGGGCAGTAGGGTGGTCGGAGGACCAGCATTTGTACATTTTCCGAGTTTTGGGAGTGTGGGCTGCTGTGAGGTTTGGGAATGTCAGGGCGGGAGTACCGCAGTGGTGGGGGCGTGGGGCGGAAGCAGGGGTGAACAGCTATGGTCCGGGTGTACTTCAGGATGGTTGCCACATCCGGTGGTTGGCTTCCACCGTGCTCTAGCTATGATGAGGGGGGTTGTTGGGAGGACTGATGCGAAAGTAGTGCAATAGTTGTTGAGTGGATATGGGTTTCTTGTGGGTTGGGTGCAAGGGTGGCTTTGGGAGGGCTAATCCCCATCTACTGCCTATACAGAAGCTAAAACTGCTGGCTTTGCCCATCCTAGTTTTTAAAATGGCTTAAGTGCAAGGAAGAGATGCCAGGACACACGTACTGCTTATAAATGACATGGCCCAAGGCGCACCAGATTAAGAGATTTTTAGTAGACCAGTAGCCCATTTTCAGCTGCAATTTGGGCCCGATTCATGGAACTTTTTTGCTAGTTCAAAGGGACTTTGCACTGCCGACACAAACCCCGATTCATGGAACTGTGCAAAATGTATTTTTGCAGTGCAAAGTCATTTTGTACTGCAAAAATGACTATGCACTGTCTATGCAATGCAAAAATACAATGTGCACAGTTCCATGAATCAGGGTTGGTGTCGGCGGTGCAATCACACTTTTCAGCACTGCAAAATCACTTTGAACCAGGCAAAAAAAGCTATGAATCGAGCCCCAAGCCCTCTTAGAGGACTGCTTTGAAATAACACTGGCAGGCCTGCCACAGAAGCAAGCTGAATGCCTCTGCTTGATGGAGCTGTTTCAAAGAGATCCCAGAAGGAGGGTGTGATCTGTGCAGGGAATGGCCAGAGGGACGAACCTGGCCACGGACAGTAAATTGGCGAATAAAACCCCAACCACCACCCAACATCGCCCGTACCACCTTTTCACACGGCAGTGTACGCCCGATTCCTCCTCCTCCTTCGTGTAGGCGCTGCAGCACTCGCTGTGATTCCCCGATTCAATGGATGAATGAACGGCTAGGTCGGCAATGCTTGCGATTCCAGCTTGTGAAGCACAGGCTTAAGCCATTGTGAGCGAGTGACCCTCCCTTACCGCTCATATCCAGACATCTAACCACCACCCTGGCCTTTTGAGACTGGTTTGTTTTTAAACGAAAAAATGCACCTTCGGGTTCAAGGAAGTTTTTGCTGAATTTCGTTGTTTTGATTCGTTTTTTTCAACATTCGTTGTGTTTCAGCGCTTTGAAACAGAAGACAAGCGCCTAACATGACAAGCGCCTAACAAATGCACAATAACCATCCCATCCGACATAGAGGCAAACACACAGAACAGTCCTTATTACTTAGCTTAGCGGCACTGGAGCACAATATGAGAAAGTGATACATACGCGCCAACAGACCTAGTACTGTGTTTTACTTTGCATTCTGGGACCTGTGGTCCGGGGTTTATATTGAGGACGAGGACTACACGTGGCGGACTGCAAATTTACTACCAGGACTGGTCTAAGGACTCCCGAATGGAATGGGTAACGTGGGCAAGGATGACTTCAGGATATTATTATCCATGCTGCCAACCGTACGTTTGTAGAATCGCCCATTCCATCCAATCTACTGCTTCATGATGCAATTTACTGCAGCGTGAGATGTTCGTACTCCGCTTACTGGCCCAGCGCTGTATACCAGATCCCCCCCTTCTAAGTGCTGTCACGGTAGACTTATCATCAACAACCTTCCTAAATGCACACACGCACAGCATTCAGCGAAATGTAACATTCAAAGCAAAAGAAAAGCAGTGCTTACGCAATTCACCGAGAGCCCCGCCTGGCTTCACCTGGTCTCTGAATGGCCAGGGCGCGGGCTCTATATACCTTCAGAGACCGGAAGTGTACCGCCCACAGCGAGACTTGCTAACCATTAACCCCACAGCGCACGTCGTTTATCGCACTCGCGCAGAGCAAACAGGGCGATCCTTGACGTGGGCCGCAGTGCACGTATGCATGTCAGCTAAAGGCCTGGACTGACGGGACGGCGACAGGGCCTTTCAACCCATTCAGTTGATAGCACCCTCAGTGTGTCCCCTTTGTTGCCAGGCAGCATTCTTACAACACGGCCGTATATTCCCTTCTAGATTTCATTCGTTATGGGGCTTTGCAGTGCTCGGTAGCCCTTCTGGCCCCAGGGAGTATAGAGAAGTGTTATCAGCCGCTTGCTGACACTGATTTATAGCCTTTCAGTGGGCATTTAGTGGTTCAGCTCCCTGCTGGCTGGCCGCCCAGTGATAATCAGCGGCTATTAACCCTTGGCTGTATTTCTTTATCTACATCCTAATGGAGAGGCCTCAAACGGTTTCCCGCTCTAAGCAAGGGGGGCCCCAACCATCATGTTGAAACGGGTCCCCACACATCTTCAGCTGGGCCTACAGACCAACAGTGGAAAGTTCAAAAGAGGGGTGTTTGTGGCCCAGAAGAGTTAGAGCGCAAGCCTGCCCTTTGGGGTGCATTCAACAAAAAATCTCAGCCATCGTATGTCCCAAGAGCGAAACTGCCAATTTCCAAGCAGGGAAATAAAGAGGGGACGTTTGACCAATCTATTGCGGGGCCGTTTAGCAGCGTTTACGCCGAGTGTGGGTTGGTAACGTGTCTGGCCCCACGCTACGAGTAGGGCCGCGACATGCCGTGCACCATGCACACTCGAGAAGGTGGGCCGCGACATGCCGTGCACCATGCACACTCGAGAAGGTGGGCCGCGACATGCCATGGCCCATGCACACTCAAGAAGGTGGGCCGAGACATGCCGTGCACCATGCACACTCGAGAAGATGGTCCGCGACATGCCGTGCACCATGCACACTCGAGAAGGTGTGCCGCGACATGCCCTGCACCATGCACACTCGAGAAGGTGTGCCGCGACATGCCGTGCACCATGCACACTCAAGAAGGTGTGCCGCGACATGCCGTGCACCATGCACGCTCGAGAAGGTGCACACTCGAGAAGGTGTGCCGCGACATGCCGTGCACCATGCACACTCGAGAAGGTGTGCCGCGACATGCCGTGCACCATGCACACTCGAGAAGGTGTGCCGCAGCATGCCGTGCACCAAGCACACTCGAGAAGGTGGGCCGCGACATGCCGTGCACCATGCACACTCGAGAAGGCGGGCCGCGACATGCCGTGCACCATGCACACTCGAGGTGTGCCGCGACATGCCGTGCACCATGCACACTCGAGAAGATGGTCCGCGACATGCCGTGCACCATGCACACTCGAGAAGGGGGCCGAGACAGGCCGTGCACCATGCACACTCGAGAAGGTGGGCCGAGACATGCCGTGCACCATACACACTCGAGAAGATGGTCCGCGACATGCCGTGCACCAAGCACACTCGAGAAGGTGGGCCGCGACATGCCGTGCACCATGCACACTCGAGAAGGTGTGCCGCGACATGCCGTGCACCATGCACACTCGAGAAGGTGGGCCGCGACATGCCGTGCACCGTGCACACTCGAGAAGGTGTGCCGCGACATGCCGTGCACCGTGCACACTCGAGAAGGTGTGCCGCGACATGCCGTGCACCATGCACACTCGAGAAGGTGGGCCGCGACATGCCGTGCACCATGCACACTCGAGAAGGTGGGCCGAGACATGCCGTGCACCATGCACACTCAAGAAGGTGTGCCGCGACATGCCGTGCACCATGCACACTCGAGAAAGTGGGCCGCGGCATGCCATGCACCATGCACACTCGAGAAGGTGGGCCGCGACATGCCGTGCACCATGCACACTCGAGAAGATGGGCCGCGACATGCCGTGCACCATGCACACTCGGAAGGTGGTCCGCGATATGCCGTGCACCATGCACACTCGAGAAAGTGGGCCGCGACATGCAGTGCACCATGCACACTCGAGAAAGTGGGCCGAGACATGCCGTGCACCATGCACACTCGAGAAAGTGGGCCGCGGCATGCCGTGCACCATGCACACTCGAGAAAGTGGGCCGCGGCATGCCGTGCACCATGCACACTCGAGAAGGTGGGCCGCAGCATGCCGTGCACCATGCACACTCGAGAAAGTGTGCCGCGACATGCCGTGCACCAAGCACACTCGAGAAGGTTTGTCGCGACATGCCGTGCACCATGCACACTCGAGAAGGTGGGCCGCGATATGCCGTGCACCATGCACACTCGAGAAGATGGGCTGCGACATGCCGTGCACCATGCACACTCGAGAAGGTGGGCCCCGACATGCTCTGCACAAAAAACAAAAAAAAAAGATATGGCTGTGCAGAGGTGGGTGTGACTTTGAAGGTCCCTCTCCAATGTCAGCATAGCACACAAGGTGATCAGCTGACCTAACCCCCCCCCTCCCCCCCAGTCCGCCAGTCCCCATGTGCATGGTCGGATGCTGAGGCTGGATCCCCATCGCATCCTGCAGCTCGCGCCCCTTTCCTTCAAAGAGGACCACCTGCTGGCTGTGTGCGGATCTTTGTTGCGTTAGAAGGCTGGGGGGGGGTCCTTTGGCTGTAGCTATGGCTCCTTTCACCTCACCTGGGAGTCATTACTGCCACCTTTCTCCAGGTGCTAAAGGTTGGGAGCATGTCGGGTGTTGTTTTGGCAATTGTGGGTTTAATAATTACAGCATGCAATATTTGTTATATCACACTAAGTATATATCGGTGCATTGTGGGATGCCATGTTGGACAGGCAGGGTAGCTAGCGCCTCACAGCGGTTCCACGCATGACTACGTTGGAGCCAGACTGCTTATTGATTCACTCAACCTTGCACATGGTTCCAGGGATGACCGCAGACCTCGCCTCTAGGAAGTCAAGCTAAAATTCTCATGGGTGGCTGTTAGGCGCTATCAACACAGACCAGGTGCTGGGTTCAAGAAGAGTAGTGATACAGACTGGGCAAGGGATTCCCAAGGCTCCCCCTGGCTCACATATTGGTAGAAATGGCCAAGCACTGGCGATTATACTTTCAGCAGTGGAGCAGCAACTGAGTAACATTGTTACATAATAGGACTTCAGCAATGCCTACACAGAAGCGGGTCCATTTACTCAAACAGGCAAACGCTCCAGACAATATAAAGTAGGGTTTAATAATACTGCCAACAAAAACATACACAGACATACAGTGCCAGCCACCTACTGCCACCCGCACGCATACACGGTTATGTTGGTAGGGTGGTGCCAGTAGGGCAGTGCTACAGGAAATGCATCGAGGTAGGCTAGGAATTGCACACATATATATATATATATATATATATATATATATTGGGATTTCTTTTCACTCCCTATCAATTTCCTCCGAACTTCACAGAATATGCAGTAGAAAAGTCTCAGTTTCAAATCTTGCAGAGTCACTGAGCACAGGTCGAGTTATTGCTTTGTATATCTTGTTGCAAGTAGCTCAACAGTTCTGCACAGTGAGAAGCAAGACGAACTGTAGAAAGTCCCAAGTTCTTAAGGGGGAGGGTTTACAAGCACGTAACCATTAATCCCAAGGTCACCTGTGGGTCACCGTTGGTTTAGGTTCGAATTGGCCTGATAAAGTCCGAGTTCTCAATGGGCGTCCCATGAAGACTGGAGTCAGGACTGCCTGCTGGAGTGCAGTGCAGGTCCCCTTTAGAATACAATATGATATGATGTGGCATTTATAACGCACCTGTGCACAAGTGTTTCTAGGCGCCACAAGACAAGGAGGTGGAAACAAAGGAGGACGAAATAGCGATCTTACTAGGCCTTGTGCCATTCAGATCGCGCATTTGCAGGTAACTGGGAAGGGGAGAAGTGCCAGGGGGCAGGGGAAGGGGTTAGTGCAGTTAACACACAAGTGCAGCCTGCGCGTGGCTCATAGCTGCAGAGAGAAGGGACTGTAGGGTTGCAGATACAGACCCTTAAGTGCTGGGGAGCCCTGAGGCAGTGTGAAGGGCAACTGGACATGCAGGAGCCTGGCCTGGGCCCGAGTTCAGAGGGTGACCAGGTCACCAGTGCGTGGAGCAGTCAGCTGCATCAGCAGGGGAGAGGAAGAGAGAAAGCGGAAGCAAAAAGGAAGGTCTTGAGTTGCTTCCAGAACCAGAGGTGGTTCTGCTCAAGTTTGAGAGAGGCAGGGAGGCTGTTCCAGAGGAGGCTCCAGCCGAGGAGATAGATCTGTCCCCAACTCTCTGCTTGGAGAAACGGCTGGCCCTGAGAGGGTTAGAGATAGATGAGCGGACAGCTTGAGAAGGAAGATGTTTTGGAAGAGCAAGTTGGAGGTAGAGCGGTCCCAGGCCCCGGAAAGCCTTGTGGACGATGCAAAGGGTCTTGAACTTGATCCTTGCAGCCACAGGGAGCCAGTGGAGAGATTTCAGAGCTGGAGACGTACTATCCCTGGGCTTGAAGCCGAGGACAAGTCTTGCAGTCCTGTTCTGGATAAGTTATAAAGTTCGAAGAGTAGAGGCAGGAAGATTTAGAAAGAGGCTGTTGCAATAGTCCAGCCTAGAAATGACCAGAGCTCTGGAGACCGGGAGCTTATAGGGGAAAGTGAGAAAAGGAAGAAAACCTCTCAGGAGATGCAGCTGATATTTGACGTCTTGATGTGAGGAGAGGAGGAGAGGGTGGAGTCGAAGATGTCACCAAGGTTCTTAGCCTCACAGGAAGGAGCAGGAAGAGGGCTCAGAGTGGGCGGCCAGAGAGTAAGAGGAAAGGAGGGCTCAAGTGTCCCAATGAGGAGGATCTCGGTCTTACTGGCATTAAGGCAGAGATCATTGGTGGCACATCACTCCTGAATTGTGGCCAGACAGTCTAGGATGAGAGAGGAAGCAGAGGCGGCTGAGGGGAGCATAACATTGAAAATTGGAGCAGAAAGTAGCGATGCAGTGGGAAAGAGGTGCAAGGTAGGCCTGATCATTAATACCAATGTTATCGCAGAGGCGATTGAGCAGTATGCCATGGTTGACCACATCAAAATCAGAGTATAGATCGAGGAGAATGAGGACAGAAGGGAGATTAGAGTCAAGATTGGAGAGCAGGTCTTCACGGGTGTTCAGGAGAGCAGTTTCTGTGCTTCTGGCAGCTCTGAAGCCAGACTGGTGGTCATGGAGGCAACCAACAAAGTAAGTATGTAGATTAAGCTGGGAGATGGTCAGCTGTTCCAAGAGTTTCATATACAATAAACATTAGCGAATGACTGAGTTCTGATTGGTGGAGGGGGGTATAATAGACAATGTACAGTTAAACATGCAGGGAGTAAGAGGACTTGCATTTAAAAGTAAAGGGGCCCTTCTTAAAGAACTATCGGGAACAGAAAAAGAAGTCACAACAGAACTGCTTCCCCTAAAATGAGTAAAGTGCATCCACAAACAAGTAGAGGCCACACTGTCAGCAATCCCAGGGCAATCGCCTAAGAAACAGGGGAAGAATTGGGCCGCCGGCAAAAACTGTCTTGCTGGTGTGCCGTTCTGTGTAGACACCCCACTCCTCCCCAAGTTGAGGAAATTCACTGACCTCTGAAAGTTGTCCTTGGCTCAACAGCACAAACTTAAAAAATGAAGCTGCGCAAAGCTGTATATATGCCTCATGCTTTGCACACACTTTACTGTCATGGTTACTATTCTGACAGTGGAAATGAGCACCATACCCAGAGTGCATTGCATGCCCAGAAGCAATGCACAGCTGAATTACTAGCACAGACATGTTTGGTAAATTGGTGGTCGTTCTTATGTATCCAAAATGAACTTTGTTTTTTTGCAAAGTGTAAAGGTTTTAGGACACGGCACACTCCCGCCAGGGACTCTTTCCACTGACAATGAATGTGGCGCACAATAAAAATGCTTTTTATCTTTATTGATTCTCGGATTCTACTTTGAGAAGGCACCCAAACCGTCTCGCACCCACCTTAACAAATACTCTGTGTCGCAATGGACTATGAACCAGGCTGGTGTTTAGCAATGACATATTTATTACTTCTTAGATTTCAAAGAAAATCAAGCAAATCAAAATTAGGGAAGCAGCCACCACGGTGTGCAGTACAACTGCAAAAATCCCACAATACAGTTACTTCACACTCCTAAGATCAGATACATAAACCTTTAATAGAAAACAGGAGCAACATCGTTTTTCTTAAAATGACAGATAGCACACAAGTAATGCACTCCCCCTGCAACACTTTCCGAAACACCGGCTGACTAAATTCTTTGTGGATGGAAATCAGTGGCAAGGAGTCAGAAAGAGGGAAAAATCAGATCTAAAATTCAGCCCACCACCCCAAGATGGGAGGCCAGAAACGGAAATGAAAACCTACAAAAGGAGCAAAATGGCATACTCAGATTTTACTTGTTACTTGTATATCAGTGATAGTTGCGTAGGATAGCTAGGACAGAACTTCGTGTGGCTGCACTTCAGAGACAAGGAAGCAACGTGAACACAGGTAAGAAAATCGATTTTGGGAGGAAAACAATGCGGAAGAAAACACACAGCAGAATTGCAACTCTTATTTTATACAGACTTTAAAATGCTAAGCAGCTAAGGGAAGGGGCTTAGCTGTCAAAAATCAGAAATCATTTTTTGGGATGAGAAACAAAGGCGCATAACAGACAGGATTCTGAGGGAAAGGGAATATTCTTAATGGGATTATGTTAGGGTTATTCTAGGGGAAATGCAAATCGAAATGTATAGGAAAACTGAATACACGGGCAAATTCAGTGTTTGTTTCACAACGACTGGTTCTACTGCGGCTATATTTTAATGACTATATTATTAAAGAAAGACACTGCACGCAAGAGGGTTAATTTTGAATTTTAACCAGCTCGCACCGTGTACCTCCTTATACGGGAATTACTTAATTTATTTCAAAATGGTTCTAAGGACTTGCACAGATAACTGAAATAATTATAAAAGGAACATGCTAACAGATATGGACTAACAGATTCTTCTAAGGAAAGGTGAACAGATGATACTGGCAATTTGGAATTTTGGATGGGATTTTAATAGGATTTTAATAGGATGCAAGGGTAAAAGAGCGGGATATGCAGTTTTTGGGTACTGTGTGATATGATACTTACAAGGGAAGCTTGAGTTTGGGAATTAGGACAGCCAGCGAGGTCTCTGGACAGCGGGGCCAAGGATCTGGTCATTGGGACAGCGGGGCCAAGAGATCTGGTCACTGGGACAGCTGGGCTCTCCTGGATGGGATGCGGGACAGCTAGGCAAGGTCTGGTCACTGTGGACAGCTGAGCTCTCCTGGATGGGATCAGCTGCCTTTCCTCCCTTCTCCCTGGATTATTCGGTATGCATGGATCTGGATGGGTCGTTCTGCCTGGATGGATCAGCTGCCTCTAGATCTGGTTCTTGAGTTTTTTTAATATCCTTTGTTTTTCTCTGTCTCCCTTTTATATACCCAGAGGGACATCATATAATGTTGCAATCTGGGGGGAAGTACTCTGGAGTTACCCCTATCCCAGGATAGGCCAGCTACTGGTGTTCCCTCCTCCCCCCCCCGGGCTGATAGGTTCAGGGGAACTGACATCATTTATGTATGTGCTTCTATTACCTTTCTTTGTCCCACAAAGCCATTTTTTTTTACCAAAAATGAGTTATGGAGCGCAACTTAAAATGTCTACTAGTCGCCATCATAAAAAAACAGATATGCAGATTCCTTATCTCACAGGGAATTGAACAGTCCAATCGGCATCTCTGTGTGAGGTAGCATCACTTTTTGGCACAATTTCACAATTTTTAGGATAAGCATTATATTTAAAATTCTGCAAATGGCTACACATATGCCCACTACTATTTCACATATTTTCACCAAGTTTTATGTCTGTGCCATTTATGATTCACCCCGAAATGCATTTTTCATGCCTTTCCAGTTACCCAGGTGCCAGAAACATGCACTCGGTCTCATTTTGCTTGTTTAAAAATCACATGAAATACTGGCATAATATCTATCACATTATTGCTTATTTCGGGTGCTGAAACATATGTCTTAATGTACAACAGATCTTTTAAATTCAATAGGCTGGATTAGCCACTGTGTGGGCGGTCCTGCCACCCCCACAACCAAACAGTCTTTCCCTGGGTCAGCCTGAACAAAGTGTTTCCATGACACCCTTTCAAGCCATGCATTTGGGGCAGTGAATAGGTGTACAAGGAAATCACACCCTTCGTGAGATGTTACTTCCCCTTGGGTCCTTTGTTCCTGTCTGTAGGGATGCTGGCCAGTCTGACGAGGCCGCAAACTTCCACACTTTGGGCATTTCATATGCCCATGGGGGCTGGTACATTTGTGGAGGTAATTCTTTTCCCATGGGAGGCAGGGGACATTTGAAGTAAATGCCTGGGCCAAAAACCTGTTCTGCTGGTTTCAACCTTTTTTTTTCTTTCAACAGAAACCAAGCCTTTTTGGAAATAAACATAATGTACATTTTATAGCAAAGCCCCCATCGCCACATATTCAATCCCATTTCTCTTTGAGCACAGGCTGTGATTGCATTTTACTTTCAAACTGCATTCTCCTGATTTGCAAAAGCACTGTTTTACACATGGGTTCATTTTTCTTTTATGTCAGTTTTACAAATGTGGTTTCTGCCTCACACAGTTTCTTTCTGATTAACCTTCTGGACGGCTTTTACATTAGACTGTAGGTTCATGGACACAAAGAGATACTGCAAAGAGTTTCTTTGGAATTGACACGAGACAAGAGATAGAGCCGTGCTATTGATTTCCTTTGCAGTCATTTGAGTGTGCTGGTCAATTTCAAAAGGAAATCAAAGCAGTGTTTAAGGAAAAACAGAATTCTGGCTCCGCATGTACTTTCTCAGTGAGACCAATGTCGTTCTGGGAGGTATTGCATTACTTCATGGCAATCGGATGAAATACACAGCAGGGCTGTGTTTAATGGAGAAAAACGTTAATGGAGCAAAACGTTGTGGTGTTTAAAATGAAAGGAGTAACAAATTGCAATGCCGCCTTGAATGCAGGTCATTCTTGTGCTTGATTAGAAGCAAAAACAAATGCAGCCATTCTCTGGGGTGGCAGTATTCAAAGCTCACCAGACATGTGCCAAAGAGAACACAACACAGCCATTTCTGGGTGAAATGTTGAAATGCGGCTTTGTGGTGAAGGGAATTTCTGTTAGGGCTGGTAAATGTACCCCACAGATTCAGCTAGCATCCTATATTCAGGAAACGCACATCATTCAACACTTTGCTTTGCCCCAGTCCTGCGCACACACTGACAAGCCGCACCTCCTACTAACGCCTCTGCGCACAAGGGGATGTTCCCCCTTATACATTCTGTCCTTGTCTGGAGCTGGTGGTGGCCTTCACCAGGCTTCGGCCTTACAGTAGGGAGAGCGCAGGGTCTACCACATTTACATTCCTTTTATAGAATGCCTCTTTCCGCTTTTCTTTCCACTGGTATTTGTCTAGCTGCTGTTAAATTTACAACACAGACGCCCTTTAAATTCTGTCCTTACCTCAATAAAAGATTCTCCTGGAAAGATACACACAGTATTGTCTCGAGTGATTAGACAAGAGATCATTGGAATGAAGTCAGTAAACTAGGCTGGGTAAATGTGATGAACGTAAGGACACCATACCAGAGGGAAACATAGGAGGTCATTATCTTGCTCCAAGTAATCTGGCGGCGGGGACCTGCTACGTTTTCAATCGGGAGTAGCCAGGTCCCTGCCACCAACATATGCGCAGCGGAGTGCAAAAAGGGGGGTGGGGGGAGTGTGTATACCGCCTTTCGCCCTCCACCGTGTAAATTAAGTAAATGTCACCTGCAATGTTTATAAGCCAGGCAGTGTTTACAATGGATCCCTATGGAGTCCACTGGAATTTTGGTGAAAAAATCCAGCCAACCCAATAGGGATCCCCACCATTTGCACTGGCATGAAAATGCATGCTGCCGCAAATGCTGGAGGAGCGGCAGAAACCGTATGTTATGTTCCGACCCATCCTCTCCCCCATACAAATGGATGAAAATGGGGCATACCGTAAATGCAATGCGTAAACGCCTTTGCAGGGCTTTTATGCATTGCATTTCCGGTACCCAGGGCCATCCTTTGAATTTCAGTGGATGATGGAACATTTTCGTCCTAGTGTGATTTCAAAAGTTCTGACTCTACCTCTGGAACAAGGGCCGCGTATGTGTCGCTAGCATCGGGCGTAGGCAGGCATGAGGAACTAGGTAGCTGCAGAAAGCGTACGGTTATCTGACAACTGGCTACATATTGAGGGATTTGGAATAGGATGTCTTGGGCCCTCTCATTGGAGGGGAAGACCAGACCCTTCTCTGTCCAAATTAAGACTCCAAGAAATCGTTTTACTTGGCTGGGAATGAGACTTGATTTTGTCTTGTTGATTGAGAACCCTCAATTGGAAAAGTAAGTTGATTGTATAGTGTCGACACGCTTGGGGTGTGTCTCCTGCAATTAGACATTTGTCTAGATAAGGATACTCTGGCGTGGATGTTCTGCGAAGGTGCAAAGGTGGGCCACCACCACTGATAGAACCTTGATAAAAACTCTTGGCACTGAAGCTTTTTGGGTACAGAAGTACACTGAATAAATATCCTTGTTAACCTCTAGAAAAGGGACGAGTTCTAGGGCTCCTCTTTGAAGTAATGTCTCCACCTCTGCTTGCAGGATGAGCTGTTGTTCTTGCGACATCCTTCTGTTCTTCAGCGCATGGTAAAGAGGTTTTAAAATAAAAACTACTGAGAATCTGTTTGCTACAGTAGTCAGGACCCACTGATCTGAGGTTATTTCCTCTCATGCATAGGTGAATGGTGACTGGAGATGCGTGGGAGGGAACCTTGATGGATAAGTCAATTACTAGCAGGGGGAGGGGAGTCCCTAGAGGCTGCACTCCTACCTCTACCCTTGCCTCGTCTGAAACCTCTGTGTTATGAGGAATGGTAACTAGAGTGTGTACCCTGTGTCGAGTACCACCGAGAGGAACGTGAGGAGAACCCTGAATGAGTGGGTCTGGAGAAGGCTTGAGAGGAAAAAAGGACTGACAGGTGTTGAAAATGCTGCCTTGAACATATGTCTTATTAGAGATTTGGCTTAAGGTATGTAGCGTGTTGTGTTCCTTCTTTGCAGTCTCTAAAGCCTCATCCACAGCCTTACCAAACAAGACAGGTTCTTCAATTTGATTATTAATCAGGGTGGCTTGGGTGTCTGGTTTGAACCCAGAATTAGGCACCCCCGTGCAAGGACTTGCCTGCTGTCTCTGCGGAGTCCAGGGTATTCTTTAAAATCTAATGGCAAACCTCTTAAATAACTGAGACTTAGTTGGCTCAGGGACATCAGGTAAGTTATTCTGAGGTAATCCACACTGGACATCGGTGTAGCTTGCTAACAGAGTGGTGTTATTGGCAATGCGTGCCAAGTAGGCGGCTGAAGCAGTGACCCTTCTGGCTAAAGCATAACGCCTTTTGCACTCTTTATCCGGAGGCGCCTCGGTATTAGATATGGGCACTACAGCACATTTTCTAGTGTAATTGACTACCAGTGATTAGTGCTTTACATGAGCCGGAATATATAGCGGGTCAGTTCGTGGAGGTCTAAGCATTTTTCTGCTTGCAGGTTAACTGCCCGTGTGAGGGAAGGCATGATTCTCTTTTTAATTGAGTTTAATAAGGAAATAGATTGGCTCACAGCCTTTCTCTCTTTTGAAATGTCTTTCACAGAATCAGGATCTGAAACTGTTTCCGGAGTCTGGATTTGGAATTGTTGTGCTGCTCTTTTAAGCAGATTATGAAACAGAAGCTCGTCATCAATGGGAGTTGCGTCTCTGGGTTGCTCCAGGAGATCACCATAACCAAATACAACATCTGGCTCATCCAGGGTGTCGTGAGTGGAAGTTTCTGGCCAAGTATCCTGATCAGCGTCCCCTTGCCAAATACCTTGATCCTTATCCCCTTGGTCTTGCTGATAATATAGATCCCATTGATCGTCCTGAGTGTCCTGCAATATGTTAAGTGTCTTCAGAAACATCATGTATGGGAGAGTGATGGAGTCTGGAAGATTTTGGAGGTGGTTCCCCCTCATCTAGTAAAAGTAACAAACTTGGACACCCTGCCCATTGTCTTCTCAAATTTCTCCTTTGTCTAGGTTCCTGTTCTTGGGATTCAGGATCTGCAGTTCATTTACCATGCAGGGATTTGGACATAATGCCAGTAGCCTTGGTAAAATCTAGACGGTTGTGTAAGTACCTGTGGGGTTGTTTTGGTGTTTTTCCCATGTTTTTACAGCCGTATCCGAATCAGTTGTCAACGGGTGTTTAGTAACGGCAACATGTTTGAGTGCAAAAACGCAAAGGTTTGACCACTTTTGACAGAGTTTTCGATGAAAGCGTAGATGCCATAGAATCCCCTTTCAACAAGTCTGTGAACGTTTGGATTGGGGTTGTATGTCTGAGTAAATGCACGTGTGTCTTTTTCGCCAGAGTACCTCCCTGTAGCAGAGCTTTCGGCCTGCCTGGTTGGGCTGGGGACAGGCACGCGGGAGTCTAACGACTCCTCCTGTATGTCTTCCATTTCCCAAACTGAGCCATAGCTGCCAAACTCTTCCTCATCCAAACCATCAGCACCGGTGGGCAATGGGATTCAGCCTGCACCTGTCTTTAAACATTTTAGGTTTAAAAAGCTTGCAGGATTTGCAACGCCATTCAACGTGAGCATGTGGAATGAAATTGTTACACACTCTGTGTGTATCTTTCCAGGAGAATCTTTTATTGAGGTAAGGACAGAATTTAAAGGGCGTCTGTGTTGTAAATTTAGCAGCAGCTAGACAAATACCAGTGGAAAGAAAAGCGGAAAGAGGCATTCTATAAAAGGAATGTAAATGTGGAAGACCCTGCGCTCTCCCTACTGTAAGGCCGAAGCCTGGTGAAGGCCACCACCAGCTGCAGAGAAGGCAGCGTCTGTTGAAACTTTAGACAGTAGTCACCGGACATTGAGGAGTCTTCACCCGAGACGGCTGTCGAAAGGGCGACAATATTAAATATTAATAAAAATGAACTCCAATATATATCTAGTAGCAAAGCTACAAAATCCGCATATGCGACAAACCACAATGGTGGAAAAAAAACAATCTGAGGGACCTCAACGAGTGAAGGATCCTGGGTTCATGGGTTCAATTCACATCACACAGGGATAGTATTACCAACCAACCCATTTGACGTCCCTTTTCAAAAGTTCAAAAAACAAAATGCAATACTCTGCACCTACCACTAGATACCGGCCTATGCACAGCATGAGATTCTAAGCAGATCCACAAGCCTCAGAAATATACATATGTACACACATACCCCGTCACCCTGCCACAATGTCCAGTAGCAGTCATATTGCATTTCAGGCTTACTGCACTGTATGCTGGAGAGCCACAGTGGGTGTAAAATATGTACCCACATTAAGTCTGACTTGAAAGTATATCTCTGTTTGTTAAGGATTGATCAGCTGACCCACGATGTAAAAACCTATTCTACAAAACATGCTTGTCAGAAAATTCACCCACATGAGTGTGTGCAACCCCAGAGGTACAGCAATAGAGATCCTTTGTGAACACTGCCATTTGCATTGTGATTTTCTAAACACGGGTTTGTTCAAGCACACATTTGAAAGTATTTTTATAAATCTGCTTGTTTGTCAATGTCACCTTTTGGGAACAGTGATGACTGTTAGGAAAGATTTCATAATTGTAGGTAATTTTCCTTCCATGTGGCAACCCCCAAACTTTTTGCTGTTGCACTGGCTATGACCACGGTCTTTGGTCGTGTCTTCTGTCCAGGTTTCAACAATTTGGCAATATGTCCCTCAGGGCGCACTGGCCGCGGTCACTGTACAAATTGCACCAGTGTCAAAAAAAGGCCAAGGCCAAAAAGCTCTTAGGTCATTGGTTCGTGTTCCCCTTTTCTTGTCCCCTCCTTTCATTCCCACAATAAACGATAGCGGTATCCATGCATGGGCACATTGACGCTGCCTTCTATTCCCGCTGTAATCATTCTTGCAATAATTCAGAGTATGTGGATTTCCATGGTAACGGGAAAACGCTTAACAATCAAAAATTCTTCCCCATCCCCACTGCCACTCAGCATGTGGCGTCCCCTCCTCCTAGCTAGGTCCCACAATCCCCCCTTGAGAGATCCTCTCCGACCCTCTTCGTATTACCCTCTTTCACTCTCCGGAACGTGTGACGCATTTTCTTTTCCAAACGTGTCTTGTGACGTTAACACAGGAATCCCACGGGATTCCCCCAGTAAAACAAAAAATGTGTTGGCACAAACAGGCTCCCCAGCCCATCCCTAACTCTCCTACTACGCGCGGTCCTCTTTCTCCCCTCCATACCTCACTAGCCTGATCTGAAACCACCCTTTTCCATTCAGTAAATGTCATTTTGAGCACTTTCATTTTCGTCTTCACTCAGGTTTACCACAACTAGCATCAAGCCCAAAAAAAGACAGCTTTTCATGGGAAATCTGTAAACGTTTTTGGGTCCGGGACACCCCCTTCTCTATGAAATTTTTAAGAGATACTGGACGGGCTTACACCAAACCAACAAAAGCCACATCAATGACGCTCTGTGTCCAACTGGTTTCTTATTTGGTGGAAATCCGTCCACTGGTTTTAGCGCTGTGTGTTTTCAATGGAAGCACCTTTGTCTCTAGGGGAAATTGAATGGGAGTATACTGAAACAGTTTTTCTTGATTTCTTACTAACCTTTGAACGGTTTGATATATTTTACCCAAAATGTCCAGTCGGAAAGGCTCAGGCCAAGGGATATTTTTTTTGGGGGGGGGGCTATTTCTTCCAAATGCGTCCAGCGAGTCAAAGGGGATGAACAATACCATTTTGGGAAAAGTCACTGCAAACAGGATTCCCCCAAACTATAACAAGGAAGCCAAAAAGTTGTGTAACGGGACAAAAGATTATGGACTATGGTTATTCCACTGCTGTGTCCCCCTGAGCTGTGCTCTTCACCACATTCTGAATTTGCAGTGGCCATTAGTCCGGCACCTGTGGTGGGGGCGGTTATGTTTTACTGTTAGGCATTGTTACTAAGGAGGTCTACTTTGGGACGTCGGCTTACGGCAGTGATGTCTTCTGATGGATTTCTGTTGTAGTGGACGACCATCTCCAGCAGACCCAAGTACCTGGGCTTAAGCATTGAGTAAATGTCTTCAGGATAGCAAAGCGGTCACGTTCCCAGGATGTTCAAAATAATCAGTTTATGCACATTTTATCTCATGAATATTCATGCTGGATAGCCTAAAAATGAAACCTGTTTGATGCAGTCAAGGGATCGGTTGGGCCATGACTTTTGATGCATTTGCTTGTGGTGTATCACATTGTTCTTTTATTGCACGTAATGTTGTGTGTTACGTTGCTCTCTGTCATTGTTCGCGGTATATACAACCCAAAAGACAAAAATAGTGATACAATGTTGGATTTCTCGCGGTTCTTAGCACTGTGATTATAGGTGTTACTATAAACCAATTTAATGATACTCAAAGTATTTACCTCAGAAATATGAAGGTCTGAGCGATCGCTGACAGAATGCGAACTTGTCAAGTGAATCTGTGCCCCAGGATAGTTCATGATCCCCTGTACGAGGTGGATATATAATGTATGACCAAATAGTGGGAACTGGTTATGTAATGATGAGTACTGCGGCTGCACCATCACCAACACATATTCTCAATGGGCCTCATTACGACTCAGACGGTAAGGGGTTTACGGCGGCGTAAACAGCGCCGACCCTTACCGCCTGATTCCGAGGTCCCTTAGCGCCATGGAGATTTTAACACCTGCTTTTAGCAGGTGTTAAAATCCATGGCGCTAAGGGACCTTGATGTTAATTACGGCACCGTAATTTACGGTGGCGTAATTAACGCCTTCCCCACTCCCATTATGCCCTATGGGGCAAAAATGGGAATGGGTAAGGGTAAATGGGGATTGGGAACTTACCGCCCCGCCAACCTCGGAATGGGGCGGTAAGTCCGCCAACCACCATGGCGTAAACGTAGTTTACGCCATGGTGGTAAAGGTACGACCCAGGCGGTAACTTACCGCCTGGGTCGTAATGAGGCCCAATGTGTCTTCTCATTCAAGATGAAATTCCCTCCCATGGATTTCTTACAAGTCAACTTTTCATCTAAAATCTTTATTTTCACAAAGTTACTATTGACGCCCAATGTATTTGCACCGAATCTCCACTGCGCCCTTCATTTTGTGTCTCCCATGTCCTAGGATCATACCCGTTTGTCTTTATGCTGCCTGGTGTAGCCCCCTGCAACTTGGAGCGAGGTTTTGCCACTACATTTAACCAGACTTGTTTGACTTCATGCTGACTGATGTAGCCTCCTGCAATTTGAGGTGAGGCTTTGCCAGTCTGTTTAACCTTACCATTTCATGTCTGGAACCTGATGCTCTCAAATGCACTTCACAATGGTTGTATACGAGTTGTTTTACAACTGTTCGAATGACAATTGACCGAATTGTGAAGGTCAATTGTAACATATGTGGGGGGAAACCCCCCACCCAACGACAAACCCCCCAAAACCCCTATATATTACCAAACCGATATATATATATGTCAATTGTGAGACCCTTTAAATTCGGTCAATTGTTCATTCGAACAGTTGTAAACGAACAATTTGGGTAATACCCTTCACAATACCTCGCACCAAGTACCATGCACTTTTCTGTAACTGGTGCCTGGATGCCCGAGGGCTTTGTGCGCTGAAATAAATCAACCAAGTAGACTAACCAACCATTCATCAGTGCTTGAATCCCAACTACAGGAAGAGCGGCGCTACAGATCTCGTTCCACAGAGGTCTGGCGCTATAAACCCACATCAGATGGTCCAGGAAACGGCATGACAAACAGGAAGCACTGAACCAGACTATGTTCTCTTTTCTGCCACCCTGCTCCGCGGGAAACATTTAGCCACCCAACTTTGTTCAGAGCCGTTCCCTTGAGAATGTGTTCAATTGGGGGCCCAATTTGGTGAGTGCGTCAGGGCAGAGGCACAGCTTTAGAAGACATTGCAGTCAATGGGAATTCCAAGTACAGAATTACCTCGGCACCCTATCACCAGCACATACAAATGACTTCACTTTGGCAACTTTTGGCCATGGAAAGTGTCCGGAATCACCCAAACATCTACGGCACTACTGAAAGTCACAATGGCACAGCCAAGAAAGCCAGCTAGAATATTTTCCTTTTTAAGACAATCTTAATAAAAAAAAATGAGCTCACATGGAGTGGCTCTTTGGAGGTACCCGGGTCATATGCTTCATACTAAGAGTCTGATTCGTCTTTTGATTTTCACCCATTTTTTTTCTTTCCCTTGAAACCTCACTACTCTCCAAATCCTTAGATAAAATTGGACTTCACCCTCTACTTATTTCGAGACACAGGGCGTCATTACCAGTTTGCAGTCAGTTCGCTGTTTTTCTGCCAAAATCATTTACTGTTATTGCCCTTCGGTCTCATGACATTACTACAGGGTTGTGAGGGCAGCATTGCAGTGTAAATCCCCATTTTAGTGGATTTACAGTGAGAGGTAATTCCGTGGGGTAAATCCACCTGTTAGAGGAGGTCAAATGAAAGATCTACCTTCAGCTTTTTGATGGAGGTGAATCCTACATTTCATCTCCAAATTCGGAATTCAGCGATGGAGTAATGCAGCATGTAAAGTGGTGGCAACACATTTACTGCCCCTTTAATGTCATTTTTAGTGCACCACTGAACTAGTAGTAGGGTCCACTGACACTTGCTTTCGAGCTATTGGCAGAGTTTTAAAATGGTTCCATGTAATTTCTACGAGACAGAAGACTTAGTTGCCCTTTACTTTGTAGAAATTACTTCGAATTTTTTTTTTTTTTTTAATGGGGCCACCCCCCCAAATTACACTCCCCCCCCCCCTTCACTACCCTAGACCCCACACCCCTTTCACACCTTAACCCACAATTATCTATAATTGGCGAAGTAATTTCCACTTAGTAAATTACTACCAATTAATTTACTTTGTGGAAACAATGGGAGACCAAATGCGGCCGTTTGGTTACATTTATTTTGAACCCTCTATTTTTTGTGATCTATGAATCTGTAAGTATTTCTTATGCTGCCTTATTTTATTAAACAAAATACAAAATCAAACAAGTCCACAGTGTACCACGTCGTCACTTTATTATGCTCACGTACAATAAGACGTCCAGAAACAGCAAACCTATGCTGCATTGGGATTAACAACTCTCCCCATGAAGAGGGTGCTTCTGGTTTCCTTGTGGTAAATCGTCATAAAGAAGGGGTGGTTTATCGCAAACCGGTGCGGGAGTGACATCGGCATGATCTCAACGACAGTGGCGCCCGCCGCCTCGGTGCCCCTCTCATCCACGCTCAACGCTGCCTTGTGGACGGCCTGGAAAATATACATTAATAACAGAATTAGGGAAAATGAAGGCTAAATGGAAACAGATCTCAAATTGCTTGCTGTTAGAAAATGATTAGGAACAGTTAAAAGTTGGCCTTGGCCCGCTTATGGTCACGCCTAGTCCTCCACTAGCAACCGCGTGCTCGTCCGTGGTCATACGAGTGGAGGGCTCCTTTCTACTGATTCTCTTTAAATAACGTCGCCTCTGGTCCACATATACAGCCAATAGAACACTGTGCACGTTTTTTAAGACACAAGTAGCACCAAAAGCACGTTTATAAAACTTCAGCATGTGTGCAATAAACGCCAACTTCCGGTCTACTGCTTGCAGCGATATAGCTGATCTGAACACCTGCATGGACGAGTCACCACCTGTATTTCCGGTTAACCTCCCAATTAAAGTTTTCTCTGCCACTCGCCAGATTTAAACTAAGTCTAAATATTATGATCCATCAAATATATGGGGGAAAAGGCATCCACTATAATATGCATTGTTTAATGAAACACCCCTCAGATTGCACAGCTACGGGTTACAGGTGTGTACTCTGTGACAAGGCGCCGTGCCTAACTCTGGGGACTACCCAGACACTGACTTAAGGCGCGGGGTATATCATAAGCCAATGGATAATGGGCTCAGGGCCAGCGCGTGTCAGGGGAAAGACGTAGACCCTCCATGAAGGGGAATGCGCTGACCCAAAGCTCCAACACAGAAACGGACACCTTTGCACTCAAGTTCTCTTCAGCGGGACAATGGTAGCATGTGTGTCGAGCCAGTATCGGCTCCCCACAAGACATTACAGACCCCATTTCACAGTGTGTGGGGCTCACAATGAAATCCACAGCACCACAAACAGTGTTGCTAGTCCGCGACTTTCCGAATACTGAGAGCGTGACAAAGGAGGCCGAGCTGAACAACCATTGTTCCCCTGCAAGAGGTCATCATTCTGAGGGCCCAGGGTTCCATTTTAACAGTATTACCCAAATTGACCTTTTGCACAATTGACTTAATTATAGTGGTCCTAATTGACCTTTATATTATTTTACATATGTTTTGGATTATAAATAATATAAAGGGATTGGATGGAGGGGTTGCAGGGGGTTTTGGGTTGCGGGGGGGTTTCCCCCCGCAAATATGTCCTAATTGACCTTCTGAATTGAGGTCAGTGAAAAGGTCAATTAGTATACAACCATTTTAACACCTTTCACACTGTGAATGAGAAAATAAAGTGGCCAGAAATCTTACCAAGTGTATTTCCATCCTCTCGTTCACACACTGGAAATACAGAAGACCTCGCCTCAGCATGTAGGCAGCAGCTGGGAAGGCTACTGAAGGAAAACTAGCATTCAAGGTGGCGGACAGTCCATGTATAGAGTTAGTCCAACTCCTTGCGTCCAAAGCAGCTGGAGGTGCAGCCAGGGACAAAAGGCAATCCCAACCCTCATCCAATTGCCAAGCATAGGGGAACACACGTGCGGAAAGGCTCACCCATGGGGAAGAGGAACACATTACAAAAGCATCCATCCCCTGTTGCTCAGTGTGGGTCATTGAAGAAGCTTGCAGCAGGCAGAGGCAAGGTGTGGAGTGCAATACAAACATTGACAAGAAGGTACTAGAGGGGGGGAGGTGGAGAATATAGTGGAGGAAGGGATGGTTACACAGAAGGATGTGTCAGTAAAGTGAAGGAAGCAGTGCTGCCAACAGAGGTGGAGGTGATGGCATCAGCGGAGGAGGTGAAAATTACATGGCCAGAGTAAATGTAGTAGTAAAAATAGAGGAGGGGGTGGTGGCCAGAGTGAAGGTAATGGTAATAATAGAGGAGGAGGTGGCGGCGGCCAGAGTAAGCGTAATTTTAATAATAGAGGAGGTGGTGGTGGCCAGAGTAAAGATATTGGTGGCAGCACTAGAGGAGGAGGTGGTGGTGGTTTCATGTGGGAAGTTGTGCTGACAAAGGAAAAGAGTGAGAGAGTGGAAGAACCAGTAGCTGGCATGAAGGAGGGCAAGTCTCTAGCGATAAAGAATAGGAGGGTATGCGAAGGTCGGGTGGGCCCAAGACAGTCTGAGAAGGAAGGCCGAGGTATGAGACCCCTTCAACGAAGGATGAGTAGTCGTCCAATAGAGACTTAAATGAAAGGGGAACACAGAGTCAAGTAAAAGTAAGGCCGCAACTTCGGTGATGACTAGCCTCATCCTGATGAACATGCTGCCGTTGTATTAGCAACTGGTCGAAGGAACAGACCAATTGGCTGAGAAACTTTCGATACAGAGGAACAAGGTCAGAAGAAAATGTTTGAGGGCCCCTGAGCAACCAGCAACAACTCTAGCAGGCCACATAGTATCAAACTCAGTTTGAAAGAATTGGCTTTTGTTTTGGTTTCTCAACCCGCATTCTGCATGGCCTCCTGACAATTTCACTGATGAAAACTCATGGTTAATGACTGCAAGCACAAACTCATAACAATGTCATGATGTAAAGTCAGTGTTCCTTCATGCATGCCTTTGGTTGCAAAGTTTAGCCATATCACAAAGATCCTCAAGATTGGCATATCACAGTGATGGAGTTGATATGGTTTGTCAGAAATGATGCTTCTAACACCATTGCCCTCAATAAGGTGTGACAGTTCGTTGGCACAAATTACTGCCAGTAGTAATTCCCTTTACGGCTGAGGATAGTCTGTCAGGCTCCACCTGCTTTCTTGAATAATGCTTGTATGGTGGTAACAGAGTCTGTAACAGGACCTGGGGCTTGGAGTCTGTGGCGGATCTGTATGGGGCAGTGATGCCTTCGCCGTGTTTCCCTGCTATTCGGTGTCACCCACCCGGTATCATATGGTAGGTGGCATAACACATGCCTCAAAGTCCATGATTCTGGTCTCTTCGTCATTGCAGTGATGCGGGTGGAGGGTGCACACATGAACAAATCTACACCCGGCACTTACAGTGGAGCATTGCGGCTCACGCATCTACATCTACGTCCTGGTTACTTCTTCTGGAACACCTTACTTGTTCCTCTTGGGTCTTTCACGTTTCTGTGTCCATTCTCCCCCCTCAGTCCTAAATTCTTTCCCTTATCGGACCTAAATATCTTAGTCTGATTTATCCCCCAGTGCCTAGACTTGACTGCTCCCCTTAGGGTCGGTTATTTTGCTAAACTCTTGCTCTCGAGTGACCATTTGTGATCTTGGTGGCCTCCTCCCTCTAGGCAGTGGTCCCCCATTGCGCCCAGGTTTCCGCTGTTGGGTTCGGTGGACTTTGACATTGCTGGTTTAGGGATTGTGAGACTTTCCTTCGAGGTTGTGTCAGGATTCCCCTCTTACTCTACTCCCCTGTCCTCTCCTGGTTAAATCGGGCCCGCCATCCACATATCGTCGGGCTGCAGTAAGGCCTCCTGGAGAAACATTGCTTGCTCAGGTGCCCGGGCTTCACCTTTTACCTGGGGGGGTTCAGGGATCTGTGGGGGCTTATCTACCATTCCCATCCTCCCGAGTACTAAAATACGTCCTATCCAGCAGCGGATCGAGCCGCTACTGAAACATTTTATTATAATGAAGAAAAGGGTTTGTATTGACGCTTCTCGAGAAGGTGGCCTTCCTTTTCACCCGCTTTTAGGGTAAACTTGCAGAAGATGTTTGGGTGCAGTGAAAGAAAGCACTTGTGCTTCTCTTTAACAGAGCAACAATATCTTAGAAGCTTCAGGCAGCTGTGGACAATGTTTACCTCTTCCCTTTTGGTTATGTTATCCATTTCGTACAAAGTACAGTACAACTTCCACCCAGGGGCGTCTTATCGCTACAAAGAGCTTTCAGATAACAGGACAAAACAGCCAAGCAATTCTATCAAAATAACAGGGTGTTCAAAGAACGGCGAAACTCCCGATGGTTGACAGTAGATGGCAAGAATAGCGGGAGGGCGTTCCAGAGCTTGGCAGCAGCCACAGAAAATGCCCGAACACCAAACCTCGCGTATCGAAATCCGGGGACCGTAATAAGGAATCTGTCCCTGGAACCAAGAGTGCGTGCGGCGGGGAACATAAGGAAGAAACGCGAGTTGTGAATATTCAGCTCCCACCCACCCCATGGACTGGCCTGTGAACCAAACACAAGGATTGAAAATGTGCTAGCTTGGCCACAGGGTACTTTTTGGTGGAGTGAACTGCTTTTGGCCAGCATTCCACTTTATAACAAGGGAGCATTTGCAAATAGCACCATTCCCTTGGTAAATGCCACCAACCCTAGAATGTGGTGGATAGTGTGGTATCTTGTGTTTGTTTGTTAGATGTCAAAAGAGAAGAGGATGTCTTTGACCCCTGCATGCATGTTTCACCTGGGTGATGTCGGTGTGGAATGCTGTGTGACTGAGTAGAATGTTTATGTTGTTTGGGGTTCTTGCCCAGGCAGTGGATGGAGATGTAGCCTGGGTGGTGGGAGGCAGTGGGCTCTTGCATAATATCCTAGCTCCTTGATATTGATACCTAATGACTTGATGAAACGGTATGCAGTAATAAAATTGCTGCAAAAATATCGCCTTTACAAAAAACTGCGGCAAAAATGCAGTGGTTTGACCCGGTCAAGGTGTATCCCATTATACCATTTAAGTGGAGCGTGGGTTGTCCCCCGCATCCTTTACATGGATTGCGGCGGCAAAACCACAGCCTTTTTGCCGCGATTATTTGTGTAAACAGCCTTTTTTCTGCAATTTTAACACATGGAACCGATGAAACCTGATACCTGTGACTCAATAAACTACATAAGAGCCCTGCTGCACCTTTCAGCAGCTTTATAATACTGCCGACGAGTTGGTCTCAGAACAGACAATGTGGAGGAAGTCAAAGGCGAAAACAGGTACCTGTCAATGTATCCTGAAGGGAGAGAAACAGATGACTGCCGCTGGGGGTGCAGTAATGGAGCTTGAGTCTGGAGAGGAAGACCCGCTGCCCCCAAGGAGACGAGTCCCAACACCCAGGGCGAAAGGAAAAGGAGAGGGGACAGAGAATGTGGTCCTGCAGCGAGGGCAAGGAGAGATGATATCTGCGCAGCGAGTACTTGTGTGTGAGAGCGGGTAGATGGCGCAAAGTGGCACTGAGCCCAGGATAAGAAGAGGGTTTCAGCGCAAAGAGGCGTTAGGAGGTCAGAGGCTGAGAAATGGGGGAATGCGATGACGCTGTGGTCCCAAAGCTGCTGGGAAAACAGGCAATCTGCCATGCCCTTCTCGCGCAGGATTGCATCTACCGTGCAGCTACACGTGTACTCTGGGGAAAAAGGATCATTCCGCAGAACTTGAGATTGCTCAATTTCATTTGGAGGTGGAGGAGCGCGTCTCTCACGTATTCCCACATGTGCTGCAAGCTTGTGGGGAGTATGGTCGAGCCTGTGAGACAAAGCGTCAGCTGGAGTATATGAGGCTGCACTCTGTGTCCCTTATGGCAGTTGACGTGGAGGCAGCTACGTCACTGGAGGTGCCGTGCCCCCCACTGAAATCCTGGGCCTGCTCTTGTGCTCCACTACCTAAAGCGAGCAGTGACCGTGTTCTCTGTTCGTGGTGTTTATTTGTGACACTCACGGAGGCAAATGTCTGCATATCACACGGCGAACACTCCTTTTGTCTCAAAGCGAGCAGTGATCTTGGTATGCATTCTGGCATCAGTATGAACATCAGCACAAGCCGCCACTTCTCGGGTGTTCCTGCCCGGCTTCTGCACAGCGACTTACATAGTGTGCAGAACAGCTTGCAGCCCCTCCCATCAGAATGTAGTCCACGAAAGTGCTAATGATGGTCCATTAGTCACTGAATGGTTCTGTGCCTGCATTCTGCTGGGAGGGGAAGTGCAGTGGGGTGTGGGTAGTTGGTGTGCACAAAAGCCTCTGACGTCACACATTACCTTTCATAGTCGGCCGTGCCACTTTTGTCTTTGGCCCACTCTGTGCCCCTCCTAAATTTGATTCCTGGCGATGCCACTGCATGGAGGTGATCGTTCCTCTGCGGTGCCTTTGCCCATAATGGCGACATCACTCAGGCTGCTGCAGGGATTGGCGATGCAGTAGTGTTGTGTTCTGGGCATTCGCTGTTTCCACCTCCCAGAATTCTCTGTGAGCTTCTGGATTGAGGAGGAGAGGTTCGAGTAAAGAACCATTGGAGGTAGACTTACGCCCGATAGTATGTCATAGTATCCATGTAAAGATACTTCTGTGCAGTGTGAAGGAGGATTGTTCCCTGCGCACACTGAAGTGGAGTGAGGTGCGTGCTATTTTCCTGGTGGGCGCATCACGCGAAAACAACTGTACTGATGGCCATTGAAGTTAGCGATTCTGGATATCCATCTTTAACGGCAGGCTGGGCGTTGCATGTTGTGGTTGCATCTGGTATGAAAGAGAGATGTTATATTGTAAGTCTTGTCTTGTCACTGGCCTGGGTGCTTGCTATCAGAATGGTGGTGTATGAATGAGCAGCTCAGTGGAATGTGGTGTGGATCTGTGAGTGAATGTTCTAGGAGTGTCAGTTGGGGCCTGAGCTGGGGTGATAGGATGGCCGGCGGGGCTGCTCCTCTGTTAATACCCATCTATGATACGGTCCTGTCCATACGCGACTGTAAATACCATAAGAGTAACTGGAATATGTACATACTGTATAATAAAGCCTTACCTGGACTAATCTAGACTCCACAGCAGGTCTGTGTTTGAGTGCTGGAGAGGCTTTACAACACTGGGCTATCGTCAGCAGGGAAGAGAATTAACCCGGACTCGGGGTTGCGGTTTTTCACTTACATGTTTAGCGTGAAGATGCCCAACCCAATCCGCTTAAGCAAAGGAGGAACGTCTTCGCTTTACACGTTGAGCCATTTGCCGCTGTTAGTCGCCCACTGTTTAGTAAACTCCATAACCGGATGGGGCGTTCGTATACAGCCTTGTGCACCATTTATATTTTTGAGCGATGCATTTATTTATTTGCATTTGTAAAGCGCCCGCACAGCCCGGGGGCACCAAGGCGCCATTACAGGAATAGGTCTTAGCTGCTTTATTTATAATGCGCTTAATACCCAGAGGTTTCTAAAGCGCAGACCCCGGGGATCGAACTTGTGTTGCTTTGTCTTGTTTCCAAGGCGATATAATGGAAGGCGCAGGGTTAAGTACCTAAGCCACCAGTACGTTCATGTATCTTTAGTAGGTGACATGTACATATACACTGCATAGAGTTATTGGACTGGAGAATGGATTCTTGCTCGTCTGTGATGGGGAGTGGTTTTTATAACCATCCTTGCTATTGTCAGCTGAAATGTCGCAGCTATCATAATCGCTGCGTGCTAAGTGTTTGAGTCATCATTTCTGAGTATGGTGTCTGCGTTTAGTACGTTTTCGGAGTGAGGGTTTGTGCACGAGTAGGACTGCCTCAAGCGTTCTACAATTGCTTACATAGAGTTAACCTCTTCAGGAATTTGCAGGAGGATTTGACTTTCTAGGACTTTTCAATATGATATTTATAACGCGCCTATACACAAGTGTTTCAAGGCGCGACGAAGCAAGGGAGGGGAAACAGAGGGAGAAAAGGCAACGATCTTACTAGGCCTAGTGGCATTGAGATCGCGCAAGTGCAGTTTGGGGAGTTGGGGGGGGGGGGGGGGGCAGTGAGTGCTGTGGGATCTGAATTCATTTTCGGACTGTCTTTCGCACTCAGTTTCTATGTTTGCCATGTCTTGTCTGTCTGTCCCCTTTTTGTGCGCCCCGAGGGCCATGGGCATGTGGCGCTTTACAAGAAATAAAATAAAGAAATTAATTTGGTTGGGATGATCAATTCCTTCTGTATGTGATTGTCGGGGTTTGCTTACGATCATCATGCTTTATGAAATGGATTGTTGGGGTGTGCTTGCAGCGGTGTTATCCTTGCAGGCAGCACTCCTTTGTAGGCCAGGAACAGGCTTCCCATTAAGCACACTGCATGTCTCTGGTGACTTTCAGCGTGCAGCTACTGTCCTACTCTGATCCCAAGTCCAGGCATGACGGTAAGGAGTCTACTGGACGTTGCACATGGAACCAATGGGCAACAGCGTGTGAGACATTCTGGGTTACATGTAAACAATACTTTAGGATTAGAGTGGTTCTAGTGGACCCTTAGCCTCGAAACAGTTGTCACCAGCCTGCTACCCGCACCTTTGACATTCAGCTTCCTCTTGGGTCTTCAGTGTAATCAGCCTGCTACCCGCACCTTTGACATTCAGCTTCCTCTTGGGTCTTCAGTGTAATCAGCCTGCTACCCGTACCTTTGACATTCAGCTTCCTCTTGGGTCTTCAGTGTCACCAGCCTGCTACCCGCACCTTTGACATTCAGCTTCCTCTTGGGTCTTCAGTGTCATCAGCCTGCTACCCGCACCTTTGACATTCAGCTTCCTCTTGGGTCTTCAGTGTACCCGCACCTTTGACCTGCTCTTGGGTCTTCAGTGTAATCAGCCTGCTACCCGTACCTTTGACATTCAGCTTCCTATTGGGTCTTCAGTGTCATCAGCCTGCTACCCGCACCTTTGACATTCAGCTTCCTCTTGGGTCTTCAGTGTACCCGCACCTTTGACCTGCTCTTGGGTCTTCAGTGTAATCAGCCTGCTACCCGCACCTTTGACCTGCTCTTGGGTCTTCAGTGTAATCAGCCTGCTACCCGCACCTTTGACATTCAGCTTCCTCTTGGGTCTTCAGTGTCACCAGCCTGCTACCCGCACCTTTGACATTCAGCTTCCTCTTGGGTCTTCAGTGTAATCAGCCTGCTACCCGCACCTTTGACATTCAGCTTCCTCTTGGGTCTTCAGTGTAATCAGCCTGCTACCCGCACCTTTGACATTCAGCTTCCTCTTGGGTATTCAGTGTCATCAGCCTGCTACCCGCACCTTTGACATTCAGCTTCCTCTTGGGTCTTCAGTGTCACCAGCCTGCTACCCGCACCTTTGACATTCAGCTTCCTCTTGGGTCTTCAGTGTAATCAGCCTGCTACCCGCACCTTTGACATTCAGCTTCCTCTTGGGTCTTCAGTGTCATCAGCCTGCTACCCGCACCTTTGACATTCAGCCTGCTCTTGGATCTTCAGTGTCACCAGCCTGCTACCCGCACCTATTTTATTGAGCTTACACATGAATCGTGATGCCATCACTGTGCTAACCAGTCCTACCTTATTCAGCCTGGTATCCAAACCTGTTATTCTGCTTGCTTGTGGGTCTTCAGTGCCAACCCCTTGGTGCCCAACCCTGGGTCATTCAGCTTGCTCAAAAAGGTCTTCAATGTCACCTCCCTCGTACACCCACCTGTGTTAAGTATCTTGCCAATTCCTTTGGCAGCATCACCCTGCTACCCACAGTTCCGTTACTGACCATGCTCAGGTTTGTTCTTACGTCATCACGATGCTACCCGCACCTACGTTAGTCAGCGTGCACATGAGTTGTCAGTGTCATCCTCCTGGTACGCACACGTCATTAAGTTTTCCAATGATTCTTCAGTGCAATATCCCTGCTTCCCACACATATTCAGCTTGCCAATGATTCCTCTGGTATGCAGTGATACAATCGCCACACAAAAGTCACCAGTACAAAAAAGAAAATAGCAGCAAAAATGCCACCAGTACAAAAACAATAGCAGCAAAAATGCTGTGGTTTGACCCGTTAAAGGTGTACCCCATTTCACCATTTAAGGGGAGCGGGGGTGTCCCCCGCATCCTTTACATGATTGCAGCAGCAAAACCACAGCCTTTTTGCTGCAATATTTTGTGTCCACAGCACCTGGAAGCATTCCTGTGTGTCCTCGCCCTGGTGGTAGCCACAGCTCTGTTACTGGTCTTCCTAATCAGTCTTTGGCGGCATCACCCTGCTTGCGACACATGTGTTATTGAGCTTGGCCATGAATCGTAGTTGCTAAACAACTCCGATAGCTTTGCTCAATTTCGGGTAACTACCATCCTTCTTCCTTCTTGATCTGAAGCCCAAGTGATAGACTCCGCCAGAAGAGACCATACGGCAGTAGCGCATAATCCCATGGCGGATAAGAATCTAGCATTTTAATTGCTTTGCGCATGTTTTATTTGTGTCTGCCACCTAGAGAATAAGAGGAACTTCTTAGATCTTCCATTCTTCCACTGGTGCTCGAAGAGCACTGGTGAGTGGGAGCATCAGATCAAGAAAGTGTGCTGCCAGCATCTCAAAAGATGCAATGGTCGGCCATATATGACAAGGCCAGCGCTATGGCCCCGTCGGGAGGAGACCCCCACAACCCAATGGGGGCCTGAGTACAGGCAGACCCCACCCCCACCTTAGCTGCAGAGATGGAGAAGCGCAGCTGGCAGGAAGACGCTGGAACGATTGAGGGGCGGTTGGTGGGAGGCCGCAAACGCGGCAACACTGGCCGCAGCAAGGTTGTACGTGGCAGCAAGAGGTGCCACAAACAACCACAATACCGGCAGGTTCCAGCAGACTGTCTGCGCACTAGCCCACCAGGGAATTTTAGCCATCCTTCCCCATTGCCAACTATGCCACCAGGGATTGGTTTCGTTATTGAATAAAGGTCCCCCACAGGGGCTTTTAGCCACCATACCACAAGGGAAGTAATTACTATTTTAAGGGCCCCATGGAAGAGTGCCCCATGCAACATCCTGGGGCCTGAGCACGGTCCAGGCATACAAGCCCCTTTTTAGACACCACCCTCCCCCCCATGGCCTTCCCCTGTGACACTCCCTGGAGCCGGGTAGGTGATTCACTAAGGTAAGTTGGCCAATCTTGGGAGGGGCTGGGGTATTTAAGCAGGCCTGTGTGAATGCTTTATTGTTGGTTAGTGGGTGAGGACGGGAGGTGGTGGAGGACGTCCGAGAGACTTGAGGAGGCGAGAGCGGGGGCTTTTATAAGGAAGGGGTCTGTGGAGTGTTTGTGTGTACGAGAGCAAAGACTGTAAGTAGTGCAGGTAGTCTAGAAGTAGCAGCAGAGGTAGTAAGAAGTAGGTGGGAGTAAAGACAGGCAGCAGGAGTGGCAGGTGAGAGAAACGGGCATTAGAGTGGTAGTTGGTAGTAGAGGGCGATAGTGCGCATAGTGAGCAGAGAGATAACCAAACTGACAGTAGTAGTAGTGTGGGGTCGAGACAGTGTGAGCAACGAAGTAGGAACAATAATAGACAAGAGAGTGGGAAGAGCGACTGAGTGGGAGAATAGGAGTAGCTATTGGAGTAGAGTGGAACAGAGATTTTAACAAGATGAATAGCAGGAGTGAGAGGAAGGGGGTGATGGAAGTAGATGGATATTTGGAGATAGAAGTGATAGTAAGGGTGGAGGTGGAAAGGCCGAGTGAGAGACCGGAGGGACAGTGAGGTGGTGGGAGGAGAACATCTTAAAGAGACCAAGTATAGTGAAGGGTCAGGTATGAGCAGGTGTGAGAGAAGTGAACGTAACACAGGTTGCGGAAGAAGGCACCAACCCTAATTCCCAAAGACTACTGAGTAGGTTAGGGAAAGCCTGGAAGACCCCTAGGGAGACAGGTAGCCATCGTCTCAGGGAAAACAGAATTAGTCCCAGTCAGAAGACAATAGTTAGGGGTTACTGATCCGAGAGCTACTAACATCCCCCATTAGGGACGCCTGGGTTAGGGAGGCGGGCACAAGGCCAGGGTAGGCAATGTAGAGAGGGGCGGCCGTGGTGCCAACATCCCAGGCCCTGCTAGGCCCAGACACCTTTGCCACAAGAGATACAGCTATCCTGTCTGTAAGAATTTCAATAAACACCCTTGGACTTGCTATCAGAGCCAGCGTGGTTCTTTGTAGCGGGCCATACTGTCACAGCAGCCGCACAGTTCCTTGGTCAGCCATCTTACCTTTGATACTTTCAGATCTCGTTCTCCAGTGATCCCAGAGAAGTCAGCCCGATCGGAGAAAGCTTCAGTCATGCCCAACTTTCCAAGGTGCTTCTTCAGATCCATGGTGGTAGAAATGGTGAACTTTGGCAAATGCACATTGACCAATGTATGACTGTTTGGTGCAAAGCAGAAAGATTACAAAATGATAAAAAAAATACATGTTTCATACACATGTGGAAAGAGGCACTGCTTTCCATTGACAAACATATTTTGCTTAAAATTGGATATAATAGTATCCTGTTTTAATATAGCACTTCATGCCAGACTCGTCCCACCGGTAATAGCTGTCATTGTTGCCCAATTTATAAAAAGTATTAAAACAATTGTGCAAAAAAAAAAAAAAAGTTATTAGTCAAAACAATGTAGACAAAAGACATAATAGCTCAATCTGCCTTGAAGAAGTGCCCATTGCCGCGAAACACGGGTCAGCCTTGAGGCATTAATGAGGCCGTCACAGGATATTTGGGAAATTAATAAGCAAATCCCTTTGAATGATCGACTCCGGACGCTGGGGGTTGCGCTCCTTTGTATTTGTATTTTGTTCATGTATATAGCGCGCCGGGCACAAGGGCATTTGCATGGAGAATCGTCGGCCAAGCAAACGGTACGACACTTGCACAGCTGCGAGCATGGATTTACCTGCGCGCTAAAGCAGGCAGCCATTTCCGGATGGTCTCCACGGACAGCGCGTCCTGCACCTGCTTCATTTTGCCCGCATCCGGCAGGATGAACATGGCCGAAGCGCCTCCTTTGTAGGGCATCTTTAGCACGGTGCAGGAAAGCGCCTCGTCGCGCGTCAGGCTGTACATCCCAGTGCGCCGCATCATGGGCACCTTGACTGTGGTGTTGGCATCCACGTGGAAGTCGCCTTCTTTTGTCATTTCCACATTAAACGGGTTCTCCCATTGTCCTCAAAAGAAGAAAAAGGAAACACAGCTGTAATTGCGCAACACTAAGCACTGTAAACCGAGAGAGTGGTTCGCATAGTACGACCAGCTCTCGTTTCTTCAACAGAAAAGGAAGCTATGCCACATTTCTAACGTAGACTTGTTGACTTACTCGCCGAGACTGGTTGCATTACTCTATTTTTGCTTACCATCTTAACAAGACTCCATTAAGTATTGCTGTTTTTCTTCGCTCTTTAGAAGTTACTGCACGCACCTGACACGTCAACTTTAGAGTAACACTTTACCAGATGACCCAATGTCCCAGTTCTGGGCTTTCATTCTATCAATTGCACTCTGGGAGTTGTAGTCTTGGGTCCCTACAATGGAGTAAAATCAAATAATATCAAAGGCCAGGACTGGAGTATGGTGCCCCCGGTGACTTGGCTTCATCTGGTAACCTTACAGCCCTAAGTCTTAAAATCAGGAAAATAGAAACCGGATTAAGTGATGGCCTCCTCTCCTGTGTCTTAGTAAGCCTTATTCATGGAATTGTTTTATAATGGCGCAATCCCACAGGAAAACGGTCCATGAATCAGGCCCTATATGTCCTGCAGTTGAATCGGTTTGGGGTTATTTGTGCTCCCCAAAGTAAGAATTAATGAGCGAACACCTTGAAGCTCTCTTTTTTATAGTGTATTAGGAATTTGCAACAATTTGTTCCCCTCCTGTGTCCCACCCCTGCAGTACCTGTTCTGTTGTTACCACTGTAAATTGCTCTGTTATGCATCTGTATTGGTGTATACCTCTGTAAAGCGCTCCGTTATGCATCTGTAATGTTGCATACCTCTGTAAAGCGCTCCGTTATGCATTTGTATTGGTGTATACCTCTAAAGCGCTGCGTTATGCATCTGTAATGTTGTATACCTCTGTAAAGCGCTCTGTTATGCATCTGTAATGTTGCATACCTCTGTAAAGCGCTCTGTTATGCATCTGTAATGTTGTATACCTCTGTAAAGCGCTCCGTTATGCATCTGTATTGGTGTATACCTCTAAAGCGCTGCGTTATGCATCTGTAATGTTGTATACCTCTGCAAAGTGCTCCGTTATGCATCTGTAATGTTGTATACATCTGCAAAGCGCTTCGTTATGCATCTGTATTGGTGTATAGCTCTGTAAGGTGCTCTGTTATGCATCTGTATTGGTGTATAGCTCTGTAAAGTGCTGCGTTATGCATCTGTATTGGTGTATAGCTCTGTAAGGTGCTCTGTTATGCATCTGTATTGGTGTATAGCTCTGTAAAGTGCTGCGTTATGCATCTGTATTGGTGTATAGCGCTGTAAAGTGCTGCGTTATGCATCTGTATTGGTGTATAGCGCTGTAAAGTGCTGCATTATGCATCTGTATTGGTGTATAGCGCTGCGTTATGCATCTGTAATGTTGTATACCTCTATAAAGCTTTCTGGTGCTTCTCGAAGCCGGGTCCGCGATTATTAAATTCCATAATAATAATAATCATCAGTGGTCTGCGACCTTTGGCTCAGCAGATGTTTTTCGATTACAACCCCCATGATCCCGCCCCATGCTGGCTTGGGTGGATGGGAGTTCAAAACATCTGGAGAGCCAAAGGTTGCAGTTCCCTGTTGCAGAAGTATAGGGAATGCACAAAGTTAGCCTTTTCCTTGGTTTCTAATTTATAGAACTGAAATGTAAGCAGACTATCTGAAAGAATATTAAGCATGGGCAGAGAAGCATTTGCCTCTGTGGGGGGGGGGGGGGGATGTAGCATGCAATCCTGTAAAGGCACATTAATAAATGCTGGTAAAACGACTCAGGGGGTTAAACGCTTGTTGCTGTGATCTGTGTTTGATCTGCAGGTCGCAGGCTAAAATTCCAGCAACACAGCCTTTCATCCTGCTCAGTAGAAATTTTGTTTGGGTAATAACAGTATAATGTAAATATGTCCTATGTAAAGCGCTTTAGATTAAGGCACTATACAAAAAAGTATTTTAATAGTTTCAGGGTTTGAAATTGCTGGGAGCTATTTAGCTTGGAAGTGCCTGGTTAGCTTGGCGCCAGCAAGCTAGCAGGAGATATGTTTGGCTCCCCAAGCCCTCTAGTGCCACACAAATATACATAGCCAACATACATTGTATGCGTATGATATACAGGGCTCGCAAAGTCTACCAGCCCACTAGCATTGGCAAGTAGTTTTTATGAAGGCCAACTACCATGTGCATGATACTCAACCTTGCTGGCGATTATGGGGTTGTTAGAAATGTATTTTTAATTTACTGCAAACACACTTTGTTTGCAGTAAATGGCAAATACAAGTTTCACTCTTCATATTTCGTGCAATTCTGTCAAGTATGCAATGTGCTTATGGCGACATGCACCATTTTACAAAAAGCAATGGTAAATATTTGGTCACCAGTCACCTTGGGGCAAGTGCATTTCTCTTAGGTAGAGGGTATGGGTGTCATATACACAAATTTTGCGGATGACACTCAGATCCTAATACCCCTTACAGGCAACTATGACCAGGACACTTCAACCATCAATAAAATTTACGCCATCATACAAAACTGGATGGCATTAAACAGCCTATGTCTTAAAGATGAGAAGACGGAAGTCCTCATCGTAGGAGCTCCAGCCAAATTAGCAACCCTTCAGCCAGAATATTCAACCATCAACATCGACGGCACCAATATTCCAGTATCAAAACAAGTAAAAACACTGGGCGTGTACCTCGATGCTAGCCTGACCATGACTAAACAGATCAATGTACTTTCCTCCTCCACGGCTTACACTTCCAAATTAATTGCACTCAGCCGCCAATTTCTGTCTCCAGTTAACTGCCTCACCCTGGCCAGAGCACTGGTCCTATCGAAATTGGACTACTGTAATGTATTACTACTGGGCACTTCCAACACCAACCTAGACAAAATGCAACTTCTGCAAAACAAAGTCCTGAGGGCAGCGCTAGGTATAAAAAAAAAAAATCAGACCATATATCCAAGACCAGGAAAGATGCCCACTGGCTCCCCATCAAAGCCCGCATCATTTTCAAAACATTATGCATCACCCACAAATGCATCACTAAAAAAGGACCCATCTACCTCAACAACACTCTGCATCCTAAAACTAATATAAGACTACTGAGATCCAACGACAAACTCCTCCTGGACCCCCCCCCGATTCAAAACCGCAAGAGCAGGGGGCAGCAGCTTCACCACTCTAGCCCCCAAACACTGGAACACCCTACCCACCACCATCAAAAAAGCACCCTCCTTCACGATCTTTAAGAAACAGCTAAAAACCTGGCTATTCAACCAATATTAGCACCCAAAGATAGGTCCCCTCCCACCGGATACTGCTGTGAATATTTAGGCCACTGTATATTTTTATGAATATGTTTGTAACCTATATCATGTAAAGCAACTAATGTAATGTATGAATATGACTAATTCCTAAGGCATCTTATTTCCTCGCCGTGACACCTGAGGGTTTGGGCGTGTAACAAATAAATAAATAAAATAAAAATAAATAAATAGAGTATGTAAACTAAGGAACTCTCCCTACAGGTCTTGTGGGATTTTTAAGAATTTGCAAGGCCTAGTATACATAGCCAACATTCATTTTATGTGTTGTGGATGTTTGTGCTAGGAAACCTGTTGAAGATATTTGAAGCATGATGGTCACGTGTACTGGACACAAAGTATCGTTTTCATGCAGAAGTTAGATTTGTGGCAAAACATCTATTGGCTCCTCATTCTGCAGAGGCAGAAAGAGAGAGTAAGGTGCCGTTGCAGAAAAATAGGTGGCACTAGCGGTAAAGTTAGGAAGTGGCAAAATGAGTGGCAGCTGCAAAACAAACAGAAACAGTGCAACGAGCAACCTAAAGAGCAACATAGAAGAAGAAAGGGGTTTATGGTGGCAGTTGCATGTGTGGGTGCATGCCACAGTGTGGAAAAGAGCCAGTTCCACAACCTTTCGTGCATTTCCCAGTGGCTGCTGTGACATGTGCATCCCCAATTTTAAACTCCTGAACAAACATATTTGTTCAATCTCTCCATTTTGCATTCTTCTTGTGCACATATGAATGTATTGTGTATTCGTCCATTAAATAGACGCCATCCAGAGAACTCATTCATGGCACTTCAATAGCTCCTGGTTCAGGAGAGCCAACTCCGGGTCCAAGGAAATTTCTGATACCAGGAAGCTACTTCCAGCTCCTGCGCCTCGAATTTCAATTTGGACCCTCGAGTTTGTAGGTTTCTGGCACTGGATGTTGCTTAAAAGTGAGCAGTATGTGTGCCTCGAATTGCTATAGGTTTACTTTGCTGCAAAGTTAATGAAACCAGCCCATGAGGCTTAACAGGGCAGTGTTTTCTTGTGTTCAACTATTTCTGTGTTGAAAGTGTGTGCCTGGTTTGTGTCAAGTATTGTAAAGATTACTGAACTTCTTAGGTTTCCGTTGTATTTGTGTCCTTTGATCTTGGCCTGCAGTTTTTTGGTGAATTTGAGGCTGTACTGACAGTCAAAACCTATCGGCTTTGCCAGTGCTAGTTACCGGTGGGTATAGTGAGTCTAAAGTCGTATGCAACATTTTAAAGTGATAAACACCAATGGAATTCAGTTTACTGTATGAGGGCAGTAATCTCAACAGAAATACTTAAGGATATTTATATGGGTCATGAAACCCTAGACGGAGGTCTGTAACATGCAACTCTGCAAATGTCTTAGACTGCGACTCCCATGATCCTGCACCATTGACTATGCTTTCTACGGCTGATGGGAGTGGTGGTCCAAAACATATGGAGGGCCAAAGTTTGCAGACCCATAGCCTTCGTCTCCGGATATCCCTCACCATTGACCAGTCTGGCCAAAGCTGATGGGAGTTGTAGTCCAACCCAGACGTTCTGTTTTTACCTCTGAAGAAAATGTGGTTGATGAGAACTAGTTTAGTGTCTGGGTCCAGGCTCTTGAGTAAGTCGACAATTTTCCCATTCGTTTTGTTCGCCACGTAATCGTTGATCTGTTTTATAGCTTCGGCTTCATTCTGGAAATTGCTTGAGAAGGCGTCGGCCGCATATTCGTCCTTGGCCGCATCTAGGAAGTTCTGCAGGAGTTTGAACCCCTGCCGGATGAAGAGGGTGTTCCCCGTACTGAGTTTCAGGTCGCTGCTGGGGTCGTTCAGCCTGTGGATGAGGTGGTTGAAGCCCTCGTGGACACCAGCCAGCGGAAGCTTTGTCAGGTTGAAGCCCAGGCCCTCCAAGATCTGGCTCCGCGTGGCACCTTTGGCCCCCAGGGACAGCATGGCGAAGGCCATGCCAATGCTCACCGGCGAGAAGAAGACATTGTGCGAGTCGCCTGCCGCTGCGGCTTCGCGAAACATACTGAAGGCAAATTCAGAGAGGGCGGGTGCAATTTTGTGGCAGGTCATGTTGTCGCTTCCGTGAGGTTTGTGGTCATGTTCTTTCCCACCGTGGTGATGATGATGGCGGTGGTGATCATGACCAGAGTGGCCGGGCTGCCCTCCCTTTCCTTGGTCCTGGTGGCCTTCATGATGGTCACAGATGACTAGCCCATAAAGCGCCGAGGCAAGTAAGCAGAGGTAGAGGGCAGACCTCATTTTCTTTCTTTGGGAGTTTTCTGTAAAAACAAGGAGTGGCAAGCAAATGTAAAAATGTCCATACAATTAGTCTCTAGTCCAGAAAAGAACGCAAACACAACCGCACCTTGATGCGCAACATTTCATCTCTTGTAAAGGATGTTCTCGTGTTTCACTAGTTGCTATATAGTTTCCCGAAACATTCACTTATCAGAACTACTCCATCAAATTTGCCAGGACTATGTCTTGTTATTATCGCATCGTAAGTCTGTAAAGGTGGTGAGCTGCTGGTCCAGCGGATATGGGTATAGAAACTTAATGGTCTGGGTCTATAGTGAACAGGGTGGGGAGCAAGAGCTCATGGGAAACTGGCAATTACCAGATGCGGCGCCAGTGAGATGCGGCGCCGGTGAAAGAGCCAGCCACTAGATGCGGCGCCGGTGAAAGAGCCAGCCACTAGATGCGGCGCCGGTGAAAGAGCCAGCCACTAGATGCGGTGCCGGTGAAAGAGCCAGCCACTAGATGCGGTGCCGGTGAAAGAGCCAGCCACTAGATGCGGTGCAGGTGAAAGAGCCAGCCACTAGATGCGGTGCAGGTGAAAGAGCCATGGACTTGATACAGTGCCAGTGTCTTATCAAATGCAACACACCAAAACATATGTCGACCATCATACAGGCTCCAAATACCAAAAGCCTTACTGACAGAGTTGGATGAACTATATATCTCTGCTATTACCCTCCTTATGATTGTGCAATAGTAAGTACAAAGTTTTTGTTTTTCCCTACGCTATTTGATTTTACGCAAACTTTGAAAAAAACATTTCCACGTACTAACCTCACTTGTTTATGAAGTAAAATTGTTTTTAGAATGTCTGCAATTGAGAAACCCCCTGGTTTTTTAGATTATGTTTAATGAGTTCAAATTAATGGAAAATATATTTTTATAATTCTTTGGATGTGGGTAAATTATTGAATAGACTTCATTGTTTCCTAATTACATAGATTAGGATTTTTTGCAAGTCCTTGATGGTGCACTATTCTTAAGAAATCGAGTTTGAGAACTGGGGTAATTGTCCTTTTCTTTGCTTAAAATACGTGCCAGTCAAAGAGCCAGCCACCAGAGTGCAGTGCCGGTCAAAGAGCCAGCCACCAGAGTGCAGTGCCGGTCGAAGAGCCAAGAACTAGATGCAGTGCAGGTGAAAAAAACAGGAATTAGCTGCAGGGTGAAGAGCTAAGAACTATGTGGTGCAGGTAAAAGCCAGAAACTAGAGTGCAGTGCAGGTGAAAGAACAAGGGAGGGAGCGGGGGGGGGATTCTGGGAGTTTCTCGTCTACCGGCCTATATCCCGGGTTAGAGTCTCAACCAGAGACTTTAGCTCACCATCCTTTCACAGAAGAGAAATTACCACTACATATCAGTCCTGCCCAAGAAAGAGCCAAGAACTAGATGCGGTGCAGGTGAAAGAGCCAGGAACTAGATGCGGTGCAGGTGAAAGAGCCAGGAACTAGATGCGGTGCAGGTGAAAGAGCCAGGAACTAGATGCGGTGCAGGTGAAAGAGCCAGGAACTAGATGCGGTGCAGGTGAAAGAGCCAGGAACTAGATGCGGTGCAGGTGAAAGAGCCAGGAACTAGATGCGGTGCCAGTGAAAGAGCCAGCCACTAGATGCGGCGCCGGTGAAAGAGCCAGGAACTAGATGCAGTGTATTAAGATGGATTTCTGAACTCAGACCTGGAGGGGCAGAGGTTCAGAAGGCCAGCCTAGTTTCTTGAACAGGGTAACCCCTGGACAAGCCAGATCAATCAGGGTAGCGATGGCGGCGGTCAAGACTAAGTCTCAAGAGGTGTGAGGGTGACTGAAAGACCTCAATGAGCACACAAATCAGGGCCACTTACAAATTACTCCAATTACAAATATATATATATATATACACACACACACACACACACACACACACAAGACCGAACGGGTCCAAGGAGTTAGGGGCATATAATATGTAGACCACTTAGATGGGGAGGAAAACAGGCAGTGCAAGTAATCATTAGACCCAGTTCGACATCAGAAATACACCTAACTAGGAGGAAGTCCGAGCCCTACGAAGAGAGGAGCCTTATGCTCAAAAGTACCTGCACGTGCTTGTGCCAATTTACAACATAGGGTCTCTTCAAGGATCTCAGGCAGTTCAGGAAGGTGAATGAAGTGATGAAGAATGAGTCCCCACTACTCCTACAAGGCCTCCACTTGTGGGCAGAGGCAGGGTGAGTGCGGGATAGAGTCCCTATTTCGCAACAGCAGTAGAAAAGAAACAGGCTCCTGCGCGAGGGGCCACTGGTTGGGGTATGGACTACTCACCATCCCCGACGCAGGCAGACCCAAACTTCTCCAGTTCAGTTCACGTTGCTGGCAGGTTCAGCTGCGAGGATCAGGACGTCTCGACACCATGTAGATTCTGTGTAGCAGGATGCAGGGTCGAGGGTGTCCCAAATGCAGCGGACGTGCACAGGTCGTTACCGCAGCAGGGCAACACGGCAACCGCGTTTACTCTGGGCCGGGCGCACTCGTCTCACTTCAGACCTGGGAATGCCAAGTGTACGAAATTCGGTGCGAGGGTGCCGTGGATGCAGAACAAGCAGTAGACCAAGTTTCGAGGGCTTCCCCGAAACGGCGGCGGTGCCAGAGCAAAACGTCCTGCATAAGATGGTCAGCCCAGGGACCCTTCCAAAGAGGCTTACTTGCAGGGTTTGATGAAGGTGCCGAGAATAGTTGTTCCCACTATTCTAATGGGTCGAAGCGCCTTCGCAGACCTTCTAGGACGATGAGATGCAGAGGGGTCTCACAGGACGACAGCGGCTCAGGGTGCCAAACCTTCAGTGGGTCACCAGTGGTTCCTCGACTCAGCTTGTTGTTGCAGGATACTTGGCTCCTTCTCCTTCATTCGGTGTGAACTCAGGAGATCGACATGGTAGTGGCGTTTTCAGCCTCCTCTTATCCAAAGTTCCCTTCGTGCCAAAACGGAGAGGACCCAATGGGAGATCTGCTCACAAACACTCACACCATACATGGACCACAGTTGTCCCAGGCATTCAGGACACTCCAGACTCTCCGGCACCCAGGATGTGTTTTGGGACCAGACATCCCAGGCCACATCCTGGAGGCATACACACCAGGCATGCAGAAGCCCGCGAAAGTGTTGTGTTTCGCGGAAAAGTGAATGACCAAATAAGGACGGTCAGCTCGACCTAGGTGAAGGGGCAAGACGGTCAGAGGACAGGACAAAGAACCTCGTGGCATGGCCATTTTGGAGCCAGGCCACTTACTCGTGCCAAACGCGGTAAGCGCGGATAACATGGCATAAAAGGGTTCAAAAGACAAGAGAAATGATAGCTGCCACCAGTCCTGTCCGTGACACACTTCATAATAAGTCCAGCGAGAGGTTCTATGGCCTTTGGAATGACTAGAGACCCAAGAGCTCGGTAAAGTAAGTTACAGTGCACTCTTGTTTCATGTTGCACAAAAGCTGCAACATGAGTAAAGGACTAAGGAAAACGAAGTCTCCCAGTACTGACAGTCTTAAGGGCATATCAGTTTCCCCATTAGAATTGAGCGAAAGCCCAGAGGAGTGCGGTGGAAGGCTGCGCTTCTCTGGCAAAGTCTACATCAGGGTGTAAAACATCAACAAAAAGTTTGGGGGTTGCCACATGGAGGGAAAATTACATGTTTTATGACGTCTTTCCTAACACAGTGCAGGTGAAAGAGCCAGGAACTGGATGCGGTGCAGGTGATACAGCAGAGGACATGGAGGGTGCATGCATGAGGTTTTACTGGGGTGCGCGAAGGGGTGATGAACGTACGCCACATCACATGCGTATGCTTGGTAGTGGCAAGGGAGTGACACCCCCAGGGTGAGGTATATAGTGGTTGGGCAGTAGGGTGGTCGGAGGACCAGCATTTGTACATTTTCCGAGTTTTGGGAGTGTGGGCTGCTGTGAGGTTTGGGAATGTCAGGGCGGGAGTACCGCAGTGGTGGGGGCGTGGGGCGGAAGCAGGGGTGAACAGCTATGGTCCGGGTGTACTTCAGGATGGTTGCCACATCCGGTGGTTGGCTTCCACAGTGCTCTAGCTATGATGAGTGGGGTTGTTGGGAGGACTGATGCGAAAGTAGTGCAATAGTTGTTGAGTGGATATGGGTTTCTTGTGGGTTGGGTGCAAGGGTGGCTTTGGGAGGGCTAATCCCCATCTACTGCCTATACAGAAGCTAAAACTGCTGGCTTTGCCCATCCTAGTTTTTAAAAGGGCTTAAGTGCAAGGAAGAGATGCCAGGACACACGTACTGCTTATAAATGACATGGCCCAAGGCGCACCAGATTAAGAGATTTTTAGTAGACCAGTAGCCCATTTTCGGCTGCAATTTGGGCCCGATTCATGGAACTTTTGCTAGTTCAAAGGGACTTTGCACTGCCGACACAAACCCCGATTCATGGAACTGTGCAAAGTGTAATTTTGCAGTGCAAAGTCATTTTGTACTGCAAAAATGACTGTGCACTGACTTTGCACTGCAAAAATACAATGTGCACAGTTCCATGAATCAGGGTTGGTGTCGGCGGTGCAATCACACTTTTCAGCACTGCAAAATCACTTTGAACCAGGCAAAAAATGCTATGAATCGAGCCTTAAGCCTTTAACTCTTAGAGGACTGCTTTGAAATAACACTGCCAGGCCTGCCACAGAAGCAAGCTGAATGCCTCTGCTTGATGGAGCTGTTTCAAAGAGATCCCAGAAGGAGGGTGTGCTCTGTGCAGGGAATGGCCAGAGGGACGAACCTGGCCACGGACAGTAAATTGGCGAATAAAACCCCAACCACCACCCAACATCGCCCGTATCACCTTTTCACACGGCAGTGTACGCCCGATTCCTCCTCCTTCGTGTAGGCGCTGCAGCACTCGCTGTGATTCCCCGATTCAATGTATGAATGAACGGCTAGGTCGGCAATGCTTGGGATTCCAGCTTGTGAAGCACAGGCTTAAGCCATTGTGAGCGAGTGACCCTCCCTTACCGCTCATATCCATACATCTAACCACCACCCTGGCCTTTTGAGACTGGTTCGTTTTTAAACGAAAAAATGCACCTTCGGGTTCAAGGAAGTTTTTGCTGAATTTCGTTGTTTTGATTCGTTTTTTTCAACATTCGCTGTGTTTCAGCGCATTCAAGTTCGTTTTGTTTCAGCGCTTTGAAACAGAAGACAAGCGCCTAACAAATGCACAATAAACATCCCACCCCCCCCACGAATAACTATTCCCTTACTTGAGCTGCTCGAAACAAACATCTTTCCACCTTACTAAATACTACTAGCATTACTGTTGCTTTTTAAAGTCCCTTTTCCAATGCAAATTGCAATTCCTTTAAGACGGCGTCGATCTACAGCAGAAATCAGTACCACCTGTTTGCCTTCACACGCGTCTCTGAAGCAGTGGAGTGGAAGCTTTGGGGCCCAGGTGTTTTGTACTACAACTCCCATCAGCCCTAACCAGTGCAGTCGATTAAGAGGGATCATGGGAGACGTAGTTCATAACAGGGGCTGCAGACCTCTGCTGCAAGCAAAGACCGATGCATACAGTTGGGACAGGCTGAATTGGATGTGGCGAGCGTGCACAGCGGTACTAGGATGTAATATCTGGCCGCAGGGTTGTCCAGCTCCAGGCCTCGAAGGTCGGGATCCTTATGGGTTTTCATGACATCCCACGTGATTATTCACCATGAAAAATGTGCATACATTTAGCATAATTTATAGCGCGTGGATAGTAATGAGGGGTATCCGGAAAACCTGACATGGATCTGGCACTGGAGGCCTGGAGTTGGACAACCCTGCAGTTGTACAACTTTGCAACACCCGACACATTCAATTACCCTAACCGACATAGAGGCAAACACACAGAACAGTCCTTATAATTTAGCTTAGCGGCACTGGAGCACAATATGAGAAAGTGATACATACGCGCCAACAGACTTAGTACTGTGTTTTACTTTGCATTCTGGGACCTGTGGTGCGGGGTTTATATTGACGAGGACTACACGTGGCGGACTGCAAATGTACTACCAGGACTGGACAAAGGACTCCTGAATGGAATGGGTAACGTGGGCAAGGATGACTTCAGGATATTATTATCCATGCTGCCAACCATACATTTGTAGAATCGCCCATTCCATCCAATCTACTGCTTCATGATGCAATTTACTGCAGCGTGAGATGTTCGTACTCCGCTTACTGGCCCAGCGCTGTATACCAGATCCCCCCCTTCTAAGTGCTGTCACGGTAGACTTATCATCAACAACCTTCCTAAATGCACACACGCACAGCATTCAGCGAAATGTAACATTCAAAGCAAAAGAAAAGCAGTGCTTACGCAATTCACCGAGAGGTCCGCCTGGCTTCACCTGGTCTCTGAATGGCCAGGGCGCGGACTCTATATACTTTCAGAGACCGGAAGTGGACCGCCCACAGCGAGACTTGCTAACCATTAACCCCACAGCGCACGTCGTTTATCGCACTCGCGCAGAGCAAACAGGGCGATCCTTGACGTGGGCCGCAGTGCAAGTATGCATGTCAGCTAAAGGCCTGGACTGACGGGACGGCGATAGGGCCTTTCAACCCCTTCAGTTGTTAGCACCCTCAGTGTGTCCCCCTTGTTGCCAGGCAGCATTCTTACAACACGGCCGTATATTCCCTTCTAGATTTCATTCCTTCTGGGGCTTTGCAGTGCTCGTTAGCACTTCTGGCCCCAGGGAGTATACAGAAGTGTTATCAGCCGCTTGCTGACACTGATTTATAGCCTTTCAGTGGTTTTTGTGGCCCAGAAGAGTTAGAGCGCAAGCCTGCCCTTTGGGGTGCATTCAACAAAAAATCTCAGCCATCGTATGTCCCTAGAGCAAAACTGCCCATTTCCAAGCAAGGAAATAAAGAGGGAACGTTTGTCCAATCTATTGCGGGGCCGTTTAGCAGCGTTTACGCCGAGTGTGGGTTGGTAACGTGTCTGGCCCCGCATTACGAGTAGGGCCGCGACATGCCGTGCACCATGCACACTCAAGAAGGTGGGCCGAGACATGCCGTGCACCATGCACACTCGAGAAAGTGGGCCGAGACATGCCGTGCACCATGCACACTCGAGAAAGTGGGCCCCGACATGCCGTGCACCATGCACACTCGAGAAAGTGGGCCGAGACATGCCGTGCACCAAGCACACTCGAGAAGGTGGGCCGCGACATGCCGTGCACCATGCACACCCGAGAAGGTGGGCCACGACATGCCGTGCACCATGCACACTCGAGAAAGTGGGCCGCGGCATGCCGTGCACCATACAAACTCGAGAAGGTGGGCCCCGGCATGCCGTGCACCAAGCACACTCGAGAAGGTGGGCCCCGACATGCCGTGCACCATGCACACTCGAGAAAGTGGGCCGAGACATGCCGTGCACCATGCACACTCGAGAAGGTGTGTCGCGACATGCCGTGCACCATGCACACTCAAGAAGGTGGGCCGCGGCATGCCGTGCACCATGCACACTCGAGAAAGTGGGCCGAGACATGCCGTGGCCCATGCACACTCGAGAAGGTGTGTCGCGACATGCCGTGCACCATGCACACTCGAGAAGGTGGTCCGCGATATGCCGTGCACCATGCACACTCGAGAAGATGGGCTGCGACATGCCGTGCACCATGCACACTCGAGAAGGTGGGCCGCGACATGCCGTGCACCATGCACACTCGAGAAGGTGGGCCCCGACATGCTCTGCACAAAAAACAAAAAAAAAAGATATGGCTGTGCAGAGGTGGGTGTGACTTTGAAGGTCCCTTTCCAATGTCAGCATAGCACACAAGGTGATCAGCTGACCTAACCCTCCCCCCCAGTCCCCCAGTCCCCATGTGCATGGTCGGATGCTGAGGCTGGATCCCCATCGCATCCTGCAGCTCGCGCCCCTTTCTTTCAAAGAGGACCACCAGCTGGCTGCGTGCGGATCTTTGTTGCGTTAGAAGGCTGGGGGGTCGTTTGGCTGTAGCTATGGCTCCTTTCACCTCACCTGGGAGTCATTACTGCCACCTTTCTCGAGGTGCCAAAGGTTGGGAGCATGTCGGGTGATGTTTTGGCAATTGTGGGTTTAATAATTACAGCATGCAATATTTGTTATATCACACTAAGTATATATCGGTGCATTGTGGGATGCCATGTTGGACAGGCAGGGTAGCTAGCGCCTCACAGCGGTTCCACGCATGACTACGTTGGTGCCAGACTGCTTATTGATTCACTCAACCGTGCACATGGTTCCAGGGATGACCGCAGACCTCGCCTCTAGGAAGTCAAGCTGAAATTCTCATGGGTGGCTGTTAGGCGCTATCAACACAGACCAGGTGTCCAGCAGTGGAGCAGCAACTGAGTAACATTGTTACATAATAGGCCTTCAGCAAGGCCTACACAGAAGCGGCTCCATTTACTCACTTAAACAGGCAAACGCTCCAGACAATATAAAGTAGGGTTTAATAATACTGCCAACAAAAAATACACAGACATACAGTGCCAGCCACCTACTGCCACCCGCACGCATACACGGTTATGTTGGTAGGGTGGTGCCAGTAGGGCAGTGCTACAGGAAATGCATCGAGGTAGGCTAGGAATTGCACACATATATATATATATATATATATATATATATATATATATATATATATATATATATATATATATATATATATATATATATATATATATATATATTGGGATTTCTTTTCACTCCCTATCAATTTCCTCCGAACTTCACAGAATATGCAGTAGAAAAGTCTCAGTTTCAAATCTTGCAGAGTCACTGAGCACAGGTCGAGTTATTGCTTTGTATATCTTGTTGCAAGTAGCTCAACAGTTCTGCACAGTGAGAAGCAAGACGAACTGTAGAAAGTCCCAAGTTCTTAAGGGGGAGGGTTTACAAGCACGTAACCATTAATCCCAAGGTCACCTGTGGGTCACCGTTGGTTTAGGTTCGAATTGGCCTGATAAAGTCCGAGTTCTCAATGGGCGTCCCATGAAGACTGGAGTCAGGACTGCCTGCTGGAGTGCAGTGCAGGTCCCCTTTAGAATACAATATGATATGATGTGGCATTTATAACGCACCTGTGCACAAGTGTTTCTAGGCGCCACAAGACAAGGAGGTGGAAACAAAGGAGGACGAAATAGCGATCTTACTAGGCCTTGTGCCATTCAGATCGCGCATTTGCAGGTAACTGGGAAGGGGAGAAGTGCCAGGGGGGAGGGGAAGGGGTTAGTGCAGTTAACACACAAGTGCAGCCTGCGGGTGGCTCATAGCTGCAGAGAGAAGGGACTGTAGGGTTGCAGATACAGACCCGTAAGTGCTGGGGAGCCCTGAGGCAGTGTGAAGGGCAACTGGACATGCAGGAGCCTGGGCCCGAGTTCAGAGGGTGACCAGGTCACCAGTGCGTGGAGCAGTCAGCTGCATCAGCAGGCGAGAGGAAGAGAGAAAGCGGAAGCAAAAAGGAAGGTCTTGAGTTGCTTCCAGAACCAGAGGTGGTTCTGCTCAAGTTTGAGAGAGGCAGGGAGGCTGTTCCAGAGGAGGCTCCAGCCGAGGAGATAGATCTGTCCCCAACTCTCTGCTTGGAGAAACGGCTGGCCCTGAGAGGGTTAGAGATAGATGAGCAGACAGCTTGAGAAGGAAGATGTTTTGGAAGAGAAAGTTGGAGGTAGAGCGGTCCCAGGCCCCGGAAAGCCTTGTGGACGATGCAAAGGGTCTTGAACTTGATCCTTGCAGCCACAGGGAGCCAGTGGAGAGATTTCAGAGCTGGAGAGATACTATCCCTGGGCTTGAGGCCGAGGACAAGTCTTGCAGTCCTGTTCTGGATAAGTTATAAAGTTCGAAGAGTAGAGGCAGGAAGATTTAGAAAGAGGCTGTTGCAATAGTCCAGCCTAGAAATGACCAGAGCTCTGGAGACAGGGAGCTTATAGGGGAAAGTGAGAAAAGGAAGAAAACCTCTCAGGAGATGCAGCTGATATTTGACGTCTTGATGTGAGGAGAGGAGGAGAGGGTGGAGTCGAAGATGTCACCAAGGTTCTTAGCCTCACAGGAAGGAGCAGGAAGAGGGCTCAGAGTGGGCGGCCAGAGAGTAAGAGGAAAGGAGGGAGCAAGTGTCCCAATGAGGAGGATCTCGGTCTTACTGGCATTAAGGCAGAGATCATTGGTGGCACACCACTCCTGAATTGTGGCCAGACAGTCTGGGATGAGAGAGGAAGCAGAGGCGGCTCAGGGGAGCATAACATTGAAAATTGGAGCAGAAAGTAGCGATGCAGTGGGAAAGAGGTGCAAGGGAGGCCTGATCATTAATACCAATGTTATCGCAGAGGCGATTGAGCAGTATGCCATGGTTGACCACATCAAAATCAGAGTATAGATCGAGGAGAATGAGGACAGAAGGGAGATTAGAGTCAAGATTGGAGAGCAGGTCTTCACGGGTGTTCAGGAGAGCAGTTTCTGTGCTTCTGGCAGCTCTGAAGCCAGACTGGTGGTCATGGAGGCAACCAACAAAGTAAGTATGTAGATTAAGCTGGGAGATGGTCAGCTGTTCCAAGAGTTTCATATACAATAAACATTAGCGAATGACTGAGTTCTGATTGGTGGAGGGGGGTATAATAGACAATGTACAGTTAAACATGCAGGGAGTAAGAGGACTTGCATTTAAAAGTAAAGGGGCCCTTCTTAAAGAACTATCGGGAACAGAAAAAGAAGTCACAACAGAACTGCTTCCCCTAAAATGAGTAAAGTGCATCCACAAACAAGTAGAGGCCACACTGTCAGCAATCCCAGGGCAATCGCCTAAGAAACAGGGGAAGAATTGGGCCGCTGGCAAAAACTGTCTTGCTGGTGTGCCGTTCTGTGTAGACACCCCACTCCTCCCCAAGTTGAGGAAATTCACTGACCTCTGAAAGTTGTCCTTGGCTCAACAGCACAAACTTAAAAAATGAAGCTGCGCAAAGCTGTATATATGCCTCATGCTTTGCACACACTTTACTGTCATGGTTACTATTCTGACAGTGGAAATGAGCACCATACCCAGAGTGCATTGCATGCCCAGAAGCAATGCACAGCTGAATTACTAGCACAGACATGTTTGGTAAATTGGTGGTCGTTCTTATGTATCCAAAATGAACTTTGTTTTTTTGCAAAGTGTAAAGGTTTTAGGACACGGCACACTCCCGCCAGGGACTCTTTCCACTGACAATGAATGTGGCGCACAATAAAAATGCTTTTTATCTTTATTGATTCTCGGATTCTACTTTGAGAAGGCACCCAAACCGTCTCGCACCCACCTTAACAAATACTCTGTGTCGCAATGGACTATGAACCAGGCTGGTGTTTAGCAATGACATATTTATTACTTCTTAGATTTCAAAGAAAATCAAGCAAATCAAAATTAGGGAAGCAGCCACCACGGTGTGCAGTACAACTGCAAAAATCCCACAATACAGTTACTTCACACTCCTAAGATCAGATACATAAACCTTTAATAGAAAACAGGAGCAACATCGTTTTTCTTAAAATGACAGATAGCACACAAGTAATGCACTCCCCCTGCAACACTTTCCGAAACACCGGCTGACTAAATTCTTTGTGGATGGAAATCAGTGGCAAGGAGTCAGAAAGAGGGAAAAATCAGATCTAAAATTCAGCCCACCACCCCAAGATGGGAGGCCAGAAACGGAAATGAAAACCTACAAAAGGAGCAAAATGGCATACTCAGATTTTACTTGTTACTTGTATATGGTTGACAGTTGCGTAGGATAGCTAGGACAGAACTTTGTGTGGCTGCACTTCAGAGACAAGGAAGCAACGTGAACACAGGTAAGAAAATCGATTTTGGGAGGAAAACAAAGCGGAAGAAAACACACAGCAGAATTGCAACTCTTATTTTATACAGGCTTTAAAATGCTAAGCAGCTAAGGGAAGGGGCTTAGCTGTCAAAATCAGAAATCATTTTTTGGGATGAGAAACAAAGGCGCATAACAGACAGGATTCTGAGGGAAAGGGAATATTCTTAATGGGATTATGTTAGGGTTATTCTAGGGGAAATGCAAATCGAAATGTATAGGAAAACTGAATACACGGGCAAATTCAGTGTTTGTTTCACAATGACTGGTTCTACTGCGGCTATATTTTAATGACTATATTATTAAAGAAAGACACTGCACGCAAGAGGGTTAATTTTGAATTTTAACCAGCTCGCACCGTGTACCTCCTTATACGGGAATTACTTAATTTATTTCAAAATGGTTCTAAGGACTTGCACAGATAACTGAAATAATTATAAAAGGAACATGCTAACAGATATGGACTAACAGATTCTTCTAAGGAAAGGTGAACAGATGATACTGGCAACTTGGAATTTTGGATGGGATTTTAATAGGATTTTAATAGGATGCAAGGGTAAAAGAGCGGGATATGCAGTTTTAGGGTACTGTGTGATATGATACTTACAAGGTAAGCTTGAGTTTGGGAATTAGGACATCCAGCGAGGTCTCTGGACAGCGGGGCCAAGGATCTGGTCATTGGGACAGCGGGGCCAAGAGATCTGGTCACTGGGACAGCTGGGCTCTCCTGGATGGGATGCGGGACAGCTAGGCAAGGTCTGGTCACTGTGGACAGCTGAGCTCTCCTGGATGGGATCAGCTGCCTTTCCTCCCTTCTCCCTGGATTATTCGGTATGCATGGATCTGGATGGGTCGTTCTGCCTGAATGGATCAGCTGCCTCTAGATATGGTTCTTGAGTTTTTTTAATATCCTTTGTTTTTCTCTGTCTCCCTTTTATATACCCAGAGGGACATCATAGAATATTGCAATCTGGGGGGAAGTACTCTGGAGTTACCCCTATCCCAGGATAGGCCAGGCTACTGGTGTTCCCTCCTCCCCCCCTGGCTGATAGGTTCAGGGGAACTGACATCATTTATGTATGTGCTTCTATTACCTTTCTTTGTCCCACAAAGCCATTTTTTTTTACCAAAAATGAGTTATGGAGCGCAACTTAAAATGTCTACTAGTCGCCATCATAAAAAAAACAGATATGCAGATTCCTTATCTCACAGGGAATTGAACAGTCCAATCGGCATCTCTGTGTGAGGTAGCATCACTTTTTGGCACAATTTCACAATTTTTAGGATAAGCATTATATTTAAAATTCTGCAAATGGCTACACATATGCCCACTACTATTTCACATATTTTCACCAAGTTTTATGTCTGTGCCATTTATGATTCACCCCGAAATGCATTTTTCATGCCTTTCCAGTTACCCAGGTGCCAGAAACATGCACTCGGTCTCATTTTGCTTGTTTAAAAATCACATGAAATACTGGCATAATATCTATCACATTATTGCTTATTTCGGGTGCTGAAACATATGTCTTAATGTACAACAGATCTTTTAAATTCAATAGGCTGGATTAGCCACTGTGTGGGCGGTCCTGCCACCCCCACAACCAAACAGTCTTTCCCTGGGTCAGCCTGAACAAAGTGTTTCCATGACACCCTTTCAAGCCATGCATTTGGGGCAGTGAATAGGTGTACAAGGAAATCACACCCTTCGTGAGATGTTACTTCCCCTTGGGTCCTTTGTTCCTGTCTGTAGGGATGCTGGCCAGTCTGACGAGGCCGCAAACTTCCACACTTTGGGCATTTCATATGCCCATGGGGGCTGGTACATTTGTGGAGGTAATTCTTTTCCCATGGGAGGCAGGGGACATTTGAAGTAAATGCCTGGGCCAAAAACCTGTTCTGCTGGTTTCAACCTTTTTTTTTCTTTCAACAGAAACCAAGCCTTTTTGGAAATAAACATAATGTACATTTTATAGCAAAGCCCCCATCGCCACATATTCAATCCCATTTCTCTTTGAGCACAGGCTGTGATTGCATTTTACTTTCAAACTGCATTCTCCTGATTTGCAAAAGCACTGTTTTACACATGGGTTCATTTTTCTTTTATGTCAGTTTTACAAATGTGGTTTCTGCCTCACACAGTTTCTTTCTGATTAACCTTCTGGACGGCTTTTACATTAGACTGTAGGTTCATGGACACAAAGAGATACTGCAAAGAGTTTCTTTGGAATTGACACGAGACAAGAGATAGAGCCGTGCTATTGATTTCCTTTGCAGTCATTTGAGTGTGCTGGTCAATTTCAAAAGGAAATCAAAGCAGTGTTTAAGGAAAAACAGAATTCTGGCTCCGCATGTACTTTCTCAGTGAGACCAATGTCGTTCTGGGAGGTATTGCATTACTTCATGGCAATCGGATGAAATACACAGCAGGGCTGTGTTTAATGGAGAAAAACGTTAATGGAGCAAAACGTTGTGGTGTTTAAAATGAAAGGAGTAACAAATTGCAATGCCGCCTTGAATGCAGGTCATTCTTGTGCTTGATTAGAAGCAAAAACAAATGCAGCCATTCTCTGGGGTGGCAGTATTCAAAGCTCACCAGACATGTGCCAAAGAGAACACAACACAGCCATTTCTGGGTGAAATGTTGAAATGCGGCTTTGTGGTGAAGGGAATTTCTGTTAGGGCTGGTAAATGTACCCCACAGATTCAGCTAGCATCCTATATTCAGGAAACGCACATCATTCAACACTTTGCTTTGCCCCAGTCCTGCGCACACACTGACAAGCCGCACCTCCTACTAACGCCTCTGCGCACAAGGGGATGTTCCCCCTTATACATTCTGTCCTTGTCTGGAGCTGGTGGTGGCCTTCACCAGGCTTCGGCCTTACAGTAGGGAGAGCGCAGGGTCTACCACATTTACATTCCTTTTATAGAATGCCTCTTTCCGCTTTTCTTTCCACTGGTATTTGTCTAGCTGCTGTTAAATTTACAACACAGACGCCCTTTAAATTCTGTCCTTACCTCAATAAAAGATTCTCCTGGAAAGATACACACAGTATTGTCTCGAGTGATTAGACAAGAGATCATTGGAATGAAGTCAGTAAACTAGGCTGGGTAAATGTGATGAACGTAAGGACACCATACCAGAGGGAAACATAGGAGGTCATTATCTTGCTCCAAGTAATCTGGCGGCGGGGACCTGCTACGTTTTCAATCGGGAGTAGCCAGGTCCCTGCCACCAACATATGCGCAGCGGAGTGCAAAAAGGGGGGTGGGGGGAGTGTGTATACCGCCTTTCGCCCTCCACCGTGTAAATTAAGTAAATGTCACCTGCAATGTTTATAAGCCAGGCAGTGTTTACAATGGATCCCTATGGAGTCCACTGGAATTTTGGTGAAAAAATCCAGCCAACCCAATAGGGATCCCCACCATTTGCACTGGCATGAAAATGCATGCTGCCGCAAATGCTGGAGGAGCGGCAGAAACCGTATGTTATGTTCCGACCCATCCTCTCCCCCATACAAATGGATGAAAATGGGGCATACCGTAAATGCAATGCGTAAACGCCTTTGCAGGGCTTTTATGCATTGCATTTCCGGTACCCAGGGCCATCCTTTGAATTTCAGTGGATGATGGAACATTTTCGTCCTAGTGTGATTTCAAAAGTTCTGACTCTACCTCTGGAACAAGGGCCGCGTATGTGTCGCTAGCATCGGGCGTAGGCAGGCATGAGGAACTAGGTAGCTGCAGAAAGCGTACGGTTATCTGACAACTGGCTACATATTGAGGGATTTGGAATAGGATGTCTTGGGCCCTCTCATTGGAGGGGAAGACCAGACCCTTCTCTGTCCAAATTAAGACTCCAAGAAATCGTTTTACTTGGCTGGGAATGAGACTTGATTTTGTCTTGTTGATTGAGAACCCTCAATTGGAAAAGTAAGTTGATTGTATAGTGTCGACACGCTTGGGGTGTGTCTCCTGCAATTAGACATTTGTCTAGATAAGGATACTCTGGCGTGGATGTTCTGCGAAGGTGCAAAGGTGGGCCACCACCACTGATAGAACCTTGATAAAAACTCTTGGCACTGAAGCTTTTTGGGTACAGAAGTACACTGAATAAATATCCTTGTTAACCTCTAGAAAAGGGACGAGTTCTAGGGCTCCTCTTTGAAGTAATGTCTCCACCTCTGCTTGCAGGATGAGCTGTTGTTCTTGCGACATCCTTCTGTTCTTCAGCGCATGGTAAAGAGGTTTTAAAATAAAAACTACTGAGAATCTGTTTGCTACAGTAGTCAGGACCCACTGATCTGAGGTTATTTCCTCTCATGCATAGGTGAATGGTGACTGGAGATGCGTGGGAGGGAACCTTGATGGATAAGTCAATTACTAGCAGGGGGAGGGGAGTCCCTAGAGGCTGCACTCCTACCTCTACCCTTGCCTCGTCTGAAACCTCTGTGTTATGAGGAATGGTAACTAGAGTGTGTACCCTGTGTCGAGTACCACCGAGAGGAACGTGAGGAGAACCCTGAATGAGTGGGTCTGGAGAAGGCTTGAGAGGAAAAAAGGACTGACAGGTGTTGAAAATGCTGCCTTGAACATATGTCTTATTAGAGATTTGGCTTAAGGTATGTAGCGTGTTGTGTTCCTTCTTTGCAGTCTCTAAAGCCTCATCCACAGCCTTACCAAACAAGACAGGTTCTTCAATTTGATTATTAATCAGGGTGGCTTGGGTGTCTGGTTTGAACCCAGAATTAGGCACCCCCGTGCAAGGACTTGCCTGCTGTCTCTGCGGAGTCCAGGGTATTCTTTAAAATCTAATGGCAAACCTCTTAAATAACTGAGACTTAGTTGGCTCAGGGACATCAGGTAAGTTATTCTGAGGTAATCCACACTGGACATCGGTGTAGCTTGCTAACAGAGTGGTGTTATTGGCAATGCGTGCCAAGTAGGCGGCTGAAGCAGTGACCCTTCTGGCTAAAGCATAACGCCTTTTGCACTCTTTATCCGGAGGCGCCTCGGTATTAGATATGGGCACTACAGCACATTTTCTAGTGTAATTGACTACCAGTGATTAGTGCTTTACATGAGCCGGAATATATAGCGGGTCAGTTCGTGGAGGTCTAAGCATTTTTCTGCTTGCAGGTTAACTGCCCGTGTGAGGGAAGGCATGATTCTCTTTTTAATTGAGTTTAATAAGGAAATAGATTGGCTCACAGCCTTTCTCTCTTTTGAAATGTCTTTCACAGAATCAGGATCTGAAACTGTTTCCGGAGTCTGGATTTGGAATTGTTGTGCTGCTCTTTTAAGCAGATTATGAAACAGAAGCTCGTCATCAATGGGAGTTGCGTCTCTGGGTTGCTCCAGGAGATCACCATAACCAAATACAACATCTGGCTCATCCAGGGTGTCGTGAGTGGAAGTTTCTGGCCAAGTATCCTGATCAGCGTCCCCTTGCCAAATACCTTGATCCTTATCCCCTTGGTCTTGCTGATAATATAGATCCCATTGATCGTCCTGAGTGTCCTGCAATATGTTAAGTGTCTTCAGAAACATCATGTATGGGAGAGTGATGGAGTCTGGAAGATTTTGGAGGTGGTTCCCCCTCATCTAGTAAAAGTAACAAACTTGGACACCCTGCCCATTGTCTTCTCAAATTTCTCCTTTGTCTAGGTTCCTGTTCTTGGGATTCAGGATCTGCAGTTCATTTACCATGCAGGGATTTGGACATAATGCCAGTAGCCTTGGTAAAATCTAGACGGTTGTGTAAGTACCTGTGGGGTTGTTTTGGTGTTTTTCCCATGTTTTTACAGCCGTATCCGAATCAGTTGTCAACGGGTGTTTAGTAACGGCAACATGTTTGAGTGCAAAAACGCAAAGGTTTGACCACTTTTGACAGAGTTTTCGATGAAAGCGTAGATGCCATAGAATCCCCTTTCAACAAGTCTGTGAACGTTTGGATTGGGGTTGTATGTCTGAGTAAATGCACGTGTGTCTTTTTCGCCAGAGTACCTCCCTGTAGCAGAGCTTTCGGCCTGCCTGGTTGGGCTGGGGACAGGCACGCGGGAGTCTAACGACTCCTCCTGTATGTCTTCCATTTCCCAAACTGAGCCATAGCTGCCAAACTCTTCCTCATCCAAACCATCAGCACCGGTGGGCAATGGGATTCAGCCTGCACCTGTCTTTAAACATTTTAGGTTTAAAAAGCTTGCAGGATTTGCAACGCCATTCAACGTGAGCATGTGGAATGAAATTGTTACACACTCTGTGTGTATCTTTCCAGGAGAATCTTTTATTGAGGTAAGGACAGAATTTAAAGGGCGTCTGTGTTGTAAATTTAGCAGCAGCTAGACAAATACCAGTGGAAAGAAAAGCGGAAAGAGGCATTCTATAAAAGGAATGTAAATGTGGAAGACCCTGCGCTCTCCCTACTGTAAGGCCGAAGCCTGGTGAAGGCCACCACCAGCTGCAGAGAAGGCAGCGTCTGTTGAAACTTTAGACAGTAGTCACCGGACATTGAGGAGTCTTCACCCGAGACGGCTGTCGAAAGGGCGACAATATTAAATATTAATAAAAATGAACTCCAATATATATCTAGTAGCAAAGCTACAAAATCCGCATATGCGACAAACCACAATGGTGGAAAAAAAACAATCTGAGGGACCTCAACGAGTGAAGGATCCTGGGTTCATGGGTTCAATTCACATCACACAGGGATAGTATTACCAACCAACCCATTTGACGTCCCTTTTCAAAAGTTCAAAAAACAAAATGCAATACTCTGCACCTACCACTAGATACCGGCCTATGCACAGCATGAGATTCTAAGCAGATCCACAAGCCTCAGAAATATACATATGTACACACATACCCCGTCACCCTGCCACAATGTCCAGTAGCAGTCATATTGCATTTCAGGCTTACTGCACTGTATGCTGGAGAGCCACAGTGGGTGTAAAATATGTACCCACATTAAGTCTGACTTGAAAGTATATCTCTGTTTGTTAAGGATTGATCAGCTGACCCACGATGTAAAAACCTATTCTACAAAACATGCTTGTCAGAAAATTCACCCACATGAGTGTGTGCAACCCCAGAGGTACAGCAATAGAGATCCTTTGTGAACACTGCCATTTGCATTGTGATTTTCTAAACACGGGTTTGTTCAAGCACACATTTGAAAGTATTTTTATAAATCTGCTTGTTTGTCAATGTCACCTTTTGGGAACAGTGATGACTGTTAGGAAAGATTTCATAATTGTAGGTAATTTTCCTTCCATGTGGCAACCCCCAAACTTTTTGCTGTTGCACTGGCTATGACCACGGTCTTTGGTCGTGTCTTCTGTCCAGGTTTCAACAATTTGGCAATATGTCCCTCAGGGCGCACTGGCCGCGGTCACTGTACAAATTGCACCAGTGTCAAAAAAAGGCCAAGGCCAAAAAGCTCTTAGGTCATTGGTTCGTGTTCCCCTTTTCTTGTCCCCTCCTTTCATTCCCACAATAAACGATAGCGGTATCCATGCATGGGCACATTGACGCTGCCTTCTATTCCCGCTGTAATCATTCTTGCAATAATTCAGAGTATGTGGATTTCCATGGTAACGGGAAAACGCTTAACAATCAAAAATTCTTCCCCATCCCCACTGCCACTCAGCATGTGGCGTCCCCTCCTCCTAGCTAGGTCCCACAATCCCCCCTTGAGAGATCCTCTCCGACCCTCTTCGTATTACCCTCTTTCACTCTCCGGAACGTGTGACGCATTTTCTTTTCCAAACGTGTCTTGTGACGTTAACACAGGAATCCCACGGGATTCCCCCAGTAAAACAAAAAATGTGTTGGCACAAACAGGCTCCCCAGCCCATCCCTAACTCTCCTACTACGCGCGGTCCTCTTTCTCCCCTCCATACCTCACTAGCCTGATCTGAAACCACCCTTTTCCATTCAGTAAATGTCATTTTGAGCACTTTCATTTTCGTCTTCACTCAGGTTTACCACAACTAGCATCAAGCCCAAAAAAAGACAGCTTTTCATGGGAAATCTGTAAACGTTTTTGGGTCCGGGACACCCCCTTCTCTATGAAATTTTTAAGAGATACTGGACGGGCTTACACCAAACCAACAAAAGCCACATCAATGACGCTCTGTGTCCAACTGGTTTCTTATTTGGTGGAAATCCGTCCACTGGTTTTAGCGCTGTGTGTTTTCAATGGAAGCACCTTTGTCTCTAGGGGAAATTGAATGGGAGTATACTGAAACAGTTTTTCTTGATTTCTTACTAACCTTTGAACGGTTTGATATATTTTACCCAAAATGTCCAGTCGGAAAGGCTCAGGCCAAGGGATATTTTTTTTGGGGGGGGGGCTATTTCTTCCAAATGCGTCCAGCGAGTCAAAGGGGATGAACAATACCATTTTGGGAAAAGTCACTGCAAACAGGATTCCCCCAAACTATAACAAGGAAGCCAAAAAGTTGTGTAACGGGACAAAAGATTATGGACTATGGTTATTTCACTGCTGTGTCCCCCTGAGCTGTGCTCTTCACCACATTCTGAATTTGCAGTGGCCATTAGTCCGGCACCTGTGGTGGGGGCGGTTATGTTTTACTGTTAGGCATTGTTACTAAGGAGGTCTACTTTGGGACGTCGGCTTACGGCAGTGATGTCTTCTGATGGATTTCTGTTGTAGTGGACGACCATCTCCAGCAGACCCAAGTACCTGGGCTTAAGCATTGAGTAAATGTCTTCAGGATAGCAAAGCGGTCACGTTCCCAGGATGTTCAAAATAGTTTATGCACATTTTATCTCATGAATATTCATGCTGGATAGCCTAAAAATGAAACCTGTTTGATGCAGTCAAGGGATCGGTTGGGCCATGACTTTTGATGCATTTGCTTGTGGTGTATCACATTGTTCTTTTATTGCACGTAATGTTGTGTGTTACGTTGCTCTCTGTCATTGTTCGCGGTATATACAACCCAAAAGACAAAAATAGTGATACAATGTTGGATTTCTCGCGGTTCTTAGCACTGTGATTATAGGTGTTACTATAAACCAATTTAATGATACTCAAAGTATTTACCTCAGAAATATGAAGGTCTGAGCGATCGCTGACAGAATGCGAACTTGTCAAGTGAATCTGTGCCCCAGGATAGTTCATGATCCCCTGTACGAGGTGGATATATAATGTATGACCAAATAGTGGGAACTGGTTATGTAATGATGAGTACTGCGGCTGCACCATCACCAACACATATTCTCAATGGGCCTCATTACGACTCAGACGGTAAGGGGTTTACGGCGGCGTAAACAGCGCCGACCCTTACCGCCTGATTCCGAGGTCCCTTAGCGCCATGGAGATTTTAACACCTGCTTTTAGCAGGTGTTAAAATCCATGGCGCTAAGGGACCTTGATGTTAATTACGGCACCGTAATTTACGGTGGCGTAATTAACGCCTTCCCCACTCCCATTATGCCCTATGGGGCAAAAATGGGAATGGGTAAGGGTAAATGGGGATTGGGAACTTACCGCCCCGCCAACCTCGGAATGGGGCGGTAAGTCCGCCAACCACCATGGCGTAAACGTAGTTTACGCCATGGTGGTAAAGGTACGACCCAGGCGGTAACTTACCGCCTGGGTCGTAATGAGGCCCAATGTGTCTTCTCATTCAAGATGAAATTCCCTCCCATGGATTTCTTACAAGTCAACTTTTCATCTAAAATCTTTATTTTCACAAAGTTACTATTGACGCCCAATGTATTTGCACCGAATCTCCACTGCGCCCTTCATTTTGTGTCTCCCATGTCCTAGGATCATACCCGTTTGTCTTTATGCTGCCTGGTGTAGCCCCCTGCAACTTGGAGCGAGGTTTTGCCACTACATTTAACCAGACTTGTTTGACTTCATGCTGACTGATGTAGCCTCCTGCAATTTGAGGTGAGGCTTTGCCAGTCTGTTTAACCTTACCATTTCATGTCTGGAACCTGATGCTCTCAAATGCACTTCACAATGGTTGTATACGAGTTGTTTTACAACTGTTCGAATGACAATTGACCGAATTGTGAAGGTCAATTGTAACATATGTGGGGGGAAACCCCCCACCCAACGACAAACCCCCCAAAACCCCTATATATTACCAAACCGATATATATATATGTCAATTGTGAGACCCTTTAAATTCGGTCAATTGTTCATTCGAACAGTTGTAAACGAACAATTTGGGTAATACCCTTCACAATACCTCGCACCAAGTACCATGCACTTTTCTGTAACTGGTGCCTGGATGCCCGAGGGCTTTGTGCGCTGAAATAAATCAACCAAGTAGACTAACCAACCATTCATCAGTGCTTGAATCCCAACTACAGGAAGAGCGGCGCTACAGATCTCGTTCCACAGAGGTCTGGCGCTATAAACCCACATCAGATGGTCCAGGAAACGGCATGACAAACAGGAAGCACTGAACCAGACTATGTTCTCTTTTCTGCCACCCTGCTCCGCGGGAAACATTTAGCCACCCAACTTTGTTCAGAGCCGTTCCCTTGAGAATGTGTTCAATTGGGGGCCCAATTTGGTGAGTGCGTCAGGGCAGAGGCACAGCTTTAGAAGACATTGCAGTCAATGGGAATTCCAAGTACAGAATTACCTCGGCACCCTATCACCAGCACATACAAATGACTTCACTTTGGCAACTTTTGGCCATGGAAAGTGTCCGGAATCACCCAAACATCTACGGCACTACTGAAAGTCACAATGGCACAGCCAAGAAAGCCAGCTAGAATATTTTCCTTTTTAAGACAATCTTAATAAAAAAAAATGAGCTCACATGGAGTGGCTCTTTGGAGGTACCCGGGTCATATGCTTCATACTAAGAGTCTGATTCGTCTTTTGATTTTCACCCATTTTTTTTCTTTCCCTTGAAACCTCACTACTCTCCAAATCCTTAGATAAAATTGGACTTCACCCTCTACTTATTTCGAGACACAGGGCGTCATTACCAGTTTGCAGTCAGTTCGCTGTTTTTCTGCCAAAATCATTTACTGTTATTGCCCTTCGGTCTCATGACATTACTACAGGGTTGTGAGGGCAGCATTGCAGTGTAAATCCCCATTTTAGTGGATTTACAGTGAGAGGTAATTCCGTGGGGTAAATCCACCTGTTAGAGGAGGTCAAATGAAAGATCTACCTTCAGCTTTTTGATGGAGGTGAATCCTACATTTCATCTCCAAATTCGGAATTCAGCGATGGAGTAATGCAGCATGTAAAGTGGTGGCAACACATTTACTGCCCCTTTAATGTCATTTTTAGTGCACCACTGAACTAGTAGTAGGGTCCACTGACACTTGCTTTCGAGCTATTGGCAGAGTTTTAAAATGGTTCCATGTAATTTCTACGAGACAGAAGACTTAGTTGCCCTTTACTTTGTAGAAATTACTTCGAATTTTTTTTTTTTTTTTAATGGGGCCACCCCCCCAAATTACACTCCCCCCCCCCCTTCACTACCCTAGACCCCACACCCCTTTCACACCTTAACCCACAATTATCTATAATTGGCGAAGTAATTTCCACTTAGTAAATTACTACCAATTAATTTACTTTGTGGAAACAATGGGAGACCAAATGCGGCCGTTTGGTTACATTTATTTTGAACCCTCTATTTTTTGTGATCTATGAATCTGTAAGTATTTCTTATGCTGCCTTATTTTATTAAACAAAATACAAAATCAAACAAGTCCACAGTGTACCACGTCGTCACTTTATTATGCTCACGTACAATAAGACGTCCAGAAACAGCAAACCTATGCTGCATTGGGATTAACAACTCTCCCCATGAAGAGGGTGCTTCTGGTTTCCTTGTGGTAAATCGTCATAAAGAAGGGGTGGTTTATCGCAAACCGGTGCGGGAGTGACATCGGCATGATCTCAACGACAGTGGCGCCCGCCGCCTCGGTGCCCCTCTCATCCACGCTCAACGCTGCCTTGTGGACGGCCTGGAAAATATACATTAATAACAGAATTAGGGAAAATGAAGGCTAAATGGAAACAGATCTCAAATTGCTTGCTGTTAGAAAATGATTAGGAACAGTTAAAAGTTGGCCTTGGCCCGCTTATGGTCACGCCTAGTCCTCCACTAGCAACCGCGTGCTCGTCCGTGGTCATACGAGTGGAGGGCTCCTTTCTACTGATTCTCTTTAAATAACGTCGCCTCTGGTCCACATATACAGCCAATAGAACACTGTGCACGTTTTTTAAGACACAAGTAGCACCAAAAGCACGTTTATAAAACTTCAGCATGTGTGCAATAAACGCCAACTTCCGGTCTACTGCTTGCAGCGATATAGCTGATCTGAACACCTGCATGGACGAGTCACCACCTGTATTTCCGGTTAACCTCCCAATTAAAGTTTTCTCTGCCACTCGCCAGATTTAAACTAAGTCTAAATATTATGATCCATCAAATATATGGGGGAAAAGGCATCCACTATAATATGCATTGTTTAATGAAACACCCCTCAGATTGCACAGCTACGGGTTACAGGTGTGTACTCTGTGACAAGGCGCCGTGCCTAACTCTGGGGACTACCCAGACACTGACTTAAGGCGCGGGGTATATCATAAGCCAATGGATAATGGGCTCAGGGCCAGCGCGTGTCAGGGGAAAGACGTAGACCCTCCATGAAGGGGAATGCGCTGACCCAAAGCTCCAACACAGAAACGGACACCTTTGCACTCAAGTTCTCTTCAGCGGGACAATGGTAGCATGTGTGTCGAGCCAGTATCGGCTCCCCACAAGACATTACAGACCCCATTTCACAGTGTGTGGGGCTCACAATGAAATCCACAGCACCACAAACAGTGTTGCTAGTCCGCGACTTTCCGAATACTGAGAGCGTGACAAAGGAGGCCGAGCTGAACAACCATTGTTCCCCTGCAAGAGGTCATCATTCTGAGGGCCCAGGGTTCCATTTTAACAGTATTACCCAAATTGACCTTTTGCACAATTGACTTAATTATAGTGGTCCTAATTGACCTTTATATTATTTTACATATGTTTTGGATTATAAATAATATAAAGGGATTGGATGGAGGGGTTGCAGGGGGTTTTGGGTTGCGGGGGGGTTTCCCCCCGCAAATATGTCCTAATTGACCTTCTGAATTGAGGTCAGTGAAAAGGTCAATTAGTATACAACCATTTTAACACCTTTCACACTGTGAATGAGAAAATAAAGTGGCCAGAAATCTTACCAAGTGTATTTCCATCCTCTCGTTCACACACTGGAAATACAGAAGACCTCGCCTCAGCATGTAGGCAGCAGCTGGGAAGGCTACTGAAGGAAAACTAGCATTCAAGGTGGCGGACAGTCCATGTATAGAGTTAGTCCAACTCCTTGCGTCCAAAGCAGCTGGAGGTGCAGCCAGGGACAAAAGGCAATCCCAACCCTCATCCAATTGCCAAGCATAGGGGAACACACGTGCGGAAAGGCTCACCCATGGGGAAGAGGAACACATTACAAAAGCATCCATCCCCTGTTGCTCAGTGTGGGTCATTGAAGAAGCTTGCAGCAGGCAGAGGCAAGGTGTGGAGTGCAATACAAACATTGACAAGAAGGTACTAGAGGGGGGGAGGTGGAGAATATAGTGGAGGAAGGGATGGTTACACAGAAGGATGTGTCAGTAAAGTGAAGGAAGCAGTGCTGCCAACAGAGGTGGAGGTGATGGCATCAGCGGAGGAGGTGAAAATTACATGGCCAGAGTAAATGTAGTAGTAAAAATAGAGGAGGGGGTGGTGGCCAGAGTGAAGGTAATGGTAATAATAGAGGAGGAGGTGGCGGCGGCCAGAGTAAGCGTAATTTTAATAATAGAGGAGGTGGTGGTGGCCAGAGTAAAGATATTGGTGGCAGCACTAGAGGAGGAGGTGGTGGTGGTTTCATGTGGGAAGTTGTGCTGACAAAGGAAAAGAGTGAGAGAGTGGAAGAACCAGTAGCTGGCATGAAGGAGGGCAAGTCTCTAGCGATAAAGAATAGGAGGGTATGCGAAGGTCGGGTGGGCCCAAGACAGTCTGAGAAGGAAGGCCGAGGTATGAGACCCCTTCAACGAAGGATGAGTAGTCGTCCAATAGAGACTTAAATGAAAGGGGAACACAGAGTCAAGTAAAAGTAAGGCCGCAACTTCGGTGATGACTAGCCTCATCCTGATGAACATGCTGCCGTTGTATTAGCAACTGGTCGAAGGAACAGACCAATTGGCTGAGAAACTTTCGATACAGAGGAACAAGGTCAGAAGAAAATGTTTGAGGGCCCCTGAGCAACCAGCAACAACTCTAGCAGGCCACATAGTATCAAACTCAGTTTGAAAGAATTGGCTTTTGTTTTGGTTTCTCAACCCGCATTCTGCATGGCCTCCTGACAATTTCACTGATGAAAACTCATGGTTAATGACTGCAAGCACAAACTCATAACAATGTCATGATGTAAAGTCAGTGTTCCTTCATGCATGCCTTTGGTTGCAAAGTTTAGCCATATCACAAAGATCCTCAAGATTGGCATATCACAGTGATGGAGTTGATATGGTTTGTCAGAAATGATGCTTCTAACACCATTGCCCTCAATAAGGTGTGACAGTTCGTTGGCACAAATTACTGCCAGTAGTAATTCCCTTTACGGCTGAGGATAGTCTGTCAGGCTCCACCTGCTTTCTTGAATAATGCTTGTATGGTGGTAACAGAGTCTGTAACAGGACCTGGGGCTTGGAGTCTGTGGCGGATCTGTATGGGGCAGTGATGCCTTCGCCGTGTTTCCCTGCTATTCGGTGTCACCCACCCGGTATCATATGGTAGGTGGCATAACACATGCCTCAAAGTCCATGATTCTGGTCTCTTCGTCATTGCAGTGATGCGGGTGGAGGGTGCACACATGAACAAATCTACACCCGGCACTTACAGTGGAGCATTGCGGCTCACGCATCTACATCTACGTCCTGGTTACTTCTTCTGGAACACCTTACTTGTTCCTCTTGGGTCTTTCACGTTTCTGTGTCCATTCTCCCCCCTCAGTCCTAAATTCTTTCCCTTATCGGACCTAAATATCTTAGTCTGATTTATCCCCCAGTGCCTAGACTTGACTGCTCCCCTTAGGGTCGGTTATTTTGCTAAACTCTTGCTCTCGAGTGACCATTTGTGATCTTGGTGGCCTCCTCCCTCTAGGCAGTGGTCCCCCATTGCGCCCAGGTTTCCGCTGTTGGGTTCGGTGGACTTTGACATTGCTGGTTTAGGGATTGTGAGACTTTCCTTCGAGGTTGTGTCAGGATTCCCCTCTTACTCTACTCCCCTGTCCTCTCCTGGTTAAATCGGGCCCGCCATCCACATATCGTCGGGCTGCAGTAAGGCCTCCTGGAGAAACATTGCTTGCTCAGGTGCCCGGGCTTCACCTTTTACCTGGGGGGGTTCAGGGATCTGTGGGGGCTTATCTACCATTCCCATCCTCCCGAGTACTAAAATACGTCCTATCCAGCAGCGGATCGAGCCGCTACTGAAACATTTTATTATAATGAAGAAAAGGGTTTGTATTGACGCTTCTCGAGAAGGTGGCCTTCCTTTTCACCCGCTTTTAGGGTAAACTTGCAGAAGATGTTTGGGTGCAGTGAAAGAAAGCACTTGTGCTTCTCTTTAACAGAGCAACAATATCTTAGAAGCTTCAGGCAGCTGTGGACAATGTTTACCTCTTCCCTTTTGGTTATGTTATCCATTTCGTACAAAGTACAGTACAACTTCCACCCAGGGGCGTCTTATCGCTACAAAGAGCTTTCAGATAACAGGACAAAACAGCCAAGCAATTCTATCAAAATAACAGGGTGTTCAAAGAACGGCGAAACTCCCGATGGTTGACAGTAGATGGCAAGAATAGCGGGAGGGCGTTCCAGAGCTTGGCAGCAGCCACAGAAAATGCCCGAACACCAAACCTCGCGTATCGAAATCCGGGGACCGTAATAAGGAATCTGTCCCTGGAACCAAGAGTGCGTGCGGCGGGGAACATAAGGAAGAAACGCGAGTTGTGAATATTCAGCTCCCACCCACCCCATGGACTGGCCTGTGAACCAAACACAAGGATTGAAAATGTGCTAGCTTGGCCACAGGGTACTTTTTGGTGGAGTGAACTGCTTTTGGCCAGCATTCCACTTTATAACAAGGGAGCATTTGCAAATAGCACCATTCCCTTGGTAAATGCCACCAACCCTAGAATGTGGTGGATAGTGTGGTATCTTGTGTTTGTTTGTTAGATGTCAAAAGAGAAGAGGATGTCTTTGACCCCTGCATGCATGTTTCACCTGGGTGATGTCGGTGTGGAATGCTGTGTGACTGAGTAGAATGTTTATGTTGTTTGGGGTTCTTGCCCAGGCAGTGGATGGAGATGTAGCCTGGGTGGTGGGAGGCAGTGGGCTCTTGCATAATATCCTAGCTCCTTGATATTGATACCTAATGACTTGATGAAACGGTATGCAGTAATAAAATTGCTGCAAAAATATCGCCTTTACAAAAAACTGCGGCAAAAATGCAGTGGTTTGACCCGGTCAAGGTGTATCCCATTATACCATTTAAGTGGAGCGTGGGTTGTCCCCCGCATCCTTTACATGGATTGCGGCGGCAAAACCACAGCCTTTTTGCCGCGATTATTTGTGTAAACAGCCTTTTTTCTGCAATTTTAACACATGGAACCGATGAAACCTGATACCTGTGACTCAATAAACTACATAAGAGCCCTGCTGCACCTTTCAGCAGCTTTATAATACTGCCGACGAGTTGGTCTCAGAACAGACAATGTGGAGGAAGTCAAAGGCGAAAACAGGTACCTGTCAATGTATCCTGAAGGGAGAGAAACAGATGACTGCCGCTGGGGGTGCAGTAATGGAGCTTGAGTCTGGAGAGGAAGACCCGCTGCCCCCAAGGAGACGAGTCCCAACACCCAGGGCGAAAGGAAAAGGAGAGGGGACAGAGAATGTGGTCCTGCAGCGAGGGCAAGGAGAGATGATATCTGCGCAGCGAGTACTTGTGTGTGAGAGCGGGTAGATGGCGCAAAGTGGCACTGAGCCCAGGATAAGAAGAGGGTTTCAGCGCAAAGAGGCGTTAGGAGGTCAGAGGCTGAGAAATGGGGGAATGCGATGACGCTGTGGTCCCAAAGCTGCTGGGAAAACAGGCAATCTGCCATGCCCTTCTCGCGCAGGATTGCATCTACCGTGCAGCTACACGTGTACTCTGGGGAAAAAGGATCATTCCGCAGAACTTGAGATTGCTCAATTTCATTTGGAGGTGGAGGAGCGCGTCTCTCACGTATTCCCACATGTGCTGCAAGCTTGTGGGGAGTATGGTCGAGCCTGTGAGACAAAGCGTCAGCTGGAGTATATGAGGCTGCACTCTGTGTCCCTTATGGCAGTTGACGTGGAGGCAGCTACGTCACTGGAGGTGCCGTGCCCCCCACTGAAATCCTGGGCCTGCTCTTGTGCTCCACTACCTAAAGCGAGCAGTGACCGTGTTCTCTGTTCGTGGTGTTTATTTGTGACACTCACGGAGGCAAATGTCTGCATATCACACGGCGAACACTCCTTTTGTCTCAAAGCGAGCAGTGATCTTGGTATGCATTCTGGCATCAGTATGAACATCAGCACAAGCCGCCACTTCTCGGGTGTTCCTGCCCGGCTTCTGCACAGCGACTTACATAGTGTGCAGAACAGCTTGCAGCCCCTCCCATCAGAATGTAGTCCACGAAAGTGCTAATGATGGTCCATTAGTCACTGAATGGTTCTGTGCCTGCATTCTGCTGGGAGGGGAAGTGCAGTGGGGTGTGGGTAGTTGGTGTGCACAAAAGCCTCTGACGTCACACATTACCTTTCATAGTCGGCCGTGCCACTTTTGTCTTTGGCCCACTCTGTGCCCCTCCTAAATTTGATTCCTGGCGATGCCACTGCATGGAGGTGATCGTTCCTCTGCGGTGCCTTTGCCCATAATGGCGACATCACTCAGGCTGCTGCAGGGATTGGCGATGCAGTAGTGTTGTGTTCTGGGCATTCGCTGTTTCCACCTCCCAGAATTCTCTGTGAGCTTCTGGATTGAGGAGGAGAGGTTCGAGTAAAGAACCATTGGAGGTAGACTTACGCCCGATAGTATGTCATAGTATCCATGTAAAGATACTTCTGTGCAGTGTGAAGGAGGATTGTTCCCTGCGCACACTGAAGTGGAGTGAGGTGCGTGCTATTTTCCTGGTGGGCGCATCACGCGAAAACAACTGTACTGATGGCCATTGAAGTTAGCGATTCTGGATATCCATCTTTAACGGCAGGCTGGGCGTTGCATGTTGTGGTTGCATCTGGTATGAAAGAGAGATGTTATATTGTAAGTCTTGTCTTGTCACTGGCCTGGGTGCTTGCTATCAGAATGGTGGTGTATGAATGAGCAGCTCAGTGGAATGTGGTGTGGATCTGTGAGTGAATGTTCTAGGAGTGTCAGTTGGGGCCTGAGCTGGGGTGATAGGATGGCCGGCGGGGCTGCTCCTCTGTTAATACCCATCTATGATACGGTCCTGTCCATACGCGACTGTAAATACCATAAGAGTAACTGGAATATGTACATACTGTATAATAAAGCCTTACCTGGACTAATCTAGACTCCACAGCAGGTCTGTGTTTGAGTGCTGGAGAGGCTTTACAACACTGGGCTATCGTCAGCAGGGAAGAGAATTAACCCGGACTCGGGGTTGCGGTTTTTCACTTACATGTTTAGCGTGAAGATGCCCAACCCAATCCGCTTAAGCAAAGGAGGAACGTCTTCGCTTTACACGTTGAGCCATTTGCCGCTGTTAGTCGCCCACTGTTTAGTAAACTCCATAACCGGATGGGGCGTTCGTATACAGCCTTGTGCACCATTTATATTTTTGAGCGATGCATTTATTTATTTGCATTTGTAAAGCGCCCGCACAGCCCGGGGGCACCAAGGCGCCATTACAGGAATAGGTCTTAGCTGCTTTATTTATAATGCGCTTAATACCCAGAGGTTTCTAAAGCGCAGACCCCGGGGATCGAACTTGTGTTGCTTTGTCTTGTTTCCAAGGCGATATAATGGAAGGCGCAGGGTTAAGTACCTAAGCCACCAGTACGTTCATGTATCTTTAGTAGGTGACATGTACATATACACTGCATAGAGTTATTGGACTGGAGAATGGATTCTTGCTCGTCTGTGATGGGGAGTGGTTTTTATAACCATCCTTGCTATTGTCAGCTGAAATGTCGCAGCTATCATAATCGCTGCGTGCTAAGTGTTTGAGTCATCATTTCTGAGTATGGTGTCTGCGTTTAGTACGTTTTCGGAGTGAGGGTTTGTGCACGAGTAGGACTGCCTCAAGCGTTCTACAATTGCTTACATAGAGTTAACCTCTTCAGGAATTTGCAGGAGGATTTGACTTTCTAGGACTTTTCAATATGATATTTATAACGCGCCTATACACAAGTGTTTCAAGGCGCGACGAGGCAAGGGAGGGGAAACAGAGGGAGAAAAGGCAACGATCTTACTAGGCCTAGTGGCATTGAGATCGCGCAAGTGCAGTTTGGGGAGTTGGGGGGGGGGGGGGGGCAGTGAGTGCTGTGGGATCTGAATTCATTTTCGGACTGTCTTTCGCACTCAGTTTCTATGTTTGCCATGTCTTGTCTGTCTGTCCCCTTTTTGTGCGCCCCGAGGGCCATGGGCATGTGGCGCTTTACAAGAAATAAAATAAAGAAATTAATTTGGTTGGGATGATCAATTCCTTCTGTATGTGATTGTCGGGGTTTGCTTACGATCATCATGCTTTATGAAATGGATTGTTGGGGTGTGCTTGCAGCGGTGTTATCCTTGCAGGCAGCACTCCTTTGTAGGCCAGGAACAGGCTTCCCATTAAGCACACTGCATGTCTCTGGTGACTTTCAGCGTGCAGCTACTGTCCTACTCTGATCCCAAGTCCAGGCATGACGGTAAGGAGTCTACTGGACGTTGCACATGGAACCAATGGGCAACAGCGTGTGAGACATTCTGGGTTACATGTAAACAATACTTTAGGATTAGAGTGGTTCTAGTGGACCCTTAGCCTCGAAACAGTTGTCACCAGCCTGCTACCCGCACCTTTGACATTCAGCTTCCTCTTGGGTCTTCAGTGTAATCAGCCTGCTACCCGCACCTTTGACATTCAGCTTCCTCTTGGGTCTTCAGTGTAATCAGCCTGCTACCCGTACCTTTGACATTCAGCTTCCTCTTGGGTCTTCAGTGTCACCAGCCTGCTACCCGCACCTTTGACATTCAGCTTCCTCTTGGGTCTTCAGTGTCATCAGCCTGCTACCCGCACCTTTGACATTCAGCTTCCTCTTGGGTCTTCAGTGTACCCGCACCTTTGACCTGCTCTTGGGTCTTCAGTGTAATCAGCCTGCTACCCGTACCTTTGACATTCAGCTTCCTATTGGGTCTTCAGTGTCATCAGCCTGCTACCCGCACCTTTGACATTCAGCTTCCTCTTGGGTCTTCAGTGTACCCGCACCTTTGACCTGCTCTTGGGTCTTCAGTGTAATCAGCCTGCTACCCGCACCTTTGACCTGCTCTTGGGTCTTCAGTGTAATCAGCCTGCTACCCGCACCTTTGACATTCAGCTTCCTCTTGGGTCTTCAGTGTCACCAGCCTGCTACCCGCACCTTTGACATTCAGCTTCCTCTTGGGTCTTCAGTGTAATCAGCCTGCTACCCGCACCTTTGACATTCAGCTTCCTCTTGGGTCTTCAGTGTAATCAGCCTGCTACCCGCACCTTTGACATTCAGCTTCCTCTTGGGTATTCAGTGTCATCAGCCTGCTACCCGCACCTTTGACATTCAGCTTCCTCTTGGGTCTTCAGTGTCACCAGCCTGCTACCCGCACCTTTGACATTCAGCTTCCTCTTGGGTCTTCAGTGTAATCAGCCTGCTACCCGCACCTTTGACATTCAGCTTCCTCTTGGGTCTTCAGTGTCATCAGCCTGCTACCCGCACCTTTGACATTCAGCCTGCTCTTGGATCTTCAGTGTCACCAGCCTGCTACCCGCACCTATTTTATTGAGCTTACACATGAATCGTGATGCCATCACTGTGCTAACCAGTCCTACCTTATTCAGCCTGGTATCCAAACCTGTTATTCTGCTTGCTTGTGGGTCTTCAGTGCCAACCCCTTGGTGCCCAACCCTGGGTCATTCAGCTTGCTCAAAAAGGTCTTCAATGTCACCTCCCTCGTACACCCACCTGTGTTAAGTATCTTGCCAATTCCTTTGGCAGCATCACCCTGCTACCCACAGTTCCGTTACTGACCATGCTCAGGTTTGTTCTTACGTCATCACGATGCTACCCGCACCTACGTTAGTCAGCGTGCACATGAGTTGTCAGTGTCATCCTCCTGGTACGCACACGTCATTAAGTTTTCCAATGATTCTTCAGTGCAATATCCCTGCTTCCCACACATATTCAGCTTGCCAATGATTCCTCTGGTATGCAGTGATACAATCGCCACACAAAAGTCACCAGTACAAAAAAGAAAATAGCAGCAAAAATGCCACCAGTACAAAAACAATAGCAGCAAAAATGCTGTGGTTTGACCCGTTAAAGGTGTACCCCATTTCACCATTTAAGGGGAGCGGGGGTGTCCCCCGCATCCTTTACATGATTGCAGCAGCAAAACCACAGCCTTTTTGCTGCAATATTTTGTGTCCACAGCACCTGGAAGCATTCCTGTGTGTCCTCGCCCTGGTGGTAGCCACAGCTCTGTTACTGGTCTTCCTAATCAGTCTTTGGCGGCATCACCCTGCTTGCGACACATGTGTTATTGAGCTTGGCCATGAATCGTAGTTGCTAAACAACTCCGATAGCTTTGCTCAATTTCGGGTAACTACCATCCTTCTTCCTTCTTGATCTGAAGCCCAAGTGATAGACTCCGCCAGAAGAGACCATACGGCAGTAGCGCATAATCCCATGGCGGATAAGAATCTAGCATTTTAATTGCTTTGCGCATGTTTTATTTGTGTCTGCCACCTAGAGAATAAGAGGAACTTCTTAGATCTTCCATTCTTCCACTGGTGCTCGAAGAGCACTGGTGAGTGGGAGCATCAGATCAAGAAAGTGTGCTGCCAGCATCTCAAAAGATGCAATGGTCGGCCATATATGACAAGGCCAGCGCTATGGCCCCGTCGGGAGGAGACCCCCACAACCCAATGGGGGCCTGAGTACAGGCAGACCCCACCCCCACCTTAGCTGCAGAGATGGAGAAGCGCAGCTGGCAGGAAGACGCTGGAACGATTGAGGGGCGGTTGGTGGGAGGCCGCAAACGCGGCAACACTGGCCGCAGCAAGGTTGTACGTGGCAGCAAGAGGTGCCACAAACAACCACAATACCGGCAGGTTCCAGCAGACTGTCTGCGCACTAGCCCACCAGGGAATTTTAGCCATCCTTCCCCATTGCCAACTATGCCACCAGGGATTGGTTTCGTTATTGAATAAAGGTCCCCCACAGGGGCTTTTAGCCACCATACCACAAGGGAAGTAATTACTATTTTAAGGGCCCCATGGAAGAGTGCCCCATGCAACATCCTGGGGCCTGAGCACGGTCCAGGCATACAAGCCCCTTTTTAGACACCACCCTCCCCCCCATGGCCTTCCCCTGTGACACTCCCTGGAGCCGGGTAGGTGATTCACTAAGGTAAGTTGGCCAATCTTGGGAGGGGCTGGGGTATTTAAGCAGGCCTGTGTGAATGCTTTATTGTTGGTTAGTGGGTGAGGACGGGAGGTGGTGGAGGACGTCCGAGAGACTTGAGGAGGCGAGAGCGGGGGCTTTTATAAGGAAGGGGTCTGTGGAGTGTTTGTGTGTACGAGAGCAAAGACTGTAAGTAGTGCAGGTAGTCTAGAAGTAGCAGCAGAGGTAGTAAGAAGTAGGTGGGAGTAAAGACAGGCAGCAGGAGTGGCAGGTGAGAGAAACGGGCATTAGAGTGGTAGTTGGTAGTAGAGGGCGATAGTGCGCATAGTGAGCAGAGAGATAACCAAACTGACAGTAGTAGTAGTGTGGGGTCGAGACAGTGTGAGCAACGAAGTAGGAACAATAATAGACAAGAGAGTGGGAAGAGCGACTGAGTGGGAGAATAGGAGTAGCTATTGGAGTAGAGTGGAACAGAGATTTTAACAAGATGAATAGCAGGAGTGAGAGGAAGGGGGTGATGGAAGTAGATGGATATTTGGAGATAGAAGTGATAGTAAGGGTGGAGGTGGAAAGGCCGAGTGAGAGACCGGAGGGACAGTGAGGTGGTGGGAGGAGAACATCTTAAAGAGACCAAGTATAGTGAAGGGTCAGGTATGAGCAGGTGTGAGAGAAGTGAACGTAACACAGGTTGCGGAAGAAGGCACCAACCCTAATTCCCAAAGACTACTGAGTAGGTTAGGGAAAGCCTGGAAGACCCCTAGGGAGACAGGTAGCCATCGTCTCAGGGAAAACAGAATTAGTCCCAGTCAGAAGACAATAGTTAGGGGTTACTGATCCGAGAGCTACTAACATCCCCCATTAGGGACGCCTGGGTTAGGGAGGCGGGCACAAGGCCAGGGTAGGCAATGTAGAGAGGGGCGGCCGTGGTGCCAACATCCCAGGCCCTGCTAGGCCCAGACACCTTTGCCACAAGAGATACAGCTATCCTGTCTGTAAGAATTTCAATAAACACCCTTGGACTTGCTATCAGAGCCAGCGTGGTTCTTTGTAGCGGGCCATACTGTCACAGCAGCCGCACAGTTCCTTGGTCAGCCATCTTACCTTTGATACTTTCAGATCTCGTTCTCCAGTGATCCCAGAGAAGTCAGCCCGATCGGAGAAAGCTTCAGTCATGCCCAACTTTCCAAGGTGCTTCTTCAGATCCATGGTGGTAGAAATGGTGAACTTTGGCAAATGCACATTGACCAATGTATGACTGTTTGGTGCAAAGCAGAAAGATTACAAAATGATAAAAAAAATACATGTTTCATACACATGTGGAAAGAGGCACTGCTTTCCATTGACAAACATATTTTGCTTAAAATTGGATATAATAGTATCCTGTTTTAATATAGCACTTCATGCCAGACTCGTCCCACCGGTAATAGCTGTCATTGTTGCCCAATTTATAAAAAGTATTAAAACAATTGTGCAAAAAAAAAAAAAAAGTTATTAGTCAAAACAATGTAGACAAAAGACATAATAGCTCAATCTGCCTTGAAGAAGTGCCCATTGCCGCGAAACACGGGTCAGCCTTGAGGCATTAATGAGGCCGTCACAGGATATTTGGGAAATTAATAAGCAAATCCCTTTGAATGATCGACTCCGGACGCTGGGGGTTGCGCTCCTTTGTATTTGTATTTTGTTCATGTATATAGCGCGCCGGGCACAAGGGCATTTGCATGGAGAATCGTCGGCCAAGCAAACGGTACGACACTTGCACAGCTGCGAGCATGGATTTACCTGCGCGCTAAAGCAGGCAGCCATTTCCGGATGGTCTCCACGGACAGCGCGTCCTGCACCTGCTTCATTTTGCCCGCATCCGGCAGGATGAACATGGCCGAAGCGCCTCCTTTGTAGGGCATCTTTAGCACGGTGCAGGAAAGCGCCTCGTCGCGCGTCAGGCTGTACATCCCAGTGCGCCGCATCATGGGCACCTTGACTGTGGTGTTGGCATCCACGTGGAAGTCGCCTTCTTTTGTCATTTCCACATTAAACGGGTTCTCCCATTGTCCTCAAAAGAAGAAAAAGGAAACACAGCTGTAATTGCGCAACACTAAGCACTGTAAACCGAGAGAGTGGTTCGCATAGTACGACCAGCTCTCGTTTCTTCAACAGAAAAGGAAGCTATGCCACATTTCTAACGTAGACTTGTTGACTTACTCGCCGAGACTGGTTGCATTACTCTATTTTTGCTTACCATCTTAACAAGACTCCATTAAGTATTGCTGTTTTTCTTCGCTCTTTAGAAGTTACTGCACGCACCTGACACGTCAACTTTAGAGTAACACTTTACCAGATGACCCAATGTCCCAGTTCTGGGCTTTCATTCTATCAATTGCACTCTGGGAGTTGTAGTCTTGGGTCCCTACAATGGAGTAAAATCAAATAATATCAAAGGCCAGGACTGGAGTATGGTGCCCCCGGTGACTTGGCTTCATCTGGTAACCTTACAGCCCTAAGTCTTAAAATCAGGAAAATAGAAACCGGATTAAGTGATGGCCTCCTCTCCTGTGTCTTAGTAAGCCTTATTCATGGAATTGTTTTATAATGGCGCAATCCCACAGGAAAACGGTCCATGAATCAGGCCCTATATGTCCTGCAGTTGAATCGGTTTGGGGTTATTTGTGCTCCCCAAAGTAAGAATTAATGAGCGAACACCTTGAAGCTCTCTTTTTTATAGTGTATTAGGAATTTGCAACAATTTGTTCCCCTCCTGTGTCCCACCCCTGCAGTACCTGTTCTGTTGTTACCACTGTAAATTGCTCTGTTATGCATCTGTATTGGTGTATACCTCTGTAAAGCGCTCCGTTATGCATCTGTAATGTTGCATACCTCTGTAAAGCGCTCCGTTATGCATTTGTATTGGTGTATACCTCTAAAGCGCTGCGTTATGCATCTGTAATGTTGTATACCTCTGTAAAGCGCTCTGTTATGCATCTGTAATGTTGCATACCTCTGTAAAGCGCTCTGTTATGCATCTGTAATGTTGTATACCTCTGTAAAGCGCTCCGTTATGCATCTGTATTGGTGTATACCTCTAAAGCGCTGCGTTATGCATCTGTAATGTTGTATACCTCTGCAAAGTGCTCCGTTATGCATCTGTAATGTTGTATACATCTGCAAAGCGCTTCGTTATGCATCTGTATTGGTGTATAGCTCTGTAAGGTGCTCTGTTATGCATCTGTATTGGTGTATAGCTCTGTAAAGTGCTGCGTTATGCATCTGTATTGGTGTATAGCTCTGTAAGGTGCTCTGTTATGCATCTGTATTGGTGTATAGCTCTGTAAAGTGCTGCGTTATGCATCTGTATTGGTGTATAGCGCTGTAAAGTGCTGCGTTATGCATCTGTATTGGTGTATAGCGCTGTAAAGTGCTGCATTATGCATCTGTATTGGTGTATAGCGCTGCGTTATGCATCTGTAATGTTGTATACCTCTATAAAGCTTTCTGGTGCTTCTCGAAGCCGGGTCCGCGATTATTAAATTCCATAATAATAATAATCATCAGTGGTCTGCGACCTTTGGCTCAGCAGATGTTTTTCGATTACAACCCCCATGATCCCGCCCCATGCTGGCTTGGGTGGATGGGAGTTCAAAACATCTGGAGAGCCAAAGGTTGCAGTTCCCTGTTGCAGAAGTATAGGGAATGCACAAAGTTAGCCTTTTCCTTGGTTTCTAATTTATAGAACTGAAATGTAAGCAGACTATCTGAAAGAATATTAAGCATGGGCAGAGAAGCATTTGCCTCTGTGGGGGGGGGGGGGGATGTAGCATGCAATCCTGTAAAGGCACATTAATAAATGCTGGTAAAACGACTCAGGGGGTTAAACGCTTGTTGCTGTGATCTGTGTTTGATCTGCAGGTCGCAGGCTAAAATTCCAGCAACACAGCCTTTCATCCTGCTCAGTAGAAATTTTGTTTGGGTAATAACAGTATAATGTAAATATGTCCTATGTAAAGCGCTTTAGATTAAGGCACTATACAAAAAAGTATTTTAATAGTTTCAGGGTTTGAAATTGCTGGGAGCTATTTAGCTTGGAAGTGCCTGGTTAGCTTGGCGCCAGCAAGCTAGCAGGAGATATGTTTGGCTCCCCAAGCCCTCTAGTGCCACACAAATATACATAGCCAACATACATTGTATGCGTATGATATACAGGGCTCGCAAAGTCTACCAGCCCACTAGCATTGGCAAGTAGTTTTTATGAAGGCCAACTACCATGTGCATGATACTCAACCTTGCTGGCGATTATGGGGTTGTTAGAAATGTATTTTTAATTTACTGCAAACACACTTTGTTTGCAGTAAATGGCAAATACAAGTTTCACTCTTCATATTTCGTGCAATTCTGTCAAGTATGCAATGTGCTTATGGCGACATGCACCATTTTACAAAAAGCAATGGTAAATATTTGGTCACCAGTCACCTTGGGGCAAGTGCATTTCTCTTAGGTAGAGGGTATGGGTGTCATATACACAAATTTTGCGGATGACACTCAGATCCTAATACCCCTTACAGGCAACTATGACCAGGACACTTCAACCATCAATAAAATTTACGCCATCATACAAAACTGGATGGCATTAAACAGCCTATGTCTTAAAGATGAGAAGACGGAAGTCCTCATCGTAGGAGCTCCAGCCAAATTAGCAACCCTTCAGCCAGAATATTCAACCATCAACATCGACGGCACCAATATTCCAGTATCAAAACAAGTAAAAACACTGGGCGTGTACCTCGATGCTAGCCTGACCATGACTAAACAGATCAATGTACTTTCCTCCTCCACGGCTTACACTTCCAAATTAATTGCACTCAGCCGCCAATTTCTGTCTCCAGTTAACTGCCTCACCCTGGCCAGAGCACTGGTCCTATCGAAATTGGACTACTGTAATGTATTACTACTGGGCACTTCCAACACCAACCTAGACAAAATGCAACTTCTGCAAAACAAAGTCCTGAGGGCAGCGCTAGGTATAAAAAAAAAAAATCAGACCATATATCCAAGACCAGGAAAGATGCCCACTGGCTCCCCATCAAAGCCCGCATCATTTTCAAAACATTATGCATCACCCACAAATGCATCACTAAAAAAGGACCCATCTACCTCAACAACACTCTGCATCCTAAAACTAATATAAGACTACTGAGATCCAACGACAAACTCCTCCTGGACCCCCCCCCGATTCAAAACCGCAAGAGCAGGGGGCAGCAGCTTCACCACTCTAGCCCCCAAACACTGGAACACCCTACCCACCACCATCAAAAAAGCACCCTCCTTCACGATCTTTAAGAAACAGCTAAAAACCTGGCTATTCAACCAATATTAGCACCCAAAGATAGGTCCCCTCCCACCGGATACTGCTGTGAATATTTAGGCCACTGTATATTTTTATGAATATGTTTGTAACCTATATCATGTAAAGCAACTAATGTAATGTATGAATATGACTAATTCCTAAGGCATCTTATTTCCTCGCCGTGACACCTGAGGGTTTGGGCGTGTAACAAATAAATAAATAAAATAAAAATAAATAAATAGAGTATGTAAACTAAGGAACTCTCCCTACAGGTCTTGTGGGATTTTTAAGAATTTGCAAGGCCTAGTATACATAGCCAACATTCATTTTATGTGTTGTGGATGTTTGTGCTAGGAAACCTGTTGAAGATATTTGAAGCATGATGGTCACGTGTACTGGACACAAAGTATCGTTTTCATGCAGAAGTTAGATTTGTGGCAAAACATCTATTGGCTCCTCATTCTGCAGAGGCAGAAAGAGAGAGTAAGGTGCCGTTGCAGAAAAATAGGTGGCACTAGCGGTAAAGTTAGGAAGTGGCAAAATGAGTGGCAGCTGCAAAACAAACAGAAACAGTGCAACGAGCAACCTAAAGAGCAACATAGAAGAAGAAAGGGGTTTATGGTGGCAGTTGCATGTGTGGGTGCATGCCACAGTGTGGAAAAGAGCCAGTTCCACAACCTTTCGTGCATTTCCCAGTGGCTGCTGTGACATGTGCATCCCCAATTTTAAACTCCTGAACAAACATATTTGTTCAATCTCTCCATTTTGCATTCTTCTTGTGCACATATGAATGTATTGTGTATTCGTCCATTAAATAGACGCCATCCAGAGAACTCATTCATGGCACTTCAATAGCTCCTGGTTCAGGAGAGCCAACTCCGGGTCCAAGGAAATTTCTGATACCAGGAAGCTACTTCCAGCTCCTGCGCCTCGAATTTCAATTTGGACCCTCGAGTTTGTAGCTTTCTGGCACTGGATGTTGCTTAAAAGTGAGCAGTATGTGTGCCTCGAATTGCTATAGGTTTACTTTGCTGCAAAGTTAATGAAACCAGCCCATGAGGCTTAACAGGGCAGTGTTTTCTTGTGTTCAACTATTTCTGTGTTGAAAGTGTGTGCCTGGTTTGTGTCAAGTATTGTAAAGATTACTGAACTTCTTAGGTTTCCGTTGTATTTGTGTCCTTTGATCTTGGCCTGCAGTTTTTTGGTGAATTTGAGGCTGTACTGACAGTCAAAACCTATCGGCTTTGCCAGTGCTAGTTACCGGTGGGTATAGTGAGTCTAAAGTCGTATGCAACATTTTAAAGTGATAAACACCAATGGAATTCAGTTTACTGTATGAGGGCAGTAATCTCAACAGAAATACTTAAGGATATTTATATGGGTCATGAAACCCTAGACGGAGGTCTGTAACATGCAACTCTGCAAATGTCTTAGACTGCGACTCCCATGATCCTGCACCATTGACTATGCTTTCTACGGCTGATGGGAGTGGTGGTCCAAAACATATGGAGGGCCAAAGTTTGCAGACCCATAGCCTTCGTCTCCGGATATCCCTCACCATTGACCAGTCTGGCCAAAGCTGATGGGAGTTGTAGTCCAACCCAGACGTTCTGTTTTTACCTCTGAAGAAAATGTGGTTGATGAGAACTAGTTTAGTGTCTGGGTCCAGGCTCTTGAGTAAGTCGACAATTTTCCCATTCGTTTTGTTCGCCACGTAATCGTTGATCTGTTTTATAGCTTCGGCTTCATTCTGGAAATTGCTTGAGAAGGCGTCGGCCGCATATTCGTCCTTGGCCGCATCTAGGAAGTTCTGCAGGAGTTTGAACCCCTGCCGGATGAAGAGGGTGTTCCCCGTACTGAGTTTCAGGTCGCTGCTGGGGTCGTTCAGCCTGTGGATGAGGTGGTTGAAGCCCTCGTGGACACCAGCCAGCGGAAGCTTTGTCAGGTTGAAGCCCAGGCCCTCCAAGATCTGGCTCCGCGTGGCACCTTTGGCCCCCAGGGACAGCATGGCGAAGGCCATGCCAATGCTCACCGGCGAGAAGAAGACATTGTGCGAGTCGCCTGCCGCTGCGGCTTCGCGAAACATACTGAAGGCAAATTCAGAGAGGGCGGGTGCAATTTTGTGGCAGGTCATGTTGTCGCTTCCGTGAGGTTTGTGGTCATGTTCTTTCCCACCGTGGTGATGATGATGGCGGTGGTGATCATGACCAGAGTGGCCGGGCTGCCCTCCCTTTCCTTGGTCCTGGTGGCCTTCATGATGGTCACAGATGACTAGCCCATAAAGCGCCGAGGCAAGTAAGCAGAGGTAGAGGGCAGACCTCATTTTCTTTCTTTGGGAGTTTTCTGTAAAAACAAGGAGTGGCAAGCAAATGTAAAAATGTCCATACAATTAGTCTCTAGTCCAGAAAAGAACGCAAACACAACCGCACCTTGATGCGCAACATTTCATCTCTTGTAAAGGATGTTCTCGTGTTTCACTAGTTGCTATATAGTTTCCCGAAACATTCACTTATCAGAACTACTCCATCAAATTTGCCAGGACTATGTCTTGTTATTATCGCATCGTAAGTCTGTAAAGGTGGTGAGCTGCTGGTCCAGCGGATATGGGTATAGAAACTTAATGGTCTGGGTCTATAGTGAACAGGGTGGGGAGCAAGAGCTCATGGGAAACTGGCAATTACCAGATGCGGCGCCAGTGAGATGCGGCGCCGGTGAAAGAGCCAGCCACTAGATGCGGCGCCGGTGAAAGAGCCAGCCACTAGATGCGGCGCCGGTGAAAGAGCCAGCCACTAGATGCGGTGCCGGTGAAAGAGCCAGCCACTAGATGCGGTGCCGGTGAAAGAGCCAGCCACTAGATGCGGTGCAGGTGAAAGAGCCAGCCACTAGATGCGGTGCAGGTGAAAGAGCCATGGACTTGATACAGTGCCAGTGTCTTATCAAATGCAACACACCAAAACATATGTCGACCATCATACAGGCTCCAAATACCAAAAGCCTTACTGACAGAGTTGGATGAACTATATATCTCTGCTATTACCCTCCTTATGATTGTGCAATAGTAAGTACAAAGTTTTTGTTTTTCCCTACGCTATTTGATTTTACGCAAACTTTGAAAAAAACATTTCCACGTACTAACCTCACTTGTTTATGAAGTAAAATTGTTTTTAGAATGTCTGCAATTGAGAAACCCCCTGGTTTTTTAGATTATGTTTAATGAGTTCAAATTAATGGAAAATATATTTTTATAATTCTTTGGATGTGGGTAAATTATTGAATAGACTTCATTGTTTCCTAATTACATAGATTAGGATTTTTTGCAAGTCCTTGATGGTGCACTATTCTTAAGAAATCGAGTTTGAGAACTGGGGTAATTGTCCTTTTCTTTGCTTAAAATACGTGCCAGTCAAAGAGCCAGCCACCAGAGTGCAGTGCCGGTCAAAGAGCCAGCCACCAGAGTGCAGTGCCGGTCGAAGAGCCAAGAACTAGATGCAGTGCAGGTGAAAAAAACAGGAATTAGCTGCAGGGTGAAGAGCTAAGAACTATGTGGTGCAGGTAAAAGCCAGAAACTAGAGTGCAGTGCAGGTGAAAGAACAAGGGAGGGAGCGGGGGGGGGATTCTGGGAGTTTCTCGTCTACCGGCCTATATCCCGGGTTAGAGTCTCAACCAGAGACTTTAGCTCACCATCCTTTCACAGAAGAGAAATTACCACTACATATCAGTCCTGCCCAAGAAAGAGCCAAGAACTAGATGCGGTGCAGGTGAAAGAGCCAGGAACTAGATGCGGTGCAGGTGAAAGAGCCAGGAACTAGATGCGGTGCAGGTGAAAGAGCCAGGAACTAGATGCGGTGCAGGTGAAAGAGCCAGGAACTAGATGCGGTGCAGGTGAAAGAGCCAGGAACTAGATGCGGTGCAGGTGAAAGAGCCAGGAACTAGATGCGGTGCCAGTGAAAGAGCCAGCCACTAGATGCGGCGCCGGTGAAAGAGCCAGGAACTAGATGCAGTGTATTAAGATGGATTTCTGAACTCAGACCTGGAGGGGCAGAGGTTCAGAAGGCCAGCCTAGTTTCTTGAACAGGGTAACCCCTGGACAAGCCAGATCAATCAGGGTAGCGATGGCGGCGGTCAAGACTAAGTCTCAAGAGGTGTGAGGGTGACTGAAAGACCTCAATGAGCACACAAATCAGGGCCACTTACAAATTACTCCAATTACAAATATATATATATATATACACACACACACACACACACACACACACAAGACCGAACGGGTCCAAGGAGTTAGGGGCATATAATATGTAGACCACTTAGATGGGGAGGAAAACAGGCAGTGCAAGTAATCATTAGACCCAGTTCGACATCAGAAATACACCTAACTAGGAGGAAGTCCGAGCCCTACGAAGAGAGGAGCCTTATGCTCAAAAGTACCTGCACGTGCTTGTGCCAATTTACAACATAGGGTCTCTTCAAGGATCTCAGGCAGTTCAGGAAGGTGAATGAAGTGATGAAGAATGAGTCCCCACTACTCCTACAAGGCCTCCACTTGTGGGCAGAGGCAGGGTGAGTGCGGGATAGAGTCCCTATTTCGCAACAGCAGTAGAAAAGAAACAGGCTCCTGCGCGAGGGGCCACTGGTTGGGGTATGGACTACTCACCATCCCCGACGCAGGCAGACCCAAACTTCTCCAGTTCAGTTCACGTTGCTGGCAGGTTCAGCTGCGAGGATCAGGACGTCTCGACACCATGTAGATTCTGTGTAGCAGGATGCAGGGTCGAGGGTGTCCCAAATGCAGCGGACGTGCACAGGTCGTTACCGCAGCAGGGCAACACGGCAACCGCGTTTACTCTGGGCCGGGCGCACTCGTCTCACTTCAGACCTGGGAATGCCAAGTGTACGAAATTCGGTGCGAGGGTGCCGTGGATGCAGAACAAGCAGTAGACCAAGTTTCGAGGGCTTCCCCGAAACGGCGGCGGTGCCAGAGCAAAACGTCCTGCATAAGATGGTCAGCCCAGGGACCCTTCCAAAGAGGCTTACTTGCAGGGTTTGATGAAGGTGCCGAGAATAGTTGTTCCCACTATTCTAATGGGTCGAAGCGCCTTCGCAGACCTTCTAGGACGATGAGATGCAGAGGGGTCTCACAGGACGACAGCGGCTCAGGGTGCCAAACCTTCAGTGGGTCACCAGTGGTTCCTCGACTCAGCTTGTTGTTGCAGGATACTTGGCTCCTTCTCCTTCATTCGGTGTGAACTCAGGAGATCGACATGGTAGTGGCGTTTTCAGCCTCCTCTTATCCAAAGTTCCCTTCGTGCCAAAACGGAGAGGACCCAATGGGAGATCTGCTCACAAACACTCACACCATACATGGACCACAGTTGTCCCAGGCATTCAGGACACTCCAGACTCTCCGGCACCCAGGATGTGTTTTGGGACCAGACATCCCAGGCCACATCCTGGAGGCATACACACCAGGCATGCAGAAGCCCGCGAAAGTGTTGTGTTTCGCGGAAAAGTGAATGACCAAATAAGGACGGTCAGCTCGACCTAGGTGAAGGGGCAAGACGGTCAGAGGACAGGACAAAGAACCTCGTGGCATGGCCATTTTGGAGCCAGGCCACTTACTCGTGCCAAACGCGGTAAGCGCGGATAACATGGCATAAAAGGGTTCAAAAGACAAGAGAAATGATAGCTGCCACCAGTCCTGTCCGTGACACACTTCATAATAAGTCCAGCGAGAGGTTCTATGGCCTTTGGAATGACTAGAGACCCAAGAGCTCGGTAAAGTAAGTTACAGTGCACTCTTGTTTCATGTTGCACAAAAGCTGCAACATGAGTAAAGGACTAAGGAAAACGAAGTCTCCCAGTACTGACAGTCTTAAGGGCATATCAGTTTCCCCATTAGAATTGAGCGAAAGCCCAGAGGAGTGCGGTGGAAGGCTGCGCTTCTCTGGCAAAGTCTACATCAGGGTGTAAAACATCAACAAAAAGTTTGGGGGTTGCCACATGGAGGGAAAATTACATGTTTTATGACGTCTTTCCTAACACAGTGCAGGTGAAAGAGCCAGGAACTGGATGCGGTGCAGGTGATACAGCAGAGGACATGGAGGGTGCATGCATGAGGTTTTACTGGGGTGCGCGAAGGGGTGATGAACGTACGCCACATCACATGCGTATGCTTGGTAGTGGCAAGGGAGTGACACCCCCAGGGTGAGGTATATAGTGGTTGGGCAGTAGGGTGGTCGGAGGACCAGCATTTGTACATTTTCCGAGTTTTGGGAGTGTGGGCTGCTGTGAGGTTTGGGAATGTCAGGGCGGGAGTACCGCAGTGGTGGGGGCGTGGGGCGGAAGCAGGGGTGAACAGCTATGGTCCGGGTGTACTTCAGGATGGTTGCCACATCCGGTGGTTGGCTTCCACAGTGCTCTAGCTATGATGAGTGGGGTTGTTGGGAGGACTGATGCGAAAGTAGTGCAATAGTTGTTGAGTGGATATGGGTTTCTTGTGGGTTGGGTGCAAGGGTGGCTTTGGGAGGGCTAATCCCCATCTACTGCCTATACAGAAGCTAAAACTGCTGGCTTTGCCCATCCTAGTTTTTAAAAGGGCTTAAGTGCAAGGAAGAGATGCCAGGACACACGTACTGCTTATAAATGACATGGCCCAAGGCGCACCAGATTAAGAGATTTTTAGTAGACCAGTAGCCCATTTTCGGCTGCAATTTGGGCCCGATTCATGGAACTTTTGCTAGTTCAAAGGGACTTTGCACTGCCGACACAAACCCCGATTCATGGAACTGTGCAAAGTGTAATTTTGCAGTGCAAAGTCATTTTGTACTGCAAAAATGACTGTGCACTGACTTTGCACTGCAAAAATACAATGTGCACAGTTCCATGAATCAGGGTTGGTGTCGGCGGTGCAATCACACTTTTCAGCACTGCAAAATCACTTTGAACCAGGCAAAAAATGCTATGAATCGAGCCTTAAGCCTTTAACTCTTAGAGGACTGCTTTGAAATAACACTGCCAGGCCTGCCACAGAAGCAAGCTGAATGCCTCTGCTTGATGGAGCTGTTTCAAAGAGATCCCAGAAGGAGGGTGTGCTCTGTGCAGGGAATGGCCAGAGGGACGAACCTGGCCACGGACAGTAAATTGGCGAATAAAACCCCAACCACCACCCAACATCGCCCGTATCACCTTTTCACACGGCAGTGTACGCCCGATTCCTCCTCCTTCGTGTAGGCGCTGCAGCACTCGCTGTGATTCCCCGATTCAATGTATGAATGAACGGCTAGGTCGGCAATGCTTGGGATTCCAGCTTGTGAAGCACAGGCTTAAGCCATTGTGAGCGAGTGACCCTCCCTTACCGCTCATATCCATACATCTAACCACCACCCTGGCCTTTTGAGACTGGTTCGTTTTTAAACGAAAAAATGCACCTTCGGGTTCAAGGAAGTTTTTGCTGAATTTCGTTGTTTTGATTCGTTTTTTTCAACATTCGCTGTGTTTCAGCGCATTCAAGTTCGTTTTGTTTCAGCGCTTTGAAACAGAAGACAAGCGCCTAACAAATGCACAATAAACATCCCACCCCCCCCACGAATAACTATTCCCTTACTTGAGCTGCTCGAAACAAACATCTTTCCACCTTACTAAATACTACTAGCATTACTGTTGCTTTTTAAAGTCCCTTTTCCAATGCAAATTGCAATTCCTTTAAGACGGCGTCGATCTACAGCAGAAATCAGTACCACCTGTTTGCCTTCACACGCGTCTCTGAAGCAGTGGAGTGGAAGCTTTGGGGCCCAGGTGTTTTGTACTACAACTCCCATCAGCCCTAACCAGTGCAGTCGATTAAGAGGGATCATGGGAGACGTAGTTCATAACAGGGGCTGCAGACCTCTGCTGCAAGCAAAGACCGATGCATACAGTTGGGACAGGCTGAATTGGATGTGGCGAGCGTGCACAGCGGTACTAGGATGTAATATCTGGCCGCAGGGTTGTCCAGCTCCAGGCCTCGAAGGTCGGGATCCTTATGGGTTTTCATGACATCCCACGTGATTATTCACCATGAAAAATGTGCATACATTTAGCATAATTTATAGCGCGTGGATAGTAATGAGGGGTATCCGGAAAACCTGACATGGATCTGGCACTGGAGGCCTGGAGTTGGACAACCCTGCAGTTGTACAACTTTGCAACACCCGACACATTCAATTACCCTAACCGACATAGAGGCAAACACACAGAACAGTCCTTATAATTTAGCTTAGCGGCACTGGAGCACAATATGAGAAAGTGATACATACGCGCCAACAGACTTAGTACTGTGTTTTACTTTGCATTCTGGGACCTGTGGTGCGGGGTTTATATTGACGAGGACTACACGTGGCGGACTGCAAATGTACTACCAGGACTGGACAAAGGACTCCTGAATGGAATGGGTAACGTGGGCAAGGATGACTTCAGGATATTATTATCCATGCTGCCAACCATACATTTGTAGAATCGCCCATTCCATCCAATCTACTGCTTCATGATGCAATTTACTGCAGCGTGAGATGTTCGTACTCCGCTTACTGGCCCAGCGCTGTATACCAGATCCCCCCCTTCTAAGTGCTGTCACGGTAGACTTATCATCAACAACCTTCCTAAATGCACACACGCACAGCATTCAGCGAAATGTAACATTCAAAGCAAAAGAAAAGCAGTGCTTACGCAATTCACCGAGAGGTCCGCCTGGCTTCACCTGGTCTCTGAATGGCCAGGGCGCGGACTCTATATACTTTCAGAGACCGGAAGTGGACCGCCCACAGCGAGACTTGCTAACCATTAACCCCACAGCGCACGTCGTTTATCGCACTCGCGCAGAGCAAACAGGGCGATCCTTGACGTGGGCCGCAGTGCAAGTATGCATGTCAGCTAAAGGCCTGGACTGACGGGACGGCGATAGGGCCTTTCAACCCCTTCAGTTGTTAGCACCCTCAGTGTGTCCCCCTTGTTGCCAGGCAGCATTCTTACAACACGGCCGTATATTCCCTTCTAGATTTCATTCCTTCTGGGGCTTTGCAGTGCTCGTTAGCACTTCTGGCCCCAGGGAGTATACAGAAGTGTTATCAGCCGCTTGCTGACACTGATTTATAGCCTTTCAGTGGTTTTTGTGGCCCAGAAGAGTTAGAGCGCAAGCCTGCCCTTTGGGGTGCATTCAACAAAAAATCTCAGCCATCGTATGTCCCTAGAGCAAAACTGCCCATTTCCAAGCAAGGAAATAAAGAGGGAACGTTTGTCCAATCTATTGCGGGGCCGTTTAGCAGCGTTTACGCCGAGTGTGGGTTGGTAACGTGTCTGGCCCCGCATTACGAGTAGGGCCGCGACATGCCGTGCACCATGCACACTCAAGAAGGTGGGCCGAGACATGCCGTGCACCATGCACACTCGAGAAAGTGGGCCGAGACATGCCGTGCACCATGCACACTCGAGAAAGTGGGCCCCGACATGCCGTGCACCATGCACACTCGAGAAAGTGGGCCGAGACATGCCGTGCACCAAGCACACTCGAGAAGGTGGGCCGCGACATGCCGTGCACCATGCACACCCGAGAAGGTGGGCCACGACATGCCGTGCACCATGCACACTCGAGAAAGTGGGCCGCGGCATGCCGTGCACCATACAAACTCGAGAAGGTGGGCCCCGGCATGCCGTGCACCAAGCACACTCGAGAAGGTGGGCCCCGACATGCCGTGCACCATGCACACTCGAGAAAGTGGGCCGAGACATGCCGTGCACCATGCACACTCGAGAAGGTGTGTCGCGACATGCCGTGCACCATGCACACTCAAGAAGGTGGGCCGCGGCATGCCGTGCACCATGCACACTCGAGAAAGTGGGCCGAGACATGCCGTGGCCCATGCACACTCGAGAAGGTGTGTCGCGACATGCCGTGCACCATGCACACTCGAGAAGGTGGTCCGCGATATGCCGTGCACCATGCACACTCGAGAAGATGGGCTGCGACATGCCGTGCACCATGCACACTCGAGAAGGTGGGCCGCGACATGCCGTGCACCATGCACACTCGAGAAGGTGGGCCCCGACATGCTCTGCACAAAAAACAAAAAAAAAAGATATGGCTGTGCAGAGGTGGGTGTGACTTTGAAGGTCCCTTTCCAATGTCAGCATAGCACACAAGGTGATCAGCTGACCTAACCCTCCCCCCCAGTCCCCCAGTCCCCATGTGCATGGTCGGATGCTGAGGCTGGATCCCCATCGCATCCTGCAGCTCGCGCCCCTTTCTTTCAAAGAGGACCACCAGCTGGCTGCGTGCGGATCTTTGTTGCGTTAGAAGGCTGGGGGGTCGTTTGGCTGTAGCTATGGCTCCTTTCACCTCACCTGGGAGTCATTACTGCCACCTTTCTCGAGGTGCCAAAGGTTGGGAGCATGTCGGGTGATGTTTTGGCAATTGTGGGTTTAATAATTACAGCATGCAATATTTGTTATATCACACTAAGTATATATCGGTGCATTGTGGGATGCCATGTTGGACAGGCAGGGTAGCTAGCGCCTCACAGCGGTTCCACGCATGACTACGTTGGTGCCAGACTGCTTATTGATTCACTCAACCGTGCACATGGTTCCAGGGATGACCGCAGACCTCGCCTCTAGGAAGTCAAGCTGAAATTCTCATGGGTGGCTGTTAGGCGCTATCAACACAGACCAGGTGTCCAGCAGTGGAGCAGCAACTGAGTAACATTGTTACATAATAGGCCTTCAGCAAGGCCTACACAGAAGCGGCTCCATTTACTCACTTAAACAGGCAAACGCTCCAGACAATATAAAGTAGGGTTTAATAATACTGCCAACAAAAAATACACAGACATACAGTGCCAGCCACCTACTGCCACCCGCACGCATACACGGTTATGTTGGTAGGGTGGTGCCAGTAGGGCAGTGCTACAGGAAATGCATCGAGGTAGGCTAGGAATTGCACACATATATATATATATATATATATATATATATATATATATATATATATATATATATATATATATATATATATATATTGGGATTTCTTTTCACTCCCTATCAATTTCCTCCGAACTTCACAGAATATGCAGTAGAAAAGTCTCAGTTTCAAATCTTGCAGAGTCACTGAGCACAGGTCGAGTTATTGCTTTGTATATCTTGTTGCAAGTAGCTCAACAGTTCTGCACAGTGAGAAGCAAGACGAACTGTAGAAAGTCCCAAGTTCTTAAGGGGGAGGGTTTACAAGCACGTAACCATTAATCCCAAGGTCACCTGTGGGTCACCGTTGGTTTAGGTTCGAATTGGCCTGATAAAGTCCGAGTTCTCAATGGGCGTCCCATGAAGACTGGAGTCAGGACTGCCTGCTGGAGTGCAGTGCAGGTCCCCTTTAGAATACAATATGATATGATGTGGCATTTATAACGCACCTGTGCACAAGTGTTTCTAGGCGCCACAAGACAAGGAGGTGGAAACAAAGGAGGACGAAATAGCGATCTTACTAGGCCTTGTGCCATTCAGATCGCGCATTTGCAGGTAACTGGGAAGGGGAGAAGTGCCAGGGGGGAGGGGAAGGGGTTAGTGCAGTTAACACACAAGTGCAGCCTGCGGGTGGCTCATAGCTGCAGAGAGAAGGGACTGTAGGGTTGCAGATACAGACCCGTAAGTGCTGGGGAGCCCTGAGGCAGTGTGAAGGGCAACTGGACATGCAGGAGCCTGGGCCCGAGTTCAGAGGGTGACCAGGTCACCAGTGCGTGGAGCAGTCAGCTGCATCAGCAGGCGAGAGGAAGAGAGAAAGCGGAAGCAAAAAGGAAGGTCTTGAGTTGCTTCCAGAACCAGAGGTGGTTCTGCTCAAGTTTGAGAGAGGCAGGGAGGCTGTTCCAGAGGAGGCTCCAGCCGAGGAGATAGATCTGTCCCCAACTCTCTGCTTGGAGAAACGGCTGGCCCTGAGAGGGTTAGAGATAGATGAGCAGACAGCTTGAGAAGGAAGATGTTTTGGAAGAGAAAGTTGGAGGTAGAGCGGTCCCAGGCCCCGGAAAGCCTTGTGGACGATGCAAAGGGTCTTGAACTTGATCCTTGCAGCCACAGGGAGCCAGTGGAGAGATTTCAGAGCTGGAGAGATACTATCCCTGGGCTTGAGGCCGAGGACAAGTCTTGCAGTCCTGTTCTGGATAAGTTATAAAGTTCGAAGAGTAGAGGCAGGAAGATTTAGAAAGAGGCTGTTGCAATAGTCCAGCCTAGAAATGACCAGAGCTCTGGAGACAGGGAGCTTATAGGGGAAAGTGAGAAAAGGAAGAAAACCTCTCAGGAGATGCAGCTGATATTTGACGTCTTGATGTGAGGAGAGGAGGAGAGGGTGGAGTCGAAGATGTCACCAAGGTTCTTAGCCTCACAGGAAGGAGCAGGAAGAGGGCTCAGAGTGGGCGGCCAGAGAGTAAGAGGAAAGGAGGGAGCAAGTGTCCCAATGAGGAGGATCTCGGTCTTACTGGCATTAAGGCAGAGATCATTGGTGGCACACCACTCCTGAATTGTGGCCAGACAGTCTGGGATGAGAGAGGAAGCAGAGGCGGCTCAGGGGAGCATAACATTGAAAATTGGAGCAGAAAGTAGCGATGCAGTGGGAAAGAGGTGCAAGGGAGGCCTGATCATTAATACCAATGTTATCGCAGAGGCGATTGAGCAGTATGCCATGGTTGACCACATCAAAATCAGAGTATAGATCGAGGAGAATGAGGACAGAAGGGAGATTAGAGTCAAGATTGGAGAGCAGGTCTTCACGGGTGTTCAGGAGAGCAGTTTCTGTGCTTCTGGCAGCTCTGAAGCCAGACTGGTGGTCATGGAGGCAACCAACAAATTAAGTATGTAGATTAAGCTGGGAGATGGTCAGCTGTTCCAAGAGTTTCATATACAATAAACATTAGCGAATGACTGAGTTCTGATTGGTGGAGGGGGGTATAATAGACAATGTACAGTTAAACATGCAGGGAGTAAGAGGACTTGCATTTAAAAGTAAAGGGGCCCTTCTTAAAGAACTATCGGGAACAGAAAAAGAAGTCACAACAGAACTGCTTCCCCTAAAATGAGTAAAGTGCATCCACAAACAAGTAGAGGCCACACTGTCAGCAATCCCAGGGCAATCGCCTAAGAAACAGGGGAAGAATTGGGCCGCTGGCAAAAACTGTCTTGCTGGTGTGCCGTTCTGTGTAGACACCCCACTCCTCCCCAAGTTGAGGAAATTCACTGACCTCTGAAAGTTGTCCTTGGCTCAACAGCACAAACTTAAAAAATGAAGCTGCGCAAAGCTGTATATATGCCTCATGCTTTGCACACACTTTACTGTCATGGTTACTATTCTGACAGTGGAAATGAGCACCATACCCAGAGTGCATTGCATGCCCAGAAGCAATGCACAGCTGAATTACTAGCACAGACATGTTTGGTAAATTGGTGGTCGTTCTTATGTATCCAAAATGAACTTTGTTTTTTTGCAAAGTGTAAAGGTTTTAGGACACGGCACACTCCCGCCAGGGACTCTTTCCACTGACAATGAATGTGGCGCACAATAAAAATGCTTTTTATCTTTATTGATTCTCGGATTCTACTTTGAGAAGGCACCCAAACCGTCTCGCACCCACCTTAACAAATACTCTGTGTCGCAATGGACTATGAACCAGGCTGGTGTTTAGCAATGACATATTTATTACTTCTTAGATTTCAAAGAAAATCAAGCAAATCAAAATTAGGGAAGCAGCCACCACGGTGTGCAGTACAACTGCAAAAATCCCACAATACAGTTACTTCACACTCCTAAGATCAGATACATAAACCTTTAATAGAAAACAGGAGCAACATCGTTTTTCTTAAAATGACAGATAGCACACAAGTAATGCACTCCCCCTGCAACACTTTCCGAAACACCGGCTGACTAAATTCTTTGTGGATGGAAATCAGTGGCAAGGAGTCAGAAAGAGGGAAAAATCAGATCTAAAATTCAGCCCACCACCCCAAGATGGGAGGCCAGAAACGGAAATGAAAACCTACAAAAGGAGCAAAATGGCATACTCAGATTTTACTTGTTACTTGTATATCAGTGATAGTTGCGTAGGATAGCTAGGACAGAACTTCGTGTGGCTGCACTTCAGAGACAAGGAAGCAACGTGAACACAGGTAAGAAAATCGATTTTGGGAGGAAAACAATGCGGAAGAAAACACACAGCAGAATTGCAACTCTTATTTTATACAGACTTTAAAATGCTAAGCAGCTAAGGGAAGGGGCTTAGCTGTCAAAAATCAGAAATCATTTTTTGGGATGAGAAACAAAGGCGCATAACAGACAGGATTCTGAGGGAAAGGGAATATTCTTAATGGGATTATGTTAGGGTTATTCTATGGGAAATGCAAATCGAAATTTATAGGAAAACTGAATACACGGGCAAATTCAGTGTTTGTTTCACAACGACTGGTTCTACTGCGGCTATATTTTAATGACTATATTATTAAAGAAAGACACTGCACGCAAGAGGGTTAATTTTGAATTTTAACCAGCTCGCACCGTGTACCTCCTTATACGGGAATTACTTAATTTATTTCAAAATGGTTCTAAGGACTTGCACAGATAACTGAAATAATTATAAAAGGAACATGCTAACAGATATGGACTAACAGATTCTTCTAAGGAAAGGTGAACAGATGATACTGGCAATTTGGAATTTTGGATGGGATTTTAATAGGATTTTAATAGGATGCAAGGGTAAAAGAGCGGGATATGCAGTTTTTGGGTACTGTGTGATATGATACTTACAAGGGAAGCTTGAGTTTGGGAATTAGGACAGCCAGCGAGGTCTCTGGACAGCGGGGCCAAGGATCTGGTCATTGGGACAGCGGGGCCAAGAGATCTGGTCACTGGGACAGCTGGGCTCTCCTGGATGGGATGCGGGACAGCTAGGCAAGGTCTGGTCACTGTGGACAGCTGAGCTCTCCTGGATGGGATCAGCTGCCTTTCCTCCCTTCTCCCTGGATTATTCGGTATGCATGGATCTGGATGGGTCGTTCTGCCTGGATGGATCAGCTGCCTCTAGATCTGGTTCTTGAGTTTTTTTAATATCCTTTGTTTTTCTCTGTCTCCCTTTTATATACCCAGAGGGACATCATATAATGTTGCAATCTGGGGGGAAGTACTCTGGAGTTACCCCTATCCCAGGATAGGCCAGCTACTGGTGTTCCCTCCTCCCCCCCCCGGGCTGATAGGTTCAGGGGAACTGACATCATTTATGTATGTGCTTTTATTACCTTTCTTTGTCCCACAAAGCCATTTTTTGCCCGAAAATGAGTTATGGAGCGCAACTTAAAATGTCTACTAGTCGCCATCATAAAAAACAGATATGCAGATTCCGTATCTCACAGGGAATTGAACAGTCCGATCGGCATCTTTGTGTGAGGTAGCATCACTTTTTGGCACAATTTCACAATTTTTAGGATAAGCATTATATTTAAAATTCTGCAAATGGCTACACATATGCCCACTACTATTTCACATATTTTCACCAAGTTTTATGTCTGTGCCATTTATGATTCACCCCGAAATGCATTTTTCATGCCTTTCCAGTTACCCAGGTGCCAGAAACATGCACCCGGTCTCATTTTGCTTGTTTAAAAATCACATGAAATACTGGCATGATATCTATCACATTATTGCTTATTTCGGGTGCTGAAACAAATTTCTTAATGTACAACAGATCTTTTAAATTCAATAGGCTGGATTAGCCACTGTGTGGGCGGTCCTGCCACCCCCACAACCAAACAGTCTTTCCCTGGGTCAGCCTGAACAAAGTGTTTCCATGACACCCTTTGAAGCCATGCAGTTGGGGCAGTGAATAGGTGTAGAAGGAAATCACACCCTTCGTGAAATGTTAGTTCCCCTTGGGTCCTTTGTTCCTGTCTGTAGGGATGCTGGCCAGTCTGACGAGGCCGCAAACTTCCACACTTTGGGCATTTCATATGCCCATGGGGGCTGGTACATTTGTGGAGGTAATTCTTTTCCCATGGGAGGCAGGGCACATTTGAAGTAAATGCCTGGGCCAAAAACCTGTTCTGCTGGTTTCAACTTTTTTTTTCTTTCAACAGAAACCAAGCCTTTTTGGAAATAAACATAATGTACATTTTATAGCAAAGCCCCCATCGCCACATATTCAATCCCATTTCTCTTTGAGCACAGGCTGTAATTGCATTTTACTTTCAAACGGCATTCTCCTGATTTGCAAAAGCACTGTTTTACACGTGGGTTCATTTTTCTTTTATGTCAGTTTTACAAATGTGGTTTCTGCCTCACACAGTTTCTTTCTGATTAACCTTCTGGACGGCTTTTACATTAGACTGTAGGTTCATGGACACAAAGAGATACTGCAAAGAGTATCTTTGGAATTGACACGAGACAAGAGATAGAGCCGTGCTATTGATTTCCTTTGCAGTCATTTGAGTGTGCTGGTCAATTTCAAAAGGAAATCAAAGCCGTGTTTAAGGAAAAACAGAATTCTGGCTCCGCATGTACTTTCTCAGTGAGACCAATGTCGTTCTGGGAGGTATTGCATTACTTCATGGCAATCGGATGAAATACACAGCAGGGCTGTGTTTAATGGAGCAAAACGTTGTGGTGTTTAAAATGAAAGGAGCAACAAATTGCAATGCCGCCTTGAATGCAGGTCATTCTTGTGCTTGATTAGAAGCAAAAACAAATGCAGCCATTCTCTGGGGTGGCAGTATTCAAAGCTCACCAGACATGTGCCAAAGAGAACACAACACAGCCATTTCTGGGTGAAATGTTGAAATGCGGCTTTGTGGTGAAGGGAATTTCTGTTAGGGCTGGTAAATGTACCCCACAGATTCAGCTAGCATCCTATATTCAGGACACGCACATCATTCAACACTTTGCTTTGCCCCAGTCCTGTGCACACACTGACAAGCCACACCCCCTACTAACGCCTCTGCGCACAAGGGGATGTTTCCCCCTTATACATTCTGTCCTTGTCTGCAGCTGGTGGTGGCCTTCACCAGGCTTCGGCCTTACAGTAGGGAGAGCGCAGGGTCTGCCACATTTACATTCCTTTTATAGAATGCCTCTTTCCGCTTTTCTTTCCACTGGTATTTGTCTAGCTGCTGTTAAATTTACAACACAGACGCCCTTTAAATTCTGTCCTTACCTCAATAAAAGATTCTCCTGGAAAGATACACACAGTATTGTCTCGAGTGATTAGACAAGAGATCATTGGGATGAAGTCAGTAAACTAGGCTGGGTAAATGTGATGAACGTAAGGGCACCATACCAGAGGGAAACATAGGAGGTCATTATCTTGCTCCAAGTAATCTGGCGGCGGGAACCTGCTACGTTTTCAATCGGGAGTAGCCAGGTCCCTGCCACCAACATATGCGCAGCGGAGTGCAAAAAGGGGGGTGAGGGGAGTGTGTATACCGCCTTTCGCCCTCCACCGTGTAAATTAAGTAAATGTCACCTGCAATGTTTATAAGCCAGGCAGTGTTTACAATGGATCGCTATGGAGTCCACTGGAATTTTGGTGAAAAAATCCAGCCAACCCAATAGGAATCCCCACCATTTGCACTGGCATGAAAATGCATGCCGCCGCAAATGCTGGAGGAGCGGCAGAAACGTTAAGTTATGTTCCGACCCATCCTCTCCCCCATACAAATGGATGAAAATGGGGCATACCGTAAATGCAATGCGTAAACGCCTTTGCAGGGCTTTTATGCATTGCATTTCCGGTACCCAGGGCCATCCTTTGAATTTCAGTGGATGATGGAACATTTTCGTCCTAGTGTGATTTCAAAAGTTCTGACTCTACCTCTGGAACAAGGGCCGCGTATGTGTCGCTAGCATCGGGCGTAGGCAGGCATGAGGAACTAGGTAACTGCAGAAAGCGTACGGTTATCTGACAACTGGCTACATATTGAGGGATTTGGAATAGGATTTCTTGGGCCCTCTCATTGGAGGGGAAGACCAGACCGTTCTCTGTCCAAATTAAGACTCCAAGAAATTGTTTTACTTGGCTGGGAATGAGACTTGATTTTGTCTTGTTGATTGAGAACCCTCAATTGGAAAAGTAAGTTGATTGTATTGTGTCGACACGCTTGGGGTGTGTCTCCTGCAATTAGACATTTGTCTAGATAAGGATACTCTGGAGTGGATGTTCTGCGAAGGTGCGAAGGTGGGCCCCCACCACTGATAGAACCTTGATAAAAACTCTTGGCACTGACGCTTTTTGCGTACAGAAGTACACTGAATAAATATCCTTGTTAACCTCTAGAAAAGGGAAGAGTTCTAGGGCTCCTTTTTGAAGTAATGTCTCCACCTCTGCTTGCAGGATGAGCTGTTGTTCTTGCGACATCCTTCTGTTCTTCAGCGCATGGTAAAGAGGTTTTAAAATAAATACTACTGAGAATCTGTTTGCTACAGTAGCCAGGACCCACTGATCTGAGGTTATTTCCTCTCATGCATAGGTGAATGGTGACTGGAGATGCGTGGGAGGGAACCTTGATGGATAAGTCAATTACTAGCAGGGGGAGGGGAGTCCCTAGAGGCTGCACTCCTACCTCTACCCTTGCCTCATCTGAAACCTCTGTGTTATGAGGAATGGTAACTAGAGTGTGTACCCTGTGTCGAGTACCACCGAGAGGAACGTGAGGAGAACCCTGAATGAGTGGGTCTGGAGAAGGCTTGAGAGGAAAAAAGGAATGACAGGTGTTGAAAATGCTGCCTTGAACATATGTCTTATTAGAGATTTGGCTTAAGGTATTTAGCGTGTTGTGTTTCTTCTTTGCAGTCTCTAAAGCCTCATCCACAGCCTTACCAAACAAGACAGGTTCTTCAATTTGATTATTAATCAGGGTGGCTTGTGTGTCTGGTTTGAACCCAGAATTAGGCACCCCCGTGCAAGGACTTGCCTGCTGTCTCTGCGGAGTCAAGGGTATTCTTTAAAATATAATGGCAAACCTCTTAAATAACTGAGACTTAGTTGGCTCAGGGACATCAGTTGAGTTATTCTGAGGTAACCCACACTGGACATCGGTGTAGCTTGCTAACAGAGTGGTGTTATTGGCAATGCGTGCCAAGTAGGCGGCTGAAGCAGTGACCCTTCTGGCTAAAGCATAACGCCTTTTGCACTCTTTATCCGGAGGCGCCTCGGTATTAGATATGGGCACTACAGCACATTTTCTAGTGTAATTGACTACCAGTGATTAGTGCTTTACCTGAGGCGGAATATATAGCGGGTTCAGTTCGTGGAGGTCTAAGCATTTTCCTGCTTGCAGGTTAACTGCCCGTGTGAGGGAAGGCATGATTCTCTTTTTAATTGAGTTTAATAAGGAAATAGATTGGCTCACAGCCATTCTCTCTTTTGAAATGTCTTTCACAGAATCAGGATCTGAAACTGTTTCCGGAGTCTGGATTTGGAATTGTTGTGCTGCTCTTTTAAGCAGATTATGAAAGAGAAGCTCGTCATCAATGGGAGTTGCGTCTCTGGGTTGCTCCAGGAGATCACCATCACCAAATACAACATCTGGCTCATCCAGGGTGTCGTGAGTGGAAGTTTCCGGCCAATTATCCTGATCAGCGTCCCCTTGCCAAATACCTTGATCCTTATCCCCTTGGTCTTGCTGATAATATAGATCCCATTGATCGTCCTGAGTGTCCTGCAATATGTTAAGTGTCTTCAGAAACATCATGTATAGGAGAGTGATGGAGTCTGGAAGATTTGGGAGGTGGTTCCCCCTCATCTAGTAAAAGTAACAAACTTTGACACCCTGCCCATTGTCTTCTCAAATTTCTCCTTTGTCTAGGTTCCTGTTCTTGGGATTCAGGATCTGCAGTTCATTTACCATGCAGGGATTTGGACATAATGGCAGTAGCCTTGGTAAAATCTAGACGGTTGTGTAAGTACCTGTGGGGTTGTTTTGGTGTTTTTTCCCATGTTTTTACAGCCGTATCCGAATCAGTTGTCAACGGGTGTTTAGTAACGGCAACATGTTTGAGTGCAAAAACGCAAAGGTTTGACCACTTTTGACAGAGTTTTCGATGAAAGCGTAGATGCCATAGAATCCCCTTTCAACAAGTCTGTGAATGTTTGGATTGGGGTTGTATGTCTGAGTAAATGCACGTGTGTCTTTTTCGCCAGAGTACCTCCCTGTAGCAGAGCTTTCGGCCTGCCTGGTTGGCCTGGGGACAGGCACTCGGGAGTCTAACGACTCCTCCTGTATGTCTTCCATTTCCCAAACTGAGCCATAGCTGCCAAACTCTTCCTCATCCAAACCATCAGCACCGGTGGGCAATGGGATTCATCCTGCGCCTGTCTTTAAACATTTTAGGCTTAAAAAGCTTGCAGGATTTGCAACGCCATTCAACGTGATCACGTGGAATGCAATTGTTACACACTCTGTGTGTATCTTTCCAGGAGAATCTTTTATTGAGGTAAGGACAGAATTTAAAGGGCGTCTGTGTTGTAAATTTAGCAGCAGCTAGACAAATACCAGTGGAAAGAAAAGCGGAAAGAGGCATTCTATAAAAGGAATGTAAATGTGGAAGACCCTGCGCTCTCCCTACTGTAAGGCCGAAGCCTGATGAAGGCCACCACCAGCTGCAGAGAAGGCCGCGTCTGTTGAAACTTTAGACAGTAGTCACCGGACATTGAGGAGTCTTCGCCGAGACGGCTGTCGAAAGGGCGACAGCATTAAATATTAATAAAAGTGAACTGCAATATATATCTAGTAGCAAAGCTACAAAATCCGCATATGCGACAAACCACAATGGTGGGGAAAAAACAATCTGAGGGACCTCAACGAGTGAAGGATCATGGGTTCAATACACATCACACAGGGATAGTATTACCAACCCACCCATTTGACGTCCCTTTTCAAAAGTTCAAAAAACAAAATGCAATACTCTGCACCTACCACTAGATACCGGCCTATGCACAGCATGAGATTCTAAGCAGATCCACAAGCCTCAGAAATATACATATGTACACACATACCCCGTCACCCTGCCACAATGTCCAGTAGCAGTCATATTGCATTTCAGGCTTACTGCACTGTATGCTGGAGAGCCACAGTGGGTATAAAATATGTACCCGCATTAAGTCTGACTTGAAAGTATATCTCTGTTTGTTAAGGATTGATCAGCTGACCCACGATGTAAAAACCTATTCTACGAAACATGCTTGTCAGAAAATTCACCCACATGTGTGTGTGCAACCCCAGAGGTACAGCAATAGAGATCCTTTGTGAACACTGCCATTTGCATTGTGATTTTCTAAACACGGGTTTGTTCAAGCACAAATTTGAAAGTATTTTTATAAATCTGCTTGTTTGTCAATGTCACCTTTTGGGAACAGTGATGACTGTTAGGAAAGATTTCATAATTGTAGGTAATTTTCCTTCCATGTGGCAACCCCCAAACTTTTTGCTGTTGTTTTACACCCTGATCTAGACTTTGCCAGAGAAGCGCAGCCTTCCGCCGCACTCCTCTGGGCTTTCACTCCATTCTTACGGGGAAACTCACATGCCCTTAAGACAGTCAGTACGAGGAGACTTTGTTTCCCTTAGTCCTTTCCTCATGTTGCAGCTTTTGAGCAACATGAAACCAGAGTGCAACGTAACTTAAATTACCGCGCTCTTGGGTCTATAGTCATTCCAAAGGCCCTAGAAACTCTCGCTGGACTTATGAAATGTGCAAGTGTGTCACGGACGGGACTGGTGGCAGCTATTGTTTCTTTGTGTTTTGAACCCCTTTTTGCCATGTTAACTGCGCTTCCTCCGTTTGGCCCAAATGGGTGGCCTGGCCTCCAAAATGGCCATGCCACGAGGTTCTTTGTCCTGTCCGCTGACCGTCTTGCCCCTTCACCTTCAACCAGGTCGAGCCGACCCGGGGCAGTCCTTATTTGGTCATGCACTTTCCCGCGAAACACAACGCTTTCACGGGCTTCTGCATGCCTTGTGTGTGCCTCCAGGATGTGGGCTGGGATGCCTGTTCCCAATACACATCCTGGGTGCCAGAGAGTCTAGAGTGTCCTGAATGCCTGGGACCACCGTGGTCCGTGATAGGTCCACGTATGGTGTGAGTGTTTGTGAGCCGATCTCCCATTGGGCCCTCTCCGTTTTGGCCCGAAGGGAACTTTGGATAAGAGGAGGCTGAAAACACCACTACCAGGTCGATCTCCTGAGTTCTCCTGAACAAAGGATAAGGAGCCAAGTGTCCTGCAACTAAGAAGCTGAGGAATCGCTGGTGACCGGCTAAAGGTTTGGCACCCTGCACTGCTGTCGTCCTGCGAGACCACTCGGCCTCTGATCGAACGAGAAGGTCTGCAAAGGCACTTCGACCCTTTGGAATAGTGAGAACAACTATTCTCGGCATCTTCATCAAATCCTGTACGTAAGCCTTCGGAAGCGTCCCTGGGCCATCCAGTGGACTGACCAGCCTACACAGGAACCTTTCTCTGTCACTGCCGTCTGGCTTACTGCTAATCCCGTGTCCTCGGCACTCTCACACGATTCGTACACTTGGCGTTCCCAGGTCTGAAGTGAGACTTGTGATTTGGGACCGCAATACACGCGGTTGCCGAGTTGCCCTGCTGTGGTAACAAACCTGTGCGTGTTCGCTGCATTTGGGACACCCTCGACCTTGATTCCTGCTGTCGCGGAATCTACACGGCGTCGAGGCGTTCCTCTGATCGCACCTGAACCTGCCAGTACCGCAACGGAACCAGAGAAGCCTGTGTCTGCCTGCATCGGGGACCGGTGAGAAGTCAATACCCTAACCGGTCGCCCCCCGCAGGAGCCTGTGGCTTTCCATCGCTGTTGTACACAGCAAACCCATTTCCACACTCACGCCCTGCTTCTGCCAACAAGTGGAGGCCGCGCTTGAGTAGCGGGGATCTGTTCATCATCGTTTTGTTCACCTCTCTGAACTGCCTGATTTCCCTGAAGAGACTCTCCTTTTCCCGTTGGCACCCGCGTGTGCAGGTACTTTTGAGCACAAGGCTCCACTCTTTGTAGGGCTCGGACTTCCTTCTAGTTAGGTGGCCTCTGATGTCGAACTGGGTCTAACGATTACTTGCACTGCCTGTTTTCCTCCCCATCTAGGTGGTCTGCATATTTCGTGCTTCTAACTCTTTAGACCCCTCGGTCTTGTATATATATTGTAATGATTGTAATGTGTTGGTTTATTGGAGTTTTGCCATGATTCTTTACTATGGTCGATGTTACAAAGGCCTTGTAATAAATGTGTTTATATTTTTAATATAACACCTGTCAGGAGTAATTTGTAAGCGTCCTTGCTTTGTGTGCTCATTGCGGGTTTTCAGTCACCCTCACCCCTCTTGAGACCTAGTCTTGACCGCCGCCATCGCTACCCTGATTGGTCTGGCTTGTCCAGAGATTACCCTGTTCCAAGAAACTAGGCTGGCCTTCTGAACCTCTGCCCCTCCAGGACAGAGTTCAGAAATCCATCTTAACAAATTGGTGTACAGTGGTGGGATACGACTGAAGGTATCCAGTGTTGCGCACGAGCGAAGGCATTTCAAGTTATTCCTAACAGGACACGTAGTGAATTGTCGTAGTATAACTTTTTAAAGGTCATAGTCCTATCTAACAGTATGGAAACAAGTACCTTGTTAACTTTAAATGCTTCTAAATCCGAAACATTGAAAGAGATATGTGCTGAAAGAGGGGTCTCCTCACAAGGCACAAAAATGGAAATGAACCAAAGAATCATGGCATGGCAAGAAGCTCAGCTTAGCGCTATAGCTTCAGAGGACAGTGCAGAAGGAGGTGGGGCTGCTCTCACTGGTAGAACTGACAGTTCTGCCGCTGCACTGGTCCACCGCGACCATGAAGACAGGGAGGATGAAATGTCCAATGTTTCCTCTGCCAGGGCTGATGGGGAGGCCATACTTGAATTCAAGAAGCAAGAACTGCTGTTTAGGCAGAAGGAGCTTGATTTCAATATGGCCAAACTAAAAATCGAACAGGCAGAAAAACAGAAAGACAGGGATCACCAGTTGGAACTGGCCAAGCTTCAAGTTGCCAATGGATCCAAGGGTCCCGGACATGGGTCTGGGGCCTCCTCTCATCCATGGTTTCCAAAAGATCTGCTCAGTGTGTATGAGGAAAAGAAGGACATTATGGACTGGCTGAATACATTTGAGTATGCATGTGAATTTCAACAAGTTGACAATGCTGATAGAATTGCCTGGTTACTTAGCAGACTGCCCCATTCTGGCTGCAGTGCCATTATGGACATGTCGAAGGCTGAGCCAGCAGATTTTGCAAAGTTGAAGCAAACTCTCATTTTAAAGTTTGGAAAGACTCCTGCCCAATATTTAAAACGATTCCGAGAGTATATGAAAAAAGAAGGTGGTACTTGGGTATCTTATGTAACCGAATCCTTAAAAAACTTGACTGGCTGGGACAAAGGTTATAAGGTTTCTACCTTTGAAGGTATGATAAGTCTTGTCATGCTGGAACATATTTTTGCATCTTCTTCCCCTGAGCTTAAGCCGCATTTGGCATATTCAAAGGAGATAGATCCTAAGAAGCTTGCCATTGCAGCAGATTTATGGGTGTCACATCGAGTGTCCCATAAGGACAAGACTCAGCCTGGTAAGCAAGAGCAAGGGAAAAAGTCCAAAGATGAGGAGGGTGGGTAAACTGATAAATCTTCTTCCCAAAAGGGCAACAAAAAGAAAAATAAGGGTAAGACACAAGAGAACTCACAGGGTAGTGGAGGTCAGCCTCCGAAACAGAACTCTGGTTATAATAAGCCTCCCTATGTAAACAGACCCAATGGATCTTGTTTTGCTTGTGGAGCAAATGACCACGTGAAGGGGGATCCCAGATGTAAGGTCAAAACCTTGGGGGTCCACTCTGCTAATCTGGCCTTCTCCTCCTACGAGGAAGAAGAGATTACCGGAGCATCCTTCTCCTCAGACTCCTTCCCCAGTGGGATAGAAGCTAAGGTAGTTTTAGTTTCCCTGGGTTCCTGGGAGCCTAAAGTCACAGAGGCTTATGCTAGGATTCCAGATAACACCAAGCACTACTTTAAAGACAGTGTGCTGATCAATGGAGTAGATACTCCAGCTCTTAGGGATAGTGGGTGCAGTCGCACTGTAGTGGATTCTACCTTGGTAGACTCAGAGGAAGTTGCCAGAGCTACTCTGATGCCCACTAAGTTGGCTGACGGCCCACCTCTCATGTTCCCAGTAATACCTGTAAATCTTACTATCAATGGTACAGCAGTCAGGATTCCAGTGAGCATGCAGAGAAGCGTCCCAGGAAAGGTCCTGTTGGGCAATGATCTCCGAGCGTTAGGGCTCGTGGGAGACACTGCTGACAGACCCTGCACAAGGTCTCAAACAAGGGCAGTACTGACCAAGGTCAGTGAGCTGCCCCAATCAAAGGGGAAACCCAAGGCTAAAGGAGTCAGAAAACCAAAACAAGGGAAAGAAAATATCCCCACAAACTCACCTACCACTGCAGTGGAGGAAGTTGGTCAATCGCCCGGACCTGACGAGGAGGGGGCGGTGCCTGAAGTATTTGATCCCAATGACCATCCTGAACTAAACGACTTGTTAGTAGAAGGTGGTCCTGACAAGGAAGAATTCAGTAAAGGCCAACGTGAGTGCCCATCTCTGGAAGGCCTAAGGAGACAGGCCTGCTCCCAGCTTGAGGGTGAACCTCCTGGGAAGCATCGGATTTATTGGGGAGGTGGACTCCTATATAGTGAGCCCACAGAGTCTACAGAAGGAGACCATAGGAGGTTGGTGGTCCTCCTTGCTGTAGGAGCCTTCCTCCTGCAGTTGGCACGTGAAGTGCCCCTTGCTGGTCACCTTCGTATTAAGAGGACCAAGCAAAGGTTATCCATGCACTTCTACTGGCCCAAGATGGGGGTGCAAGTAGAAAGTCACTGCAGGAGTTGTGCCTCCTGCCAGGTATCTGGTAAGAGTGGTTCAACAATCCAAGCTCCAGTGGTACCACTCCCAGTTGTGGGAATACCATTCGAAAGGGTAGGGATCGACATCGTTGGTCCCCTTGACCCGCAAACATCCTCAGGCAATAGGTTTATCCTGGTGCTGGTTGACCATGCTACCAGATATCCTGAGGCCATCCTATTAAAAACTGTAACTGCCAAGTCAGTTGCAACAGCGTTACTTGGCATCTTTACTAGGGTTGGCTTCCCTAAAGAAGTTGTGTCTGACAGAGGCAGCAACTTTATGTCAAAGTATATGAAGGCTATGTGGAAAGAATGTGGGGTCACCTACAAGTTCTCTTCCGCATATCACCCCCAGACCAATGGTCTGGTGGAACGGTTCAACAGAACGTTAAAGAGTATGATTGGGGCTCTGGAAGAACCTCAAAGAAGAAAATGCAATCTTCTTTTACCATGCTTACTGTTTGCCTACCGAGAGGTACCACAGGAGGGTGTTGGCTTCAGCCCCTTCAAACTTCTGTTTGGTCACCCTGTGCGGGGACCCTTAGCCATAGTCAAGGAGGGATGGGAGATACCCACTCCCCCTATTACTACCAATGTAGTAAACTATGTGTTAGGGCTCAGAAAACGGATGGTACTCCTGACGGGTCTGGCTAGTGACAAGTTGAAGGCAGGACAAGCCCTGGTGAAACATTGGTATGACCAGAAAGCTTCCCTCATCAACTTCACACCTGGTCAGCAAGTCCTGATCATGAATCCCATAAGGCCTAGAGCTTTACAGGATAAATGGTCAGGCCCTTACACAGTGGTGGAGCCCCTGGGTGAGGTCAACTATTTAGTGGACCTGGGCAGGCTCCAAAAGTGTTCCATGTAAATAGGCTGAAGGCTTTTGTCCCAAGAGTCGAAATCACAGCACTGCTACTGGCTTCAGATGTTGAGGAAGAGGAGTCTGAACCTCTCCCCGACCTGTTCCAAAGCGGTCCTTCAGATAGCTCCTTTGAGGGTGTCCGAGTGGCCCCTCATCTGACTTCTGATCAGCAGGCTGAGGTGAAAAGTTTGCTTAGGCAATTTTCCCCCCTGTTTTCGCAGTCCCCTGGTTTGACACCTTGGTGCAAACATAACATAGACACAGGAGACAGCGTACCTACCAAAAGTAGAGGATACAGAATGTCAGACAAAGTACGGTCTTACATTAAGACAGAGGTCAACAAAATGTTAGATCTTGGGGTGATTGAACCCTCTAGTAGTCCTTGGTCCAGCCCTGTGGTTTTGGTTCCAAAGGCAGGTACTTCTGAATTGAGGTTCTGCGTGGATTACAGGGCTATGAATGCTGTCACCAAGACAGATGCACACCCCTTGCCTCGAACAGATGTTTGTTTGTTTGTTTGTTTATTTATTTGTATTGCGCACCAGACCCAAGGGTAACCGGGCGCAGTGAACAGAATATACGAGGCGTACAATGTTGCATAGAAATTACAGTGTTACAGAAATTTACAATGTTGCATAATTAAAATTTACAATAGTGATAAATCTTTGATGGTACATATATACATTCAGATAAGTATCATAACACTACTTAAGGTATTTCAAACCTTACATGTTGTTAGATGAGCTGGTGGATACCTTGGGTGCCTCCAAGTACCTCAGCACGTTTGACCTCACTGCAGGCTATTGGCAAATAGCACTAGCAGAACATGCCAAGGAGAAGACAGCGTTCTCAATTCCAGACAGTCTTTACCAGTTCAGGGTAATGCCGTTTGGGTTGAAGAATGCACCTGCCACTTTCCAGAGGCTTGTGAATCATGTGTTAAACGGGTTGGATGAATTCTGTCTTGCATATCTGGATGATATAGCAGTTTTCACCGCCACCTTGGAAGTCCATGTGAAACACCTCGGGATTGTGCTACAGGCTCTTCAGAAAGCACACTTGACCATAAAGGCTAGTAAATGCCAGATTGGACAAGGCTCTGTGGTTTACCTTGGACATGAAGTAGGTGGAGGGAGGATACAGCCTCTACCCAGTAAAGTACAAGCAGTACAAGACTGGCCTACCCCCACTACACAGACCCAAGTGAGAGCCTTCTTAGGACTCACAGGGTATTACCGCAACTTCATGGCAGACTATGGTACCATAGCTGCCCCTCTGACTGCCCTCACCACTCCGAAGAAACCCAAGAAGGTAACTTGGACCGACGAGTGTGAGAAGGCCTTCAATGGCTTAACAGATTCCTTGTGCCAGGCCCCTGTCCTCAGGGCCCCTGATTATCAAAGACCTTTTATGGTGCAGACGGACGCCTCTGACACTGGGATAGGAGCTGTACTATCGCAAGTAGATGAGAAGGGTAAGGAACACCCTATTGGTTTTATTAGTCACCAGTTTAAGGACAGAGAGCTCAGATGGTCCACAGTGGAGAAAGAATGTTTCTCTGTTGTGTGGGCCCTACGGAAGCTGAGGCCCTACCTCTATGGGACCCACTTCACTGTGCAAACTGACCATAAGCCCTTAAAGTGGCTAATGAACATGAAGGGAGAGAATCCAAAGTTGCTTAGGTGGTCCATAAGTCTGCAAGGCTTTGACTTCACTATTGAACATAGGCCAGGTGTCCAACATAGCAATGTTGATGGGTTGTCCAGAATGTTTAACCGACCTGAACAAGAAACTCATCCAGGGGTGGATTAGTTCCCCCTGTCCTTAGTCTGGGAGGGGCGAGTGTTAGGAAAGATTTCATAATTGTAGGTAATTTTCCTTCCATGTGGCAACCCCCAAACTTTTTGCTGTTGTTTTACACCCTGATCTAGACTTTGCCAGAGAAGCGCAGCCTTCCGCCGCACTCCTCTAGGCTTTCGCTCCATTCTTACGGGGAAACTGACATGCCCTTAAGACAGTCAGTACGAGGAGACTTTGTTTCCCTTAGTCCTTTCCTCATGTTGCAGCTTTTGAGCAACATGAAACCAGAGTGCAACGTAACTTAAATTACCGCGCTCTTGGGTCTCTAGTCATTCCAAAGGCCCTAGAAACTCTCGCTGGACTTATGAAATGTGCAAGTGTGTCACGGACGGGACTGGTGGCAGCTATTGTTTCTTTGTGTTTTGAACCCCTTTTTGCCATGTTAACTGCGCTTCCTGCGTTTGGCCCAAATGGGTGGCCTGGCCTCCAAAATGGCCATGCCACGAGGTTCTTTGTCCTGTCCGCTGACCGTCTTGCCCCTTCACCTTCAACCAGGTCGAGCCGACCCGGGGCAGTCCTTATTTGGTCATGCACTTTCCCGCGAAACACAACGCTTTCACGGGCTTCTGCATGCCTTGTGTGTGCCTCCAGGATATGGGCTGGGATGTCTGTTCCCAATACACATCCTGGGTGCCAGAGATTCTAGAGTGTCCTGAATGCCTGGGACCTTCGTGGTCCGTGATAGGTCCACGTATGGTGTGAGTGTTTGTGAGCCGATCTCCCATTGGGCCCTCTCCGTTTTGGCCCGAAGGGAACTTTGGATAAGAGGAGGCTGAAAACGCCACTACCAGGTCGATCTCCTGAGTTCTCACGAACAAAGGATAAGGAGCCAGGTATCCTGCAACTAAGAAGCTGAGTCGAGGAATCGCCGGTGACCCACTGAAGGTTTAGCACCCTGCACTGCTGTCATCCTGCGAGACCACTCGGCCTCTGATCGAACGAGAAGGTCTGCAAAGGCACTTCGACCCTTTGGAATAGTGAGAACAACTATTCTCGGCATCTTCACCAAATCCTGTACGTAAGCCTTCGGAAGCGTCCCTGGGCCATCCAGTGGACTGACCAGCCTACACAGGAACCTTGCTCTGTCACCGCCGTCTGGCTTACTGCTAATCCCGTGTCCTCGACACTCTCACACGATTCGTACACTTGGCGTTCCCAGGTCTGAAGTGAGACGTGTGCTTTGGGACCGGAATACACGCGGTTGCCGAGTTGCCCTGCTGTGGTAACAAACCTGTGCGTGTTCGCTGCATTTGGGACAACCTCGACCCTGTCTCCTGCTATCGTGGAATCTACACGGAATCGAGACGTTCCTCTGATCGCACCTGAACCTGCCAGTACCGAAACGGAACCGGAGAAGCCTGGGTCTGCCTGCATCGGGGACCGGTGAGTAGTCAATACCCTAACCGGTCGCCCTCCCGCAGGAGCCCGTGGCTTTCCATCGCTGTTGTACACAGCAAACCCTTTTCCGCACTCATGCCCTGCTTCTGCCAACAAGTGGAGGCCGCGCTTGAGTAGCGGGGATCTGTTCATCATCGTTTTGTTCACCTCTCTGAACTGCCTGATTTCCCTGAAGATACTCTCCTTTGCCTGTTGGCACCCGCGTGTGCAGGTACTTTTGAGCACAAGGCTCCACTCTTCGTAGGGCTCGGACTTCCTTCTAGTTAGGTGGCCTCTGATGTCGAACTGGGTCTAACGATTACTTGCACTGCCTGTTTTCCTCCCCATCTAGGTGGTCTGCATATTTCATGCTTCTAACTCTTTAGACCCCTCGGTCTTGTATGTATATATATATATTGTAATGATTGTGATGTGTTGGTTTATTGGAGTTTTGCCGTGATTCTTTACTATGGTCGATGTTACAAAGGCCTTGTAATAAATGTGTTTATATTTTTAATATAACACCTGTCTGGAGTAATTTGTAAGCGTCCTTGGTTTGTGTGCTCATTGCGGGCTTTCAGTCACCCTCACCCCTCTTGAGACCTAGTCTTGACCGCCGCCATCGCTACCCTGATTGGTCTGGCTTGTCCAGAGGTTACCCTGTTCCAAGAAACTAGGCTGGCCTTCTTCTATCATATGTTAGCCCAGATGCACACCCTTCCCCAGAGAGGCAAAGAGAAGCACCGTGGCTCCTTCTCTTTGCCTCTCTGGGGAAGGGTGTGCATCTGGGCTAAAATATGATAGAATGGAGCCACGGTGCTTCTCTTTGCCTCTCTGGGGAAGGGTGTGCATCTGGGCTAAAATATGATAGAATGGAGCCACGGTGCTTCTCTTTGCCTCTCTGGGGAAGGGTGTGCATCTGGGCTAAAATATGATAGAATGGAGCCACGGTCATATTTTAGCCCAGATGCAACTCTCTGAAGTCGCCTGTTGAATTGGGATCGGGGAGCAAAGTATTTATTTGTATTAATATGTCCCACTATACTTGGAGGCTTTGAGCAAGCCATTACCAATACACACCTGTGACCTCTTTTCTGTTTGCTCTCGCCCTCTTACTCCCTCCCACCCTTCCTCTTGTTGGACTTCCACTTCCTTCTGGCACTGTGTTTTATTTCAAATATTCCTTTCAAATTTCGATTTTGTTGCTGGAGGACATTTTTAAAGACGTTCTGCTAATTGTTCGCTTTATTTGTGTGTATTTTCTTAGCCCTCTCTTTCAATTTCGGAACACAACAGCGGTTAAATTAGATGAGCACGCTATGTCATGTTTTTGTCATCATGCCATCATGTTTTCATTGTCCTGTCGCTTTATAAATGTCAACAAGGAGCTGGAAGGTGGCATATAACATTCCAAAGCCCCCCGAAAAGTCAAATACAAGCTAGCGCCAATCTTCACATGAAAAAGCCGATATTGCCTGTTGCAGACCTGCAAAAACCCTTCAGGGTCTAAGATCAGCCTGCTGCCCTCCATTAACAGGACCAGGCAACTGCAGTCCTGGTTGAGAAGAGTAGGCAGTGCTGGATTATGCAGATTAACTCCCAGAAGAGACCAGCTTCAGGCAAAGGGCTCTCTAACCTATGACCCCCACCATTACCAATCGCATGAAGCTACCTGGCCCAAAGTACTTCCTGGCAGCCCTCCAGCGACTTGCTTCCTGGGGAGTCACAGACCAAAAGCCATCCTCACTGCCTTCCAGTCTGTCCTTTCAAGGACTAGGGTTTAAGTGGCGGGGGTTCTCTCTCCTGATCCCGCTACCATCGCTTGAATACACCTAGACAGGGCGGGACGGCCTCAACACCTGTTCTGAATGTCCGAGACTGTCTCTACATGCAGGATTTATAATGGACAGTTGCCCTTCTACAGTGTTGTCCTTAATTCTGAATGTCTCCCCTAGCTAGCCTGCCACATAATATTTAAGAGCCTTTATTCAAATGCAATTCTCTCATAGTGCATTCCAAGGGCTTATCGGCCAATTAACTACACACAAGGGCCACAGCTCCTTCTCCACATGAGGCCAATTTGGTATGGAGGGAGACCCCTTTGTGTCTCCCTCTGCACACAATCCATCCCTGGCTCCGACACCTGGTTCAGCAGGCTCGGCTTCACCAGAATGTCCGCTACCACTTATTAGCAGAAGGAAATCCAATAAAGTTATCCAGTTAGTAGGCCCCACAACTCCAAGGAACAGACCTATAACATGGCCCAATACCACCACCACACTAGTAATGGCTTCCATGAACTATCAAGTGACATAACACATACATGGCAAAGGTTGGCACTTTGACACGATCAAAGGGTATTTGGTGCGAGGGGGTGGACTGCGCTGGAAGGGCTAATGTTCTAGCTTTGCAGTGTTTGTCAAGAGATTTCAGAGTTTACTCTCTATCTCTTCCAGTCCTTGGCCCCGAGTTCACAACCTTTCATCGGACTGGTTTACACGGCCCAGTCACTGTTGTCGGAAGGCTGTACACAGTGGCAAACATGACCATTTTGGGAGATGGAAAACGTTACCTTTATTCTACTGTCCAGAGATGTTGGTGCAGGCTACAGAGTCATTTCCTACATCTACCACTGTCTGGCAAGTTGGGGAATTCATGGTAAACAGGGAATGACCATTAACAACCAATGGTCTTAGGTTGCACTGTTTTACGTGACCCAACCAAATATGCATGAGATTAGAAAGGTCACAAAATGAATAATGTGGCTGATAACCAGAGCAGTAAACTTACTGTAAATGTAGTCAAAGAAAATGCTACACATTTCTTCTTTCCGAGTTTTTTTCAATTGGCAAATTGGTAGATCTTTAATGCACACAGAGAGCCTCAAACAAACAGTAATAGTCAAGACCGAGGAGAAAATAAACATGGGTTCAACTGGCATGTTCTTAGAATCTAAAACTGTATTCCTATCATAGAAAATATTCTTCTTTTGGGTAGAAGTCTAACCTGGAGGGTAGATTCTCATCTCTGCGCTATTACCAGGACTGGTTTAGAGATTTGTAGAGTTCAGTCTCACACACAAGTCTTACTTGACAGGTTACCGACACATTGGCCACGCTAGTGACTCCAGGCACACCGCACTATTCAGACTTATCTGTCCAGGACTGAAATCTCTGGACTGGCTCCCAGTGGCTGAGGGGATTAAGTTCAAAACCATCTGTATAGTCCACAAGGCCTTCTGGGGCCTGGGGCCTCAATACCTCCCACTCTCTCTTCCTAAATAGCTTCCTTCTCAAGCTCTTCGCTCATCCGCCTCCAACTCCCTCGTGGTCAGTCGCTTCTGCAAGCAACCAGTTGGTGGTAGACCTCTTTCTTCGGCGGGGAACTCTCTCTCTGGAACAGCCTCCCTGAAACTTAAGGAGAACCATCTCCGGTACCGGGAGCACCTCAAGACCTTACTCTTTGCTTCTGCTTTCTCACCTCCTCTCCCCTGCTGAACTCCGAATGAAACTGCACTGGTGACCTGGCTACCCTCTGATCTCGGTCCCAGGTCCCCTCCCCCGCCAGCTGCACACCTGCACTGCCTCCCAGGCAACCTCTGTACTTGGGGGCTGTTTCTGTATCCCTACAGTCCCCACCAGCTCTTGACACTTGATGTCTGCACTCACTCCTGCACTTGCCACTAGCTGGCCACACTTACCTGTCGTTTTATTGTATTCTTACTGTTGACCCTATGTTTGCACTCCCCCTTACCACCGCCCCTGCACTTGCGTGATCTCCATGTCACCTGGCCTAGTAAGATCGTTGTCTTTGTCTTCCCTCTGTTCCCCCTCTCTTGCATCGTCGCGCCTTGAAACACTTGTGTATAGGCGCGTTATAAATGCCATATCATAGGCCCTGAAAAAGCGACTGACATGCAAAACAAGTGCCGGCTAATTTTATATCTGCTTGGATAGGAACTCATATTGATTACAAATAAAGCAACCAAGAATCATGAAATGTGTGAGTCATTCTTCCTTCGCTGCAGAGCCATAACTGGAACATGTGATTATTGACTAGCAGTTTGGACACTCGCACAGGAGCATCCCTTCACTCATGTTTTCCACATTCGGTAGAGTAACATTTTGACATCCAATAACCATGTGATCATGTGTCATTTGCTACTTGGAGGATTAATTAGGCACCTCCCTGATGGGAGTGGCATACACAGTTGTCTTATTATACCTTGCCCTACACCTAGACCTTATTAATTCCCCAACTTCAATATATTTTCAATGTTTTCATCCTTGCTTTTTGGTTTTGGCAACATTTGTGGCTAAACCCAAGCTATTTAGAGAAGAAAGGGTAATGAGAAGCAGAATATTGAATTATCATCCATCAGCTGCTTCACAGTTTATTTTGTGTTTATTGGTTTCATTCTTCTCCTTCATCAGTCCTTTGTCCTAGCATGTTCCCTTCACCACAGTCCTTGTCCTTCTTCAAAGCCCTTCAGCCTAGACCTCATTTGTCAAAGTCCTTTGTCTTAGTCATTCTCCTTTCATCTAGTTCTTTTTCTTCTTTATAATCTTTTATCACAGTCCATCTTCTTGGTCCTATTTCTCCTCCATCATAGGCTTTGTCACATTCTTTTGTCTTCATCCTTGTCCTCTTCCATCATAGTACTTCTCCTTAGTCATTTGTTCACCATAGTCCGTTTTAATCCTTCACCATCATTGCAGTATTTTTCCATCCTAATCTGGCCTCCTAGTCATTTGTCCTTTATTTTAGTCCCCAATTCGTTCCTTTGTTGTCCTAGTCCTTCATCCCCATCCTTTCATCATAGTCTTTCTTCATATTCATCCTTTTCCTTGTCCATCTTTCTAGACCGTCTTTGTCGAATCCTTGTTTCTCACCCTAGTTCTCCATCGTCTTAATCCTTCTCCTTCATTAGTCTAGTCCTTTGTCTCGGGACATGTCGACTTTCAAGCACAGCCAGTCAGTTTCCAGCCACCTGTATCGCTTCTCCTATTCCTAAATTCACGTTCTCTTTCTTTGTAACCATGTCCCCACCCTACTGGGGTGGAAATGCTGCAAAAGAAGGGAAAAGGAAGAATTACAAGCTGCATGGAAGGTTTGTACCGAGGCAGGGAGCTTCAAATGGGATATATACATTGTAAAGATGGTACTTATCCTCTACTGAATGAAGCATTTTGCCTATAAAAAAAAATCTGTTTTGGCAGGGATTCCGAGGGGCTATAACTTTTATTCACATATGGTGATAATGCCCTAAGGTGTTTCGATTTTGGTGAAGTGTAACTACAAGTCTTGCCACTACAGGGGTGAAAATCTCATAAATTCCAGGTGCGTCTTTTGGTGGACTTAGGTTTCAGGTCTAGTTAGGTGGGCTGTAGGATGAGGGACCGATAACAAAATTCTTGCCTCCCAATAGAGATCTGCCCACCTTCCATTAATTACTGACATGGGACAATGTGAAACTTTCTAATTTTTGAGAAGATTACTTGCTCTTTACAAAAAGGTAAGATCACCTTTTTCTTCATATGGAATTATTTGAGGGGACTATGATTAAAAAAAATATTAAAGGTTTTACCTGCTCAACGAGGCTCAGAAGCTGAATTATGATAAATTCCAACAAACACAGAATGGATGATGGCCTCCGGCGTGACCCCCAGAGGGGTGATCTTCTGCAACCGGCACCACGTTGCGAAACACTTCCACTTGTGACCGTAGCACTTAAGAGTCAATAACGCCCTGGCCTTGGCAAGGACCTCTCTGCAGTTTGCTACAGCAACTCGTACCCTCCAACTCTAGGTCTGCAGGAGCCAAGACCTCAGGTGCACCGATCCTGTGTCGTGATGCAGGATTGTGCCTCCTTCTCTGGTGACCAGATCCTCGACCACCAGCAACTTGATCGGAGTTGCCGCTGACAGGCTGAGAAGGTCCGGTACCAGATCTCTATCATCCTGCATCGGCACTGTTTGAGATTTATTTATTGTACTTTTATAATGTGCATATACACATGTGTTTCAAGGGCCAATCATACAGGGCTGGGGGAGACAAGGGAAGCAGAGAGACAATCTTCAAGGCATGATACATTCAGATCATGTAAGTGTGCAGACAAGTGCGGGAGGGGAGGGTGGGGGACCAAGTGCGCCCAGGCAGTCAGAAGCTGGGGTCAGTGCTGAGAGATGCCACTCTCATGGGACATTGACCAAGTGCAGTAACAGTGAGGCAAGTGCAAGGCCCGGAGGTAAATGTGAGGGGACTGGCGAGGGTGCCTGGGACCTGTGAGACTCTGAGGTACACCAGGCAGCCAGTCAGCAGGCTGGGCGGGAAAGAGGGATAGGGTAGAGAGAGAGAGGTTAGCAGGATATAAGGAGAGAGAAGGAAGAGGAGAAGAGAGTGTCTTAAGGGGTTTCCGGAACTTAAGGAGATCTGGCTCAAGGCAGAGGGAGGCCCCTGCAGAGGATAAGGAGCCACCCCAAATCTCTGCTTGGAGAACCGGCTCACTCGCAAAAGGTTGCGAGTAGATGAGCGGAGGGCCTCGGGAAGGAAATGTATTTAGGTAGGCATTGTTACAAGTAGGTAGACCCCCCGGCCACAGAAAGCCTTGTGGACAAAGCAGAGGGTCTTGAACTTGATCCTTGCAAACACAGGGAGCCAGTGAAGGAACGTCCGCGCTGGAGAGATGCTGTCCCTGGGCTTGAGGCCAAGGATAAGTCTTGCAGTTCTGTTCTGGATGAGCTGCAGAGGGCGCAGAACAGTGGCAGGGAGGTTGAGAAAGAGGCTGTTGCAGTAGTCCAGCCTTGAGAGAACCAGGGCTCTGGAGACAGTGAGCCGCTGTGGGAAGGTGAGAAATGGAAGAGTACCTCTGGGGAGGTGCAGCTGGTAGTTGGATTTTTTTAGATATGTCCGAGATGTGTGAGGAGAAAAAGAGAGAATGGAGTCGAAGATGACCCCAAGGCTTTTTGCATCGCAGGATGCGGGCGCAGGGCCAAGGGAGGTCAGCCAGAGTATGAGAGGGAAGGCGGGAGCAGGAGTCCCAATGTGAATGATCTCGGTCTTACTGCTGTTGAGGCAAAGGTTGTTTGCAGCACACCATGACTGAATTGCAGACAGACAGTCAGATATGAGCGAGGATGATGAGGCGGCTGAGGGTAGCCTGAAAGAGTTGTGTGTCATCCGCATAACACTGGAAGTTAGAGATGAAAGTGGCAATCACACATGCCAGGGCAGCCATGTAGACGAAGAACCAAGGGGATAGGTTGGAACCCTGGGGACACCACAGGTTGAAAGAGTGATAGTAGAGAGAAAGGACCCAAGTTTCACCTGGGGCGGTCGGTCAGAAAGGAAGGTTAACCACACCAGAGCCTGACCTGTGAGTCGCAAGGTGTCACAGTGACGTGAAATCAGGATGTTATGGTTAAAGTGTCAAAGGCAGAGGAGAGGTCAAGAAGAATTAGGACAGAGGGAGTGTTAGTGTCAAGATTTGAGAGCAGGTCTTCATGGGTGTTCAGAAGAGCAGTTTTCATGCCTCTGGATGCTCTAAAGCCAGACTGATGGTCATGGAAGCAACCAGCAGACTCAGTGAGGACGGTAAACTGAGAGATAGCCAACTTCTCCTGGAGTTTGCCCAGGAAAGGAGTGATAGAGCTAGGGCGATAGTTTGCCGTTATGAGGGGTGGGGGGGGTAAATCGGCAGAGGGTTTCTTGAGCAGGGGATGCACAAGGGAGTGCTTAAGAGAAGTTGGTAAAACTCTAGTGGCAAAAGAGAGATTGCAAAGATCAGGCAAGGCTGGAGCGAGAGAGTCAATGTTGCCCTTAATGGTTTTGGAGGGGCAAGGGTACACCTGTTCGGATGAAGCCTTCATAGGCCGGCCTTGTCTGGCGACCTCCTCAGGTGTGACGGGAATGAGAGAAATGGGGGAGGGCGAGGGAGGCTCCAGAGGTGTTGGTGTATGATGTGGTGTGGAAGAGAGGAAAGGATGTCTTGGGTTTTTGCAGTGAAGTGTGCAGCCAGGGCCGAGCAAAGCTGCTGGGCGTGTGTGACAGAAGAGGAGGCTGCTGCAGGATTGGCCAGTTTCTTAAAGACTTTGAAAAGATTGGCCATGTTGTTTGATGCCACCGCGATGCAGGCTTGAAAAAAAAAGTCAATCTTGCCTTTGAAGGAGGTGGCAGGCCAGTTTGTCAGACTGTTCGCCAGGCGAGTTCCATTTTCGCTCAGCTGCCATACACTTGCATTTAAGTGCCGCCAGATCACAGTTGTAACCAAGAGTTGCACTTTTTGGAAGGCTTCAGTCGGACCCTAATGGCAGGGGCAAGGGTATCAAGAGTGTTGGAGATAACGAGATTTAAATTAGCGAGGGCTGGTCAGGGTAGGATATCAGCCGCAGGAGTAGGAGGCAGAGAGTAGGTGGAGGCAAAGGCAGCCACTGTCACTCTTTTCATGGGTCTGGTGACTTTGAAACCGAGTGGCCGCGCTGGGTGTGCCGATGCAAAGGGGGAGGAGAGCTTCAAGTGTGAGAGGGTAGTGAGAGGGATGCCGGTAGAGTTGAAAGCCTCAAACATGTGGCCCGCTGTGTGCTTGGACCCAGAGGATAGGATAGAGAGAGAGAGTCGCATAGGTTGCGGAAAGGTCCTGAGGAGTCAGAAGAGTCCAGGTGAATGTTGAGATACCCCAGCAGGAGGAGTTGAGAGGTGAAGGAAAGTAGAGAAGCAGCCAGGTCAGCCCATTCTGAGTGGAAGAGAGTGGACTGTCCTGGTGGCCGATAGGGCCAGAAGGAGAGAAGATTTAGGAGAGTGAGAGCCTGCAGACTAGGCACTCAAAGGAGGAATAGGCCTGAGTAGGGATGATGGACACAGGTATCCATTCTGGGAAGATCAGTGCCACTCTCCCACTTGTCTTCTTGGGCCAGGGTGCAGAGAGGTACTTGTATCCTTTGGGAGGAGTGTGGCAAAGGTTGCGACAGAGCTGTCCTTGAATCATGTCTCCACGATGGCGAATACATCAAGATAAATGATTTCAAGGAGGTGGCAGATGTCAGACAAGTGTTTGACAGCAGAGCGAAAGTTAAGCATGGCAATATGGAGCAACTTGAATTTTTAAAAAAAAATGAACAAAAATGAATAAGAAAAAAAAACAAATGTGGGCACACATTTTTTGTTCTATGTAGAGTTTGTAGATATCTCAGATATATCAATTAGCATCTCTTCCAAGGACCTGACTGGTTAAAGAGACCCAGAAACACATGGATCCATACAATAGCAAACCGCCAGGGAAATAAGTGAACTTCTTCCTCCAACCCCTCATACAGTAGACTAACACATACATAAGGGACACCACTCACTTTCAGCAATTAGTGCAAGCTACCAAATTTGATACTAACAACATCTTATTCACGGTGGATGTCAAAAGTCTCTATACGTCAATTCCTCACGATCTGGGATTAGACGCAATTGAGTGGATTCTTCTCAGAGAATCAGATATTAAAATACAGAAAGAATTCATCCTTGTTCTGCTATAATTCATTGTCAAAACTTCATATTTCCAATTCAATGACAATTGTTATTTACAAGTTTCCGGAACATCCATGGGGGTGAATATGGCCCCATGTTATGCTAATTGTTTTAGGTATAAATTGGAAACAGACCATGTACAATCTAACATCACTTGGAATAGGAATATCCCTCTATGGATTAGGTACATAGATAATATTTTTGGCATTTGGGCTGGCACAGAAACAGAATTTAGAGAGATTTTAATCTACTTGAATGATATCGATCTGAGGATACAGTTCACCCATGAATTCTCCAAAACAGAGATACATTTTCTGGATGTCAACATCAGAAGACATATGAATGGATATAGCACTTGCCTATACCGGAAGGATACTGACAAGAACAATCTCCTTCATCGTTTAAGCTTTCATCAACCTTGCCTAATTCACAATCTACCCTTCAGTCAAATGTTACGTATCAAACAGATAGTGAGCAACCTAGAAGATTATATCAGAGAACACTCAGAGATGGGCAAGAAATTCATGGCACTGGAATATAAGAGCATAGACATAAAAGCAGCCACAACTAGAATGGAGTGCATTGATCGTAACACTTTGTTGACACAGATGAAAGAAAGTAACAATGAGCCTCCATTACTATATGTGTCAAAGTTTTCAATACAAAGCAATCGTATTAAGAACAGAGGCGTAGGCAGGGTAGGGCCTGAGGGGCAAGGCCCACCCAAATTCTGTAAATGCCCACTCAGCAGCTCTGTGTGGGCATTTACAGGTATTTTTGTCGGTGCAGTGGTCCCAACTACATTAGCTTCGGGACCCATTTGCTAGACAGTCCTGGCTATGCCTCCGATTAAGAACATAATCAAGAAACCCTGGGAGATTCTTACATGTGACACAAGGATGCAACACCTGTTCAAGACAACACCTGTGTTTGCTTATCAGAGGAGCAGAACTCTTAGGGATGAACTAGTTTCCACCAAACTACCCACCAAAGAACCAATGACAAAAAAGATTGGGACCTTTCCCTGCCACAACTGCTCCAACTGTGACTTTATTATCAAGGACAACACTATAAATCATCCCTGCACAGGTGATAAAATCCATCTGAGGAGTTTCGCAACATGCGATAGCAGCAATATTATTTATGCAATCAAATGCCCATGTGGCCAATATTACATTGTATAGTCCAAACGTACTGCGAAGATAAGGTGGAATGAACACAGGTCATGCATTAGGAACTCCAATCCTAATTCAGCACTGGCCAGAGATTGGCTAGAGAAAAGACATAACTTGTCGCAAATAAGATTCCAAATTTTAGAGGTTGTACAGAAAATGAATCCTCATGAAGACATGAACATTAAATTGGACAGAAGAGAGACTTTTTGGATAGATCGGATGGGTTCTCTCGCCCACAACTGGATGAACGAAAAAAATCAATTACCGATGTTACATTTGACTCTCTTATTGCTTTAAACAAGGACTTTTAACATTGTGGAAATGGATTAGGTTTTTTGATTAGGATGTTTCCTGACAGTATTTTCAATTTTTATTTAGTGTTGGGTTCCACTTTATTTGTTACCTTACCCCACCTTGGCGCATATACAGTTTTTGACTTTGTAATTACACGGCTTAACTAGCAGTCAGGGATAGTGTTTAACGACATTAAGTTCCAATTTAGACACTATTTGCACTTGAATTTACATTTCACAATTCATAACCGTTTGTTCCTCAGCTGTTCTTTTCTCCTCTGTGCTATGTTACAACACGACTAGAGCTTCTCCATAAGCAGCTATAATAACACTCATTACAGATGCAGTTTGCAAGCTTCAGCTCAGCTTGCGATATGTGCACAGGTGAAATTAAGTGTAGCAGCTCTTTCTTTGTTTGAGTTATGACATGATTTGTAACCAGAGTACATTCATTGCAGATACAGAGAGTGAGAGTGGTTTACCACTTCTGGCATACATAATGTTAATGTTTAATCAATCTCACTTTTGCCATGGTGAGACTGATACAATTCTGCAGGTGGGCATGGCAATCTCCTCGCACACGTTGACTTGAGGCACCATACCGGATGACCTTTTTCATTCTTCAATTTTCAGTTAGTATTTCACCATCTGTATACATTCTTACAATTTTCTACCCTTCGAGTGCAGCTGGCGCGTCCCTCTGATTGGCCGCGCCGCAGCTTCCCAGCAGTCACCATAGCAACACCGTATTAACACTAGACGCACGCATCCGCGCTGTTCTTCCCTAACTGGATGCAATCTTCGGCTGCAGCAGGTAAGCTGCGTACGTAGAAACCACAAGGGATATTTTGCTCGCACATTGATAATATTTTATACATACGGCCACTGGAAATGGCCTATGGTTTCTTTACAGCAGGTGGGATCAAGTGTGCTTGCACTCAGTTTCTCGCACGAGAGATTTTGATCGGTTTGCAGCACCAATTAAGGTATTTTCCAACATACTTTCTCACATAATTCCTGAGAAGCACACTTGAATTATACTGGATAGTAACATTGAATTCCATTTCCGTTGTTTATCCTATCTTTGGTCTGCATCACAATTGAAATCTGGTATGTACCTTCTGTTTATCTTATGACTTATGTACTATTATGACATTGGGCCTCATTATAAGTTTGCCGGCACGGGAACTATGGTACCGGTAAGCATGCCGGTATCGTAGCTCCCAGACCAGCAAACTACGAGTTGTGCTTGCAGGAGCCTTTCTGCCCACCAGGTCGCACTTGCCGGGCAGACAGGCACCTGCGAGCACAGCATGTCGGACGCACCGGCACCATTATGGGAATGTGGAGCATTTTTTTTCCAGCGCCCGCAAATGGTCAATTACCGGGTGCAGTGGGGCCGGAATACCGTGGTAATTGCCCATTCGCAGGTGCCGGAAGTTTTTGCCAGTTTGGAGGTAGCCTGTCGTTATTACAGGCAAGGCTACCTCCTAATTTGTAATGAGGCCCACTGACATATTTATCAAATCATGCGATTCTCTGTGACTGTTATTTTACATTCTGGAGGGCTCTGCCCTGATGAAGGAGTATGACTCCGAAATGCATTATAGCTCTTATATAGATGAGGCACGCAGTGGCCTCCCTCACTGTTGAACATTAAATCTTCACCTTTTTTGCACTAAGAGGATTTTGAGATCGTTTATTTGAAATGCAACTTTAAGGACTTGATCTTGAGAATTATACAGAGAAAATATAAACCTGATTTACTTATTTTATTAACCAATGGTTACTCCGTTGGGAGTACATACTGAGAGCAACTGGCTAGCTGTGAGGTTTTTCCTCACAATATGGAGCAACTTGCCATCTTTGAAGGTCTTCCGGGGGGTTGGGGGGGGGCGCAGGGGACGGTGGTCCCCCCCAATGGGTGGTAATAGAGCCAGCAGGATAGTAGTGGATGGCGAAGGAGCCAAGGCCAACGAGAGAGCCTGGACAGTGAGGGAAGGCACAGTAGGCAAGGGAGCCTGTACGGAGGAGGAGTAGGCAAGGGAGGCTGTGCCGAGTAGGAAGAAAGCACAGTAGGCAAGGGAGGCTGTGCAGTGGAGTAGTGTGCACAGTGGGCAAGGGAGCCTGTGCAGAGGAGGTAGTAGGCACAGCAGGCAAGGGAGCCTGTCCAGAGGAAGAGGCAAGATTTGAGAGGCATGGGAGGAGCCTGTCAAAGAGAAAAAGGTTGGGTTGAGGACCATGATGGTTCCATTACGATAGACATTGATGATGACCCTGGAAATGGCAGAGGTCAAGGAGAACCTCCCAGCAGGTGCCACCATTAATGGGAGAAGAGGAGAAAGGCGACCATGCAGCGAGTCCATAGGTCATGTGAGGTAACGCATGGAGGATGTCTGAGTCTCTCTGGCGGAAGCAGTGACATAGATGAGGCGCTGAATGCTACCATTGTATTGCTAAGATGTCTGTAACTACGCTCTGATACCTCAGGGTCTGGGCGTACAACAAATGCAATAAATAAAATAAAAATAGGTGTCTGCAACTGGAAGGCCTGGGTTGGAGCTCAGTATGTCCTTCTTAAGTTTCTTCCAGACTGATTCAGTGATAGGAGAGGGATAGGAAACAGAGAAGGAGTTAGAGAAGATAGGAGCGATAGAAAGCGACATAGCTAGCTGCAGTGGTGAGAAAAATACTTACCAGGCTGATGTACTGGGGCACAGGTGGTGAATGGGAAATCACAAGGGGCCGGGGACAGAGGGAAGGGGGCGCAAGTACTGAGGACAAGGTAGGACATGCAGGACGTGCAATGCATGTTTGTACAGCAATCAAAACGATTTAAAGAATGGTACAGCAGGTGGCAGTGTGAACACAGCAGCAGAACGATTTTGAAATGGTAGTGGCAGTCACAGTTATATGCCCAGCAAAACGTTTTTAAATTGCTAGAGCATGTGAACAAGGTGTGCGTCCAGACAGAACAGGAATGGGAAAACACTGGGTATTGATGGTGGGCAACAGATAAAGCAATCAATATCTAGTCACAGTGCGGGGTGAATGTAAAGCAAAACGATTTTAACAGGAGGCAGGTAAAAGGGAGTGCAACAGCCAAATGTTTTTTTGAGGTAACGGATGTGGGGGAGCGCGACAATTCAGTGAGTAAGATGCGTTGTAGGCCGGTAGTGGAGGGTGGCTGTATGCTGTTGGGGCTGGCAGCTGCAGATGATTTGCAGGACATGAGTGGAGGAAGGCAAAGTCAAGGAGTCTTAAAATCAGACAGGCCACACTTGCATGGTGGGGTAGACCAGTGGACCCAGAGGACATGGATGCGCATAACGGATCACCAGTTGCATTAATAGAATGTCAGGGGGCCTGGGCCTGCCAGGACCGAACAGGAACAAACAGGGCCTTAGATCAGCGGGCCTTCGATGCTGGGGGCCAGCTGACGCCTCCGGCATCCCTTTTGGCCAATAAATGATGGTAGGTGGCCAATGGGAGCGAAGGCAGGACCGCAGTGGTGCTAAAGACAAAGAGGTGCAGCCATGTTGGAGGGTGCAATGCTTCACTGCACCTTGTGGCAGTCCCCAGTGCCAGGTGGGGCAAAAATCATCCTCCACATGCAAGCAGCCAGTGCAGCTGACCAGATTGTTACATGTCCGGCAAATACATGTACAGCAAAATAAATATTAAGTGCATTATGACGCACCCGTTCATGTTTTGGTCACAATTTCAGAGCCCAGCTGGGCTTATCTCACGTGGAACTTGGAGGTTCTTTTAGGGTGTTGGATCCTCCCAGCAGCATCAAGTGGATTGATAGCTCGCAGCAGGAGGGGCAATGGGGGGAATGTGTACAGGACAAGCCTTTCCATGGGAAGAACAACACATCCCCCATGCTCTCCAGTTGATGGAATCTGCTGGCAAACTTCTGGCATTTGGGAGTTCGCCGCCGTCGCAAACAGATCGATCTGGGGTCTGCCCCACTTGATGAAGATGCAGCCCTCTTCATCCTGTCAAAGTTCCCACTCGTGGCAGGAGTGCAACTCCCTGCTGAGGGAGTCGGCGATGGTGTTCTCGACTCCCGCCCGGTGAAAGGGGACGAGGAACATGCCTTGACTGACGGCCCAGTGCCACAAGCTCTGCACCTCTTGGAGAGCGCGAGTGCTCCCGTTTCCTGATGTAGAACATAGTGGTCATGTTGTCCGTGAAGATCCTCACCACTTTGCCCCTCAGAGACAGAAGGAATGACTTGAGGGCCCAGAACACTGCCGGAGTTCCAGGATATTGATGTGTAGAACATTCTCTGGCATGCAGACGTCTGGGGGTGGGCTCCCCAGCCCTCCAGCGAAGCGTTCATGGTGACCATTTTCTGATATGGGGTGCTTCCAAACCCTGTGCCCAGGGGCAATGCTGGGAGTACATGCCCCACCACCTTATCGCCCGACGGAACTCCTCGTCAAGCAGGATCTTGTCCGCAAAGCTTCCAGACACTTGAATACAGCGAGCTTTCAGGAACTCCTGAAGAGGTTGCCTCCATAACCTGCAGAGCTGCATGAGGTAGATGCAAAACCACCTCATACCAAGCAGCGACTTGATGGTCCGCACCATGGCGGTCTTCAGTGCCAGCAGCTGTTGCACCTTCCCCAGAATGGCAACGACTCTCTCCTCCGAGGGCGAGGCCAGGCAGGAGACCGTGTAGAGTCTGGCTCCTAGGAACAGTGCGTTCTACGATGGTGTCATAGCAGGACTTTGAATAATTGCTGGAGAACGCCAGATCCGTCAGCAGTTGGACGGTTGTCTCCGTGTGTCCGACGGCTAACTCTCGCAAACTGGCCCGGAAGAGCCAGTCATCGAGATACGGGTACACGTGTATCCCCTGTAGACACAGATGGGTTGCCACTGGCACCAGCACTTCATGAACACCCTGGGGGCTGATTTCAGGTTGAAGGAGAGGGCCTTGAACTGGTAGTGCCGTCCCTGTACTACGAAAATGTCAGTGCTTCCTGTGAATGGGGACATGGAAGTAGGCGTCCTCCAGGTCCAGCAACATCAACAAGTCTCCTTCCTCCAGTTGGCCAAGCATGTGCGGCAATGTGACCATCTGAATTTTTGGGACTTGAGGTACTTCAGACGTCGTAGGTCCAGAACGGGCCTCCGGCCTCCTGTTTTCTTTTTGACTAAGGAGTATCTGGAATAGACTCCGGAGCCCCAGAGTAGTCTTAGAACTGGCTCAATCCACCCTTTTCATAGCATGGCCCGTACCTGCTGTAAGAGTTGAGCGATGTGCTGAGCTTGCCGGGCCACCGAAGGAATCCACAGACACTTGCGCTGAAACTCCAGGGTATGTCCGTCGGTGAGAGCATCCAGCACCCATCTGTCACTGGAGATCTTCTCCCACTTGCTGACAAATACCATCAGCTGGCCTCCCACTGGGGGGCATGGGTGGGAGCCCGACATCTTGGCTGGTTCAGTCCTGCTTCAGCGCCAGCATTCTGCAATGAGGGCGATGACAGCACTGACCACCTCCGCCGTAAGACCTTGGCACAGCCTATGTAGGCCTCCTGGGTCGTGCATCAGGAGGGCTGGTGGTACGACAAGGAGAAACCTTTTGTCGATCTGCCCTACCTGTCTCTCCAGAGGAGCGAAAGGAAGAGCGGGTTGTTGAAGTGCCTAGAGCAGGAGCAGTTTCTGTATCCCCCATTATGGCCTGCAGGTTTATCCTCGAAGGGCATGTCCAGCACCCACATCTGGACCTCATGGCTGAAATTTGTGGCCTTCAGCCAGCCTCGACTGAGGCAGACACCATTCCCCATATGCCGGAAACCTGTGTCGGCGTTGTCCAGCGCCCGTGTGATGGCATGGTCCGAAGTCACCTTTCCCTCTTGAAAGAGGACGATCGCCTCCGTCCTCTTTTCGTCAGGCAGTAACTCTAAAAACTGGCCCAGCTTGTACCACAGTTCCCGGTCATACCTGGCCAGGATCGCCAGTGCGTTGGCCACCTTGATGGTTGACGCCACAGTGTAAATAACCTTCCTCACCATGGCGTCTAATTTCTTCCCCTCGCTGTCAGGAGGGACTGAGGAAGATGCGAAAGGGTTTCATGATCGCCGAGTCTGGCAATGGTTGGGACCGCAGACACCTGGGAGCATACCCGGTACTTTTTCTTCAGCCTATCCAGTTTGGCTGGGACCGTGCAAGGATTCTTTAAGAGGGCAGGCCTTCCTCCCACACATCGTCCAGGAGGGGCACTGCCATGATGGTCTTCCTCTTGGCCTCGTGACTCTGGTACAGGAAACCCTCCTCCTTGGTTTCCTCAGGCATAAGCTGGAAAAGTTTGGATGCTTTGGAGACCATAGAATGAAACTACCCCACCTCATCTGGTGGGGATGCCCTCGGTTGCAGAGATCCGCCCACCAGACTATATCATCGTCATTCATGTGTCCATTCCCGGGGGCACCTGATGCGGGTGTGGAGGTTGATACAGGGGTGTCTGATGACACTTCCTCTTTTTATCCGGCGGCTGATCCAGGGCTGCAGCATCCTTGTCTGGATTTTGGACACCAATGTGTGTAGGCTCGAAAGGATATCCAGGGATACATCTCTCGGCTGAGCTGGCATGGTCGGAACACTAGGCCACGCGCTGCCATCACTGTTCTCCTCCACATCCTCAAAAACCATGTGCAGGGACTCCAGGTCCTGGTCTGTGGATGAAACTTCCATGGCCTGGGGCACGTCCTGTGGTTGGCCTGGGATTTATCACCCTGCCCCCTTTTTGCACCCTGAGGGGTTAGGCTCAGAGACGGCATCCTCTTCTCCGGCGTGCTAGTAGGCTTCGCCACTGCCCCAGCTGAGGCCTCCCACATCGGAGGCAGGGACACCCTGGGGTCAGTAGGGGCGACCTCCATGGGGTCAGCTCCTTGGGCCTTCGAGAAAGCAGCCGCCACCAGTCAATCATTGACTAAGATTTCTCCTGCGCCGCCTGGGCCATCATGGGCCGGTTGGCTGCCTTTTCCTCCGTCCTGGGCTTCTCCCGCAGTTAGCCGATTTTCTCTTTGAGGAGGAACTTGATCGTTGGCTGGCGATGGAGGCGGATGGTGACGTTGATTGCAACCTGCCCATCGAAGGACCAGCTTGCGCTGCGACCCAGACGGAACCGGACTTGCAGTGCTTGGCCTTGTCTTGGGCTCCAACAGATGGTGCTCCCTCAAAGGACTTAGAAGCCCGCTCCTCCAATCGGCCGGTCCTGGGTAAGGCATGACCCTGCTTGGGGCACGAGGCAGAAGCCTGGGCGTTTAGCCATACCACCAGTCTACTGTGTCCGTCCTTCATTGTTTTCTTGGAGAAGCAGAGGCAGATTTTGCACTCTCCTTCTTTGTGGTCCGAGTGAAGGCAATAGAGCCATTGAAGGTGTTTGTCCTCTACAAACACGTTCTGTAGTCTGCATCTGGTGCAGAGCTTGAAGAGGGACCCACCTTCCTTCTCCTCCATCATGGCTGGAGGTGTGGAGTAGGCCTGGCGGCCTTCTGGAAACTTTGACGATCCTTGCCCTTGAGGGGCATTCAAATTCACTGACAAACTGATCCCCGGTATCAGCAGATGGAGAGAAGAGCACACAGGCTCTTTTCCAACAAAAATAGAAACCTTTTTCATCAAAACAAACTGTAGAAGTAGCTCACAGAGAAAAACTAGAGGAGTCCCAACACTTAAACATGCAGTAAAAATCTGAAGATTGCTGCCAGAGGAGGGGCTTAGGGAGAGGGCAATCATTGGCTGGGGGCAGTATTACCCATAATACAGTGATTGGTTTAGAAGAGAAATACAGTTTGTAAGTGAAAGTGAAACATTTTTCTTTTACCGAGGATTCCCGGCCTAACAGGAAATATTCATGAGCATGTGAATCCGTGCCAGACCCCATGCTGGAGAATGACATTATTCAAAACAAAAAACAGTTATCTTCCCAACAAAGTTTGAGTGAAAACCTTGTTAATACAACAGACACGTCAACGTTATACCCTTTGAACTCTTAGTACCTTCTGAAGCCACCATAGGGAACATTGTTTCGGAATTTAAACCTATGGTATGTGCTTGTGATGTCTGTCCTAGTCTTGTCCAAGAATCTATCCAGCTTTACTCCTTTTTTTGTTTACAATGGTTGTGTCTTCCCTTTAATACAGCTGTTATTCCAGCCTGTCTAAAGGAAGTCTGGTTAAAGCCAATTCTAAAAAAGCCTACATTGACCCAAGTGTGGTCAGTTATCACCCAATTACAAATGTTCAGCTTCTGTTGAAAATACTGGATAAGATTGCATATTTGCAACTGCAAGATCATATTGAACACCATGGCATACTTCCCTCCCGTCAGTCAGGCTTCAGTGCCAAGCACGGCACAGAAACAGGTTTGACTGACTTGCATATAAACCTGAATTAAATAGCCGAGAAGGGCAAGCTTGCCCTTTTAATCTTACTCAACCCATCATCCGCTTTTGACTTGGTGGACCATTCACTACTACTTGATAAGATGAGACACCTAATCAAATGTACGGACTCCTTTACAGCATGGTTTGAGTCATTTGTCAGCCAGCGGTCAGCACAAGTGGCAATTGGCAATTTTAAGCCACCCCAGCACTTCTATCCTGTGGATTGCTGAAAGGGGCCTGCCTTTTGCCCATCTTCTTGAACATCTATACTCACCCCGTTTTACATGCTTGATAATGCGTGTATCGTCTATACAAACTATGCTGACGATACCCAGTTTGTACTGGAACTTGATGGGGACTAGAACACTGATCTCGCCACAGTGAATAAAGTTTACGACCTAATTCAAAGTTGGATGATTGTCAATTCACCAGCATTAAATAGCGATGAAATGGAACTCATGATGGTGGGCTCCCCTGAGAGAATCCAGAAATTGGATGCTCGTTACACTTCCTTATTTCGTTGCATTGCAGTTAGTCCACACGTAAAAATACCCTGGACTCGAGCCTAACCAAGAGTCAGCATGTTGCACAAGTTAAATCTTCTTGTTCTTATGTTAACAAGTTATTAAGGCAGATTAGACTTTATTTGTCCATGGAAAACACTGCCTCTCTTGCCACTGCACTAATTAATTCTCGCCTAGATTACTGCAATGGGCTACTTGCAGACATATCTAAGTAAAACCTCCACGGCCTTCAAGTGGTTCAAAATAATGCAGTCATGACTATCTGCAATCTAAAGCCGCAGGAACATGTACCTCAGTCAAGATGAGGTTTACATTATATGATATGGCATTTGTAACGCGCCTATACACAAGTGTTTACATTGGCTACCCATTTGTCGTCATATTGCTCACAAAATACTCACCCTATCATATCAATGCCTCTCCAACCAAGCTCCCATCTAACTAGCCAAGGGTGACTTAATCCTCTATTAGTCGCAATCTGACATCATCTGATAACCCCAGGCTTTATTTTCCACGGTATACACTAAGTTTTGGGGGGCGTTGGTTTTCGGGTCAAGCCCTTACTCTCTGGAATGCTATACCGGCTTCAATTTGCAATGCCTCATGTCTTTCTGGGTTTAAGAAAGTCATTAAAACATTCTTTTTTAGCATTGAGTAGTTAATTATTTTTTTTCCTACTACCTTTCTGATGCTGTTCTCTGATATTCCTACCGCTTTAGCGCACTCAGGCCTTTGGGCGTGCTGCACTTTATAAAATAAATAACATAACTAGCGAGGACAGGGATTTCCTGGGAAGGTTTAAACACCCTAAAGAAGGGGGCCCTAGATTGACCCGGTCTGAAGGGACCATCACACTGCAGAAGGTTATGAAAGCAATAAGCTCCATGAGGAAAGGGTGGCAGCTGCGTGCCATAAGTACACTGGCTTTGACGGAAATTAAATACATTGCAGAGTGAGACTTCTGGTTAAGAGCACTCTCTACTACTCTGCCGTCTTTACAGCGCCCCTTTGGTGGTTTCTCTGTGCAAATGGTCACAGAGACTGGGACCTATAGATGCAGTACGACAGCAGCAATATCGAAGATTCCACCATTTCCAGGTTTTGACCTTCACGTGCAACTCGAGATGGTTTTCCTCACTTTATGTGGCCACCAGCATGTGCATGGCATATACCAGACCACCTTAGTGTTAGTTTGTGGAGGGATAGTAGTTTGGAGTGTGAATAAGCGACGCCATTGTGAGAAAATATGCAATTGTGGCGGGGGAGGAGGGGGGGGGGGGGTTGGGGCATATTGTGCTGCACGACAGAGCCATTAGGCTGTGGGGGTGGACATACACGGGTGTGGAGGAGGGACAAGCCAAACAAATTGTATGCAGTGGCGCCAGGCTACTAGCTGAACCTTTTTGAGGTAAATGGGTTGCAGGAGCACATGCCATGGGGGAGGCGTCAGTGTGTGCACGGGACAGCGGTGCGAGATCCAGCAATCTGTTACTGATCAACTGGGATTTCGATGTGTGTTGACACATGCCCTTGACCCACTTAGGAGAGTTTAGGACACGTCTGTTTGCCCTCTGGTTCAACTAGTGTGTGGTTTTCCGAGGGTTGGCAACATGCCACCCCACTGACCGTCGATGTAGTCTTCCTTCCGCGTGTGGTATCTGTCCATGTATGTTCCGATTACTGCCACATTGTTCTTTCCCATCTGCCACTCGTCTATATTTTGATGACATGTTACAGGAGCACATTTTGCCAGGAAAACATTACTGTGCAACAATACCACATGTGGCAGTATAGAAGAGCTGCAGACTGGGGGGACTTCACTGGGAAACTCTGCAATATGCTACAGCAGCAGAGCTCCCACAACCCTCCCTTCACCTACAATCGGCTTTAATGTTTTTCGAAAAATAGGGGTAGTACAACCATGCAGACATGCAAAAGTGCATGCAAATAAAGAAAACATGTGCATCATTGCTTGTTTTATCCCGGACAACACTAACATGAAGGAGTGGCATTGAGTAGACAGTCTCCTAATAAGGGATTTGGTACTTTAGTGATTCGCGTTGGCTTTTTCTAATCGCCGGCACATAACCATAGCCAGCATTTAATAACGAGCAACACGGCATGGGCCATGGATTATTATTGCATCAGAGTATCCCACATTAGGATGGAAATTCTCAATGATTAGTAGGCTCATTAGGGCAGCACCCTTATGCATTGCCAGGAATTCGGTAAACCAACCGGGGTGCTTCATGTGGCCTCGTTTCTGCACCACTGCATGCATTGTGCCAAAACCTCCACATCCGACACAGTGGTATTATAGTCGATGCCAAAGGTCTGTCTGTACCCGTGCCCTTCAGCAGGTGTTGCCCGTTACTAAGTTTGTGGCTTTTCTTCGCTTCTTTGGAGGGAACAGGGTAGATTTTCGGTACTCCAGGCACCAATAGGGACCCTTTGAGGTGGCGGCACTGCTGGGCCCCTTTCACGAATACTTGGCCCAAACTATTTGTCTCGTCATTACTTCACAACTAAACATACCTTGACAAAAAAAAAATAATAAGTCATGAAACTAATTGTGGGTGTGCAAATGGTCTTCTCGCGTCTGCTTACAATACCACTCACTGTTTGTTCATAGCACGGAGTTCTAAAACCAAAAATCGTAGTATAGCTAAACATATTTCCAATGGTTTTTTTGAACATTGAAGGACTGTAACCATCCATGAAAAATGGGAATCTTATCTGCTGGAATTGAAGGCCAGGACAGTATCCCGCAAGTTCCAGAGACCGGAACTAGTGCAGACTGCATATGCTTAGCCCAGTCAGTAAGATCCTTGGCTGTGGTCACATGCAAGCATTGTCCGATGACTTAGCCACTGAGGTCAAGCCTAGGAAAAAAAATAAATACATTAAAACGACATGATAAGCTGTGCTCCAACAGGTGAACTTCAGCAGTAGACGGTTATCACAAGAAATGCGGGGGCCACTAATTCCAGGAGCTTGTGCAGAGATCTGTTGGCAGACTTAAATATCCATTAATTGTGTGTGTAGCTTCACCTGCTCAGCACGGAGTACGCTCAGCCATAAAGTACACGTGGCCATTCCAAAATGGAACCTATTAAAAAAAACGACTTTAATGTGACGCCATTTGCTGGTTGTTTGGAAACCAGTATTGCCATTAAGTTAAAAGGTTAAACAGCCGCACTGGAGCAAAACGCCCCACAATCCATTTTAAACATCTTTCCTAGTCACTTACGCGAGATGCCTTTAATTTGTACTGTTTTCATGAAAGGTGATATCCTAGAACACCGTCTTTGGATTGAAGTCAGTGAATCCAAAGTGACCCAAAAAAGCAATCCTAAGGCAAGGCATATTGTGTACGGCTCAAATGCCTAGTTTATACTTATAGTTTTTACAAGACATTTACAGTTCCGATTGTGTACTTTTGTTGCGCCCATGGAAAATTCAATCAAACCGATAATCACACCAGTCTTTTCCCAAGGGCTTCTTTGATGAAAGTTATATCCAGAGCAGTCACTAACCGAACCCTACAATTCACTCCCTCCAGTATTGTAAGCCAGGGTTTCATTAGAGGGTGCACGGTCCAGCTACATGTGGACCTAGGGCGCCACAAATCAAAGAGGTCTATTCTGTTTGTTGACAGTATTTTCTTTTCCATGCTCCCGTAGAGGTATTTGGGGCTTTCAGCTCCTATGAGGCATTGTATATTTCTCTTTAAACCATTCGAATGCACAATTCTACATGATACAGCCTTGTATCCCGATCTTCAATATTGCAAATGCAACCTTTCTTGTCAATGGGTACTTCTACCCAGATTCTGTACCCGTTTTAAAAAGTTAAGCATTAAACAAAATTGCTTTGCAATAGAAAACAAGCGATGACAAGGTATTGTTCCTTTCCATCGTTCAGTATCAAAAAAGGAAAGCAAATACAAATGCTTTAAACAAAGGAGGAAAAATATCCACTTTACAGCTCGAATCAACTTTTTAATAAATAAAACCACATACAAAGAAAAAGGTGCTTTCAAACATTAGCAGAAATATTACATTTAAAAAAAAAAATGGTATACAACTCAAATCTCTAACTATTGGTTTGCACACCAGAGACTAAAGGATTAGAGAGGAATGTATTGGAACTACATCCAAACGAGCACCTGCCTTTACTGCAATGACTTCACGCCAAGAGGGTTTCAAGGTTTACTACAATAAATTCAAAACGATGAGGCATACACTTCTTTCAAGGCAATCGAGCTACACTGCCAGATGCATTTACCTGTGAATGACCGCAGATAGGGTGTGGCTTGCCCTGGATAAGAGCCTTGGGCTGGGATCCTCCAACTAAAGAGGATATACATTTTTGGGGGGTGCATTCTTTTGCACTCTAGAACAGTGTGGGGTTTGAGCTCTTACAGGGTATTAAGCATAAAGGTTATTGAATTATTAATCTAAATTGCCCCTTGCATAGCAATTAGCGTCCAGACCCTATTGCCCAGCTCTTCTTTCTCAGTCTTTGTGACGTAACATCTGTGGGGAGTGGCTTTACTCAGTCAGGAACTTTGTGTGCGAGTCGAGAGGTCAGGATGATTTACCACAGGACCACAGATTAGTCTTTGGTATCACGTGCTAGGTGTAATCTACTTAGATGATAATCAACCAAAGCTACAAGTCCCATAATTAATTTATAAATGAAAGTCGTGGAGTGGTGTACGAGTGGACCCATCTCCTAGTCCCACTTTTTCAACACCAAGTAGAATGGTCGAGACATTAGGCCACTTCATCATACAATACATGAAACATTAGTTTTAAAATAGTATAGCCCCTGGTGTGGGCAAATCTGCTCTCCTCACATTTAATATTGTGCAGCCCCAGCTTCTGCCCTCCTCAACCAGTATCCCGAATATACAAAGTGATGAGAGCTCCACACACGTGTGCACCCCCACCCCATCTGCAAACTTCATCCACTAGGGTGCTGCAGCAGCTTTGATAATGAAAACGAGCAGCATGGACCAGGTATGAAATGGTCATGTCTCAAGACATCAGGTAATTGCCGACTGACCAGGTTAGTGGAATCTGGGTGTGTTGTATTGTGCTCAAATACTTAGCCAACAACTTGGCCACACGCGCTCCCTCGCATCATAGGTCCCTGCATCCTGTTCCGTTACCCCCACTGTGTTTCTCTTCCTTACTCTCGCATCTCAGCCCTTCCCTCTTCGATCTATTGTGTACTATTCTGACAGTCTCCCGCTCCACTGTTTTTCTGGAATTACTTTGCGTTACCTGCATTCTTCTAGGTTCCAGTTGTGTTCTGTGCCTTGTTGATTGTATTGGCTTGGTGTTTGCCCTCTACGGTTGATATTGTGTTGCTATCCACGGTTTGTGGCATCCCATTGCAATTACCTGTATTCTTCACTTCTAGGTTCCCTCCTGACCTGTTTTGCTTTTGGACCCATATTGCATTTGCTTTCTTTACTTCCAGGTTCCCTCTTGTGATTTGTGCTTTGCCTGGTTCTGTACTAGATCTGCATTCTCTACTTCTTGGTTCCCAGTTGTGTTCTTTTCTTTCTGATGGTTTTGTACTGCATCTGATTTGTAGGCCCTTTCTTATTCTTTGTTGTGTGCCCCCCTCCTCCCCCGTGCCTCCCACCTGTCTGCCCCTTACCCCTGTGTGAACTCCTCTACCCAGTCCCCTGCCTGGGTTCCCCTCTTCCTAACCCCCCCCCCCCCATCTTTCCTCCCCGCACCCCCTATGGTGCTCCGTCTCACCTATGTTTTCTTACTGCTTTTCTATCAACTTTTCTATCCCTCTCACTAAGTCTGGCAGGAAGTTCAAAAGGGACATACTGGTATCCAACCCAGGCCCCCCTATCGCTGATACCTAACCAGCTCTTCCTCCAGACAGACCCTTACCGACGTACTCTGTCCTCTCCAGGCCTATGGACCACCATATGGTCTCAGTTCCCTCTCCTTTTTCCCCCCCCCCCTCTTCTCCCATTAATGGTGACACCCAGTGGGAGGCCCTCCTGGCCCCCTTCCATTGCTCCGAGACCATAATTAATGTCTACTTAAACGGCACCGTCTTGGTCCAGGGCCCTCAGGCCAATCTCGTCTTCGAGACTCTGCCCGTGCCTTATCAACTTCCTTTCCTCTCCTGCTACACCCTTACCACCTCTCTGGCTCCTCTACCGCCTCCTTCCTCTGCCAACTCTTTGGCACCCCCTGATGCTCCCTCCACTGCCACCTCTCTGGCGCTCCAACTACCCTGCCTTCTCTTCCTTCCTCCTCTGCCCATCCTCAGGCACCTCCAACACTTCTGCAGGGTGTACCTCTGGTCTGTAATACCTCTGGCCTGTACCCCTCCTCGGAAGTCCTTCAAATGTAGCAACCTGCTCCACATTGCTACCCACAACTCTCGTTCAGCTATCACACTCCTGACATTTGCCATCTCCTGGAAGAGCTTGATTTGGATGTACTCTGTCTCACTGAGACTTGGTTCACAGCCAACTCTCATGACTTTTGACACTCCTTCCCGAGTGCTACAAGATCCTCTCCGAACCCAGAACCATCTGCCACGACAGGGGTGTAGCCTTGATTTTCCCCAGAGTGGATCCCTGCGTCTATCATTCCAATGCAGCACTACTCCTTTGAATGCCCGTCTGTAGGTTCTCCATCTCTCCTGGCCTCTCTGACTGTGGGAACCAACTAAAGGCCACCTGGCCAGGTTGCCCGCTTCTTCTGAGTGGGCTGACCTCTTCTCGCCTCTACCTCCCAACTTCTCCTCAGAGACTTGAACATCTACATGGATGTACCAGCCCTTCTTCAGAACTCTGATTTGCTCCCTCTCTCTATTCTTCCCTCTGGCCCGACTCACTCTGCAGGGCACACCCTAGATCACCTCAGACCTCCCCTTCTCTAACCCTCTGACCACTCCTCGCTTGGAGTGATCACTTTCTCCTTTCTTCCCACCTCGCTCTCTTCCCCGGAGGTCAAACTGACTCCAGCACTGCCACCTACCTGCTCAGTCATCCAACCCATGAATCACGTGTCAGTTGAGGCTTACTTTCTCTCCTCCTGCACCTTTGGCTGGCTCTCGCCCTGACACAGCCCTCTCTAACCTTTATCCCTCTATCTCTAACACTCTGGATGTCCTTGCCCCAGTCATGAGGATCTGCTTGAAGCCCAAATCCAAGTCCAACTCTTGGTACGAGGCCAACCTTGCTGCCTTTGAACGCAAGTGTAGGGCAGCAGAGAGGAAGTGGAGGGCCTCGAGCACACCACCCGAGAAACTGGCCTGCCGCCTGCTCCAAAGGCAGTACAGACTCATCTCTAAGAAGAGAGCCTTCATCCAAGCCTGCATCTCTGCAGCATCTAACAACTCAGCCGAACTTTTCAAACTCTGAAAGGACCTGGCCAATCCTGCTACAGTCTACCTCTCTGGTTCCCTCCCAGGCACTCACAGTCTTGGCCTCTCATTTCACTACTAAAACTCAAGACATCCTGTCCACCCTCTCTTCCTCTACCTCCTCCTCTACCACTTGAGAACCGCCTGAGGCCGTCTCTCCTCCTCCTCCTGTTCACCCCTGACCGTGTTTCTAGACAAGTCCGATCTATGGAAGGCTCATCAAAGCAGGTTCTCCCCTGCTCATCCAGAACCATCAAGGACCACATCAATGCCCTTGCTGCAGCCTTGGTCGATTTCTGCAATCAATCATTTGCCACTGGAACTTCCCTTTCCCACTTTAGCACTCTTGTGCACCCACCTTCTAAATTAGCCCTCAGCCAATCCGCCCTCTCCGGCTTACTGTCACCCGATCACCATCATGCCTTCCTGAGCAAACTCTTGGAAAAGCTGGCCATCGCGTAGCTTAATCTACATACTGAATCTGTTGGTTGCCTCCATGACCACCAATCTGGCTTCAGAGCTGCCAGAAGCACGGAAACGTCTCTCCTGAACACCTGTGAAGTCTTGCTCTCCAATCTTGACTCTAATCTCACTTCAGTCCTCATTCTCCCTGATCTAGCCTCTGCTTTTGACACTGTCAACCATGCCATCCTGCACAATCGTCTCAGGGACAACATTGGTATTACTGATCAGGCCTTGCCCTGGTTGACCTTTCTCACCGGCCTACCCTCTCAACTCCAATTGGGGCCGTTCCTCTCTTCTATCTCTCTACTTGTGGTGTTCCCCAGGGGTCTAACCTCTCTCCCTGGCTTTTCAAACTCTACCTGGCACCCCTTGCCCACCGCACCGCTACTTTCTTCTCCAATTGTCACTGTTATGCAGAGGACACTCAACTCCCTTTCAGGCTCCCCTCAGCCACCTCTGGTTCTTCTCTCATACCAGACTCTCTGGCCCCAATTCAGGAATGGTGTTCACCACTGATCTATGCCGTAATGCCAGTAAGCCTGAGATCCTCCTCACTGGGACACCTGCTCCCTCCTTTCCACTCTGGCCGCCCACTCTAGGCCCTCTTCCTGCTCCTTCCTGGGAGGCTTAGAAAAATGGTGTCATCTTCAACTCCACCCTCTCCTCACATCTGACGTCTCCAAGAAGTCGAACTATCGGCCGCACCTCCTCAGAGGTATTATTCCTTTTCTCCCTTTCCCCCAGAAGCTCACTGTCTCCAGAGCTCTGGTCCCCTCTAGGCTGGACTACTGCAACAGCCTCTTTCTAAATCTTCCTAACTCTACTCTTCAACCTTTCCAACTTATCCAGAACAGGACTGCAAGACTTGTCCTTGGTCTCAAGCCCAGGGATCGTATCACTCCAGCCCCGAAATCCGTTCAGTGGCTCCCTGTGGTTGCAAGTATCAACTTCAAGAACCTCTGCATTGTCCACAAGGCTTTCTGGGGATTGGCACTGCTCTACCTCCAACTTTGTCATCCAAAACATCTTCATTCTCAAGCTCTCCACTCATCCACCTCCAACTCTCGGAGGGTCAGACACTTCTCCAAGCAGAGAGTTGTGATCCATCTCCTCGGCTGGGGCCTTCCTCTGGAATAGTCTCCCTGCCTCAAACTTGAGCAGAACCACCTGCGGTTCTGGAAGCAACTCAAGACCTTCCTTTTCGCTTCCGCTTTCTCTCTTCTGTTGCACCCGACTGCTCTGCGCACTGATCACCCTCTGAACTTAGGCCCAGGCTTCTGCATGTCCAGTTGCCCTCACACTGCTTTCAGTCTCCCCGGCGCTTAAGGGTCTGTATCTGCAACCCTACAGTCCCTTCTCTGCACATGAGCCACCCGCTGGCTGCACTTGCGAGTTAACTGCACCCCCACGGCAGTTCTCCCCTTCCCTGCACTTGCACGATCTGAATGACACAGTAAGATTGTTATTTTGTCCTCCCTCGTTTCCCCCCTTGTCTTGTCACACATAGAAACACTTGTGTACAGGCATGTTATAAATGCCACATCACATCATACCATCACCAGGCGGTTGACAAGCAGAGCAACACAACCCACTACATAGCTTTGAACAATAGACACCCAACCACCTAAGTGGTGTGACAGTGTCTGCTCACCCTACTTCTAACTGAATACGTGTTACAGAAATGATTGCTTGTACACAGGTAAGAGCTTTGTTCGCAGAAAAGGCCACAACTTGAATGTGTGAGCCTGCCATCAGGGCTACTTTGCACAGCTTAGTAGTAAAAGTTACAGCAAGCGAGTAAGCCCAGTGGTCCACTACATCCTCTACCCTCAGCCACAAAACAGATGCTGTTTAGGCAGGCAGAGCAACATGGAGGAGAGAATCAGGCACTACTGGGGGCCGGCCATTGGCCACCTTATAGACTAGAAACGCATAAGGAGGCTAACCCCTTTAAGGGACCACACTACAGGTAGAGGTCCCCATTTTTCTTCCACTAAATTTCCAGCATAAATCAGAAGAACTAGTTACTCTTACCTTGTAACGTTCTTTCGATGGGATGTTCCTCCGACGTATTCCTTATCTTAGATAGAAATCCTTCAGCTTTGCTGGCCTCGGAAAATTTTTTCGCCAGAGGGCGCTGCGCGTCGATGATCGCCAAGTCGATGACCCTCGACGGCCTCCGTGCCGACGTCATCCTGCCTATAAAGGCCGCGCGCAGCGTCCGTTGCTCAGTTCCGTTTTGTAGTCCCCAGTAATGTTTTTGGATTAGACTAATCACCTTGAAGGAGCATAGGCTGCAAACCCACAGGAAGTCATACTGCGGGGATGGATGGGAGGGTCGATAAGGAATACGTCGGAGGAACATCCCATCGAAAGAACGTTACAAGGTAAGAGTAACTAGTTCTTCGAAGGGATTGTGTCCTCCGACGTATTCCTTATCTTAGATAGACTCCCATAGCAGTGGTATTGTGACTGGAGGCGGGAGTAATAAAAGTTATGTTACCCTTCCAGAATGGACAGAGTGTAACACAGCCTTGCCGAATCTAGTTTCTTGACTAGAGGAGGAATCCAGGCTATAGAATTTGGTAAATGTATGTGCGGACGACCATGTGGCAGCCGCACATATATCTCGAATTGGCACCCCTCTTTGAAGGGCTGAGGATGTTGCGATACCCCTGGTAGAATGAGCCCTTAGATTTTGAGGAGGCTCCTTTCCTGCCAATTTGTAGCACTCCAGAATGGCTAAAATAATCCATCTGGAGATGGTTTGTTTTGTTATTGGAAGGCCCAACTTATGTCCTGCATAACCTACAAAGAGTTGGTCTGCTTGTCTGATCTTAGCCAATCTGCTGATATAGAAGCTCAAGGCTCGCTTAGGGTCCAGCCTGTGCAGTCTCTCTTCCTCCTTCCCCGGATGAGGAGGAGGGTAGAAAGAAGGTAATATAATCTTCTGAGTGATGTGAAACTCCGAGACTACCTTCGGGAGGAAGTTAGGCTTCACCTGAAGAACAACTTTGTCCTTGTAAAAGATTGTATGTGGAGGTTTACACGATAAGGCTTGCAACTCGCTAACCCTTCTAGCAGATGTCAATGCTATTAGCAAAACAGTTTTGAGGGTGAGAAGCTTCAATGAACAAGAGTGTAGTGGTTCAAAAGGGGCACCCTTTAGGAAGTTTAAAATTAGGTTTAAATCCCATAAGGGAACTTGAAAAGGTTTCGGGGGATAAACATTAGTTAATCCTTTTAGGTATTGTATTACCAATGGAATTTTGAAGTATGAAGGCTCCTCTGCAGTGCGCTTAAAGATTGATAGCGCTGCGAGATAGCCCTTAATTGTGCCAACCTGTAGGCCTGAATTAGCCAGGTAAAGTAAGAATGACAACACCATAGGTGTACCACAAGAAAAGGGTTCAATATTCTTTTCTCTGCACCAGCTGCAAAATTTGTTCCAACGGCAGCGGTATAGAGTTTTAGTTGCCGGCCTTCTGGCCGAAAGCAACACCTCCATAACATCATCCGGAAGGTCCCAATCCTTGTACCTCAACCTTTCAGACACCAAGCGTGAAGGTTGAGGGTCTTGATGGCTGGATGGAGAACCTGACCTTCCTTCTGCGAGAGAAGATCCTCTCTGTATGGCAGTCGAATTGGAGGGCAGATGGACATGTCTAGAAGGTCCGGGTACCACGTTCTCCTGGCCCAATCCGGGGCAATTAGGATCATGGTCTTCCGAAACCTTCTCAACCTCCTGATCATTTGAGGAATGACAGGGACCGGAGGGAACGCGTACAGAAGTGGGAACTCCCAGTCCACTACGAACGCATCTCCTAGAGCTCCTCTCGGGGGAAATTCCCTTGAGCAAAATCTGTCGCACTTCCTGTTGATACTGGTGGCGAACAGATCCACTTGAGGGGTTCCCCAAAGGGCGAAGATCTCTTGAAGGACTTCCTGAGCTATCTCCCACTCGTGAGAGACTGTGCTCTGCCTGCTCAGAGCGTCCGCTGTCAAGTTCTTCTCTCCGGCTAGGTGAATTGCCGATAGAGAGATTCCTTCCTGAATTGCCCAAAACCAGAGCTGCATCGCCTCTCTGCACAGTGGTAGTGAGCCTACGCCTCCTCTTTTGTTGAGGTAGTGCATGGCCACTGTATTGTCCGTCATTATTAGGACGTTTCTTCCCCGTACAGACGGCAGAAAAGCCTTCAGCGCTAGTCTGATGGCTCTCAGCTCCAACAGGTTGATATGTAGTCTGGACTCCGATGGAGACCAACGACCGCTGATGGTCAAGTCGTTGGCGTGAGCTCCCCACCCCGTGAGTGAGGCATCCGTGACTACTGTTATCTCCGGCCATGGTTGCCAAAACATTTCTCCTTTCAGGATGTTCTCCCGACAGGCCCACCACTGAAGGTCTCGGGCTACTTTGACCGGGATCCGAAGGAGATCTGTCATCCTTCCTGAGAACTGTGACCACTGAGTTCTCAGTGCCCACTGGAGGGATCTCATTCTCAGGCGAGCCTCCGGCACGAGGAATATGCAGGATGCCATGAGGCCTAGCAACCTCAGAAAGTCGTAGGCTGGGAGATATTGGGCATTCTGAAATCTGATGACCATCTGCAGAATATCTCGAGCCCTCACCTCTGGTGGCAAGGCTTTTCCCAGGGAAGTGTCCAGGACTGCTCCAATGAATTGGAGTCTCTGTGATGGTATCATCTGTGACTTCTTTAAATTGAGGGAGAAGCCCAGCTTGTGAAGGAAGTGGCAAACATAATCTAGTTGTCTCTGAGCCTGTTCCGAAGATACAGTTCTGATCAACCAATCGTCTAGGTAAGGGTAGACATGAATCCCTTCCCTCCTTAGACTTGCAGCCACAACCGACATTAGCTTGGTAAAGACCCTCGGGGCGGAGGTTAGCCCAAATGGCAGAACTCGAAATTGATAATGAGAGCTGCCAATTGCGAACCTCAGGTATCTCCTGTGCCTGGGATGGATCGGCACATGGAAATAAGCGTCCTGGAGGTCTAGAGATACCAACCAGTCCTGAAGCTGGAGGGCCTGAAGGATCTGAGAGAGAGTCACCATCTTGAACTTGTCCTTTCGGAGGAATTTGTTCAATTCCCGTAAGTCTAAGATGGGTCTCAGTCCTCCGTCCTTCTTCGGTATTATGAAGTAGGGGGAGTACCAACCCTTGTTCCTTTCCGCTACAGGTACCAGTTCTATGGCACCTTTCTCTAGCAGGTCTAAAACCTCCTGCAAGAGGAGCGGATCTGGAAGCTTCAAAGGGTTGTTCCCCGGTGGATGACTCTGAGGGATATGTAGGAAGGGCAGGCAATAACCTTGGGCTACTGTCTCCAGAGCCCAAGCATCTGACGTAATAGCCTGCCATTCCGTCAGATGGTGAGTTAACCTGCCCCCTACTGGTGTTCTGTGAGGAGAGACCTCAGAGTGGTTTTGAAGCGGCTGATGCAGTTGCCGAAGGTAAAGTGGCTCCTGCTCCTGCGGGTGCGGCTTTCTTTCCCCTACCCCGTCCACCACGGGTAAATCTTCCTTGGCCTCTTTGAGCCGGTCGTCCCCTGCCCCTTCCATATGAGGAATAGTAACGAAAGGACCGTCCTCTCCACGATGATCCCGAAGGACGAAAGGTATTCTGACGGATAGCAGCTCCCAATGACTTGGCTGCTGCCTTGGACGTTTGCAGTTTCTCCAAACTGTCATCCGCCTTCTTTCCAAAGAGGGTAGAACCGTCAAAGGGCATATTCAAAAGCCTGGTCTGCACGTCAGAGGCAAAACCAGACTTCTTCAACCACGCATGCCTGCGGATTGTGGTACTTGCCGCCATGGCCCTGCTGATACTGTCAGCAGAATCTAGGCCAGTTTGTAGGGTCTCGCACATCGCATCTTTACCATCCCTGATGATGTTTAAAAATGCGTCCCTTTCCTCTCCTTCTTGGAGGCAGTCAGCCGCTGATGAAGCGCACTCCCAAAGGGTGTGGCTGAACCTAGCGAGCGTACAGGTCGCGTTAATAGACTTTAACGCCATGCTACAGGCAGAAAAAACCTTCTTAGCCATGGCATCATATTTTTTGTCATCCCTATCCTGCGGAGCAGTGGGGTATGCAGATGTGCTGCCTGATGAGGTTGCAGCCTGTACAACCAAGCTCTCAGGAGTAGGATGTTTTGACAAATATTCAGGGTCAGAACTAGCCACCCTGTATTTTGTTGACAGTTTTTTATTTACTGCCGGGATAATTTCTGGCGTTTCCCAGTTTGTCAAAATCCTTCTCTGTAGAGCAGAGTGAAATGGAACCACAGGATCCTCCTGTGGGCCCTTGTCCAGTATGTCAGTGAGGTCATCCTGCTGAAAGGCAGGAGAAGGTGCAGACCAACCCATAAATTCTATGATTCTAGACATCAGAGCTCTATATGGAGTCTCCGCATGTTCTCCTGGGTCTGGTTTGATAAATTCTGCTTCAGGAGAAGTGTCCAAGCCACTAGCTTCCTGAAGTGCATCCTGAAGATTTTTTAATCTTCCTTCCTCAGAGGCGAAAGTCTCTGGCTCTGGTGATGTGGTCCTCTGTAAATCAATATCTTGGTCTGAATCCTCCCTTTCCTCAAAAATCGAGGTTAAAGGGGGATACATTGGTTTTTGGAATGGTATAAACCCCATTTCCAATGCAGAAGGAGCCATCATCACAGGCCTTGAAAACGTCGATGTCGTCGACACCGACGTGAAAGTACTCGAAGGCGCCGTGAAAAGCGTCGAGAAATGTGTACTAGGCCTCGAAGAACTCGAAAGGATCGGAGTCTTGCTCGAGAACGACGTCGACGTTCTCGGCGTCGAGTCGGAGGTCTTTTGTCTAACCGTTGGCTGTGGAGTAGCCGTGGTTCTTTCCTTCACCGGCGTCGATATCGGCGTCGACGTCGGCGTCGACTCGATCGACTGATGCGCCGATGAATCCTTCGACAACGGCGTCGATGGCGCCGACCTCTGTTTCGAAGGAGTTTTCGACGATGGCGTCGATGATGCTTTATCTCCCGATGGCTCGAGGCGCTTTCGGGTTGACTTTTCCGCCGGGTACTGCGACTCGCGGCGTTTAGATTTTTTGGGTTTTTTACCCGGGGTATCACCCTCAGCTGTCTTCGAGGGGGACGAGGCCGCTTTCTCGAAGACGCTTAGCATCTTTTTCCTGAATTCCTCCCACTCAGCTTGCGAGCTGCGTTTTGTGGGGCAATGAACTCTCTCAGGAGAACTCGACGAAGATGACGAAGGGGATCTCCTACGTCTCTTCTTCGAGTGTCTCGATGTCGACGAGTGGTGGGAGCCACTTCGTGATCTAGATCGAGAGTGTTTTTTATGGTGAGGAGACGAACGTCTCGACTCTACCGAAGAAGCTTTCGAGGAAGTTAAAGTTGACCTACCTCTCTCGAGCTTCCCCCTACGCTCCTTCAAGGCTTTCGCCGTCATGGAAAGGCATTCCTCACACTCCGAACTCTGGTGCGTGATTCCCAGACACCACAAACAGACCCTGTGAGGGTCCGTCAACGACATTTTCTTCCCGCAGTCTCGGCACTTTTTGAAACCGGACCGAGGGGTCGTCGGGTCGGAGGAGGATGCCATCGATATCGAGGTAAATAGTAGTTATTATATACGTTATCTTTGACGAGAACTGAGCAACGGTGTTCCGAGGCACAACGAAGCGCGGAAAAACGGAACTGAGCAACGGACGCTGCGCGCGGCCTTTATAGGCAGGATGACGTCGACGTCGGCACGGAGGCCGTCGAGGGTCATCGACTTGGCGATCATCGACGCGCAGCGCCCTCTGGCGAAAAAATTTTCCGAGGCCAGCAAAGCTGAAGGATTTCTATCTAAGATAAGGAATACGTCGGAGGACACAATCCCTTCGAAGTGGAAGTACACTTTTAAATTAGTACACGGAGGACTGAACAAACAGAGCAGCCGTCGTCCTACATTCAAGGAATACCCCCAACCTCGCAGCATGAACCGTCACGCACACTACATAGCCTTAACCATAAACAAAATAAGATGCATACTGAAGAAAACCGGTTCATGGCAAAGATAAATCAGATCATGCAAGTGGTGCTCAAGTGGCCACGCTTCATAGTGCCTTGAAACGGTATCCAGTCATTCATTGTTTCGCTATTCAGTGTTTTAAACCGAAAACAAAAAATAAGATTCAATTGGATTCCGTCTGCAAAAAAATATTGTGTTAAAGATTTGGGATATAACTATTAGAAACGGAAAGGGGCTGGCTGAGGGAGCTTCAGTGGTAGAAAAGTAGGTCGGGAGTCCTAGTTAAAAAAAAATGACTTGCTAGTTCGTAACTGCATGTATAATGTATGTTCCATTAGAATTTTTTTTTTTTTTGCAAGCACAATTTTTAAAAACGTTTGTGTGTATTGCAACTCTACAAGGATCCACTAGATGGCACTCCCAGTCAAGAGAGCAATGAAACAAAAGTAAACAGATGTGTTGGCGATTAGTGTACGTAGAAATTAGGCCGGAAGAAAAGCTTACCAAAAAATGTTATTTTTGGGAGTGACAAAGATTTGTTTTTATTTAAATGAAAAGTTCAATTAAGCGATGTACAGACCTATAAACCCATTGAAATCCATGGCCAGCTTGGCCCAGAGTGTATGTATAGAAGGAATAGGTCTACACAATGCAACTTCTTAAACAAGAGCACCTGCGTGGCGCGAATAAACTGCATGGGTAGTAAACGCGGGACTTGCACCTCTGAGGCTCGCTGGAGGCAGATTACTGCATTCTATACAGGGCACCCGCCAGACAACGGTGCATAGCGCCTGCGCCCACACGCCGCACAGACTGGCGGGCCACTCTAGGAGAGTGCGTGGAGTCATACGTTTAGCTTCTGGCGAGTGCCTACGCGTGCCTACGCGCTACCATGTCAATACAGCTTCCCCCCCCCCCGTTTTACGCCAGGAGATATGACCTCAGGAGGAACCAACCTAACACCAGACAGACAAGTGATTCAGAAAAGGAAAACATCTCCCAAACGGCATGAAAGAAAAGTGGGGAGCGTTTAGGCACAAATAATGACATAAAAACATATGATATAGAACAAACACATGCAATGGTCCCTCTCCAACAGAGCAACATAATGAAATACACATTGGCACCCTAGTGCTTAAGCCTTACCAGAGCCCGTACGACTCACGGTTGTCCTGAGGGCTCCGGTTCAAAGAGGTCTGTTCAGTGTTGGACTTCAAATCCCATTTATCAATGTTACATTATTTAGAACACAATCTGCACACTGGCAGCAGAAAATATGTAACGCGAGCTTGTCACCAGATCACTCTTCTAGAGGAAACTGGTAGCTTTCTGAAGGCTGTTGGTGCTTGGACTCTTCCTTTCAAGCAGTACTTCCACAGATGTTCCCTCCAGCAGCATGTTGCATGTCACAAACACTAAACATCAGCACTGGAAATAGGCACAAGTGGGGGGACATTGCAAACATATTTTATTTTGTTTTAAAAAGGTTACGATCCAATAGTGTTCTCCGTTGCAGGCACGGTGGTAGACACTGTATCCCGTAACTCTGCGACACTGTACATCACCCCCCCTACATCAAGACACACAATCCCACATACAAACTGTGTTCTCAAGCTAAACTACAAAATCCAAAAGTTTCACCAACTCCTTTTCTCACAAAGGACGTGAACGTGTAGGCCTGTGAGGGGGAGGGTTAGCCTTTCTCTGCCCTCTCCCCGAGGGAAACTGTTCTTGCAGGATTCTTCATCCAGAAAGCCACCAAAGAAAGCAAGAAGATGCAGGACAAGTTAAATAAATTTCAATCCACAGGGAGAATTTCAGGTTTAAAAAATTAAATAAACAGCCAGGTCTTAAAATAATCGTGCTCCGAATCCAAATGTCTGCCGAATGGCCTCAAAGTAGTGCCGCCTCCAGCCTTCCTTGGTCATAGCTTCTTCGCTGGAAGGAACCCCCACCCCATCCAGTTGGAGGTCAGTCTCTCCGCCCTTGTCATGAAACAGCAGTGTGATCTCGGCCTGATGTCCTACAAAGGCAAAATATGCAATACAATATTTAGATGCAAATGGCATAAAACAGGTTAAATTCTCTTCCGTATACTATGCTCCTTGAATTTAGCAATTATAATAAACGGCGGCACATTGCAAATAACTGAGCCCATGCAAGTATTACAGTACAATACCATCCAAACATAGGGTAGTGCATAAAAACTGCAGCCAAAAGGGGCTATATAGGATAGTGGTAATTAAAGGAACGCTACCTGGCAAGGGTGTAGAAGCCCCTTAGTTAAAAACGGATGGGTTGGAGTCCCATGCACTTGACTGAAATAGTAGAATTCGCTCATTGGACCATGAAGAGTTACTACAGTGAGTAACATTTGCAGGTATGAGAGGAACACAGTGCCCAAATGACTAACTTCAGTGCGCTACTGTGGCAAAATGACTGCAGGAATGCAAGGGTGGGCAGTAGTGAAACCACTTACTCGGCCCTTACAGTTCCACAAACCAACAGTGATCCCAATCATAAAGGTAAAACAGACAAGAGATACTCCTTCGCCCTTTGGGGTAACATGGGCTGAGGGAAGACTATACACTGAAGAGGGGCATGCGATTCTGTAGTAACCCAAACAGCAAACTATAACAGTCCAAATTACCACACACCTAGTGAACTTGGTGTTTAACGTGTAACCCTATTTTAAAAAAAAAACATGTATGATATTTATACAGTGTATTCTCTCTGGGAGAATATTGGGACCCCCCCCCCTCCCAACCGACCTCGAGTAAAGCTGGACTTTCCTGCCATAGCTACTACCCCCACCCCCCCCCCCCCCCCAAGAGTTTGGTGCATCTTTTTGAGGGGGGGTTGATTAATGGCATCACATCCCTTACCATAGAGGTGTGGAAAAATCTCATGAAAACTTTCAATAAAATGCTTATGATGCACAAGAGACACAGATTCTTCTCGGGTGTTGCCAGGATCTTGCAGAAGAGCCGTAACCATTGGATGGCAGGGAATCACCTAAAGCTGAACACTGGGAAAACGAGCTAGTAAGAGTAGGACAGATGCCCACATCGGGGGACTGCTTCAGTGTGCCCATTATCACCTCGGCATGCAACAGAAGATTCAGATTTGACTTTGTGGAGCTGATCAATCAGTGGATGCTTCTTTGCTACGAAAACTCGAAAAAAGGAATATAAAAAGCACATGCCCATGGTCCCTGCCCTAGATCCCTGCTGTCTCCGGACCCTCCGTCTCCGAAATCCTACCATTTGATCTAGATTACAGGAGTTTAATACATGGCCCTGCCTGGCTAGAGGGAACCATGGCTCCAGTTCTACTACAGAATTCCACAGCCCTACTGGCCTTTGTAGTTAGTCACCATTTTAATATTACGGCCAGGCTCTCATCGATTCACTTGTTGCCAGCCCAAGGATCGATGCATTCTTCATTGTTAATTTATAAAAACCCCACTCTCCTTCCTAAAACTTCAAAATGACTTCTCACCTACACGCCAACTGCTTTCTCCTATTGCTATGCGCCTGATCAAAGATGTGATACTCTAGTCAAGAGGTTACTCCTTCTCTGCACTCACTCCCACTTTAAAGAATTCACTTCCTGGTGCGTTGCTTACTAACACCAACTACCTCTCTTTCCACTGCTGCTGCAAAACATCTCTTCCCACAGCAATACTTCTATCCTGAAGGCCACCGAGTCAGCGTTGCAATACCTTTGGCAATTGAACGCTTTATAAAACCCAAATCCAAAACGAGAGGTTGCCAAAGCAAGAGGCCCAACCAAACATTTTGTAGGCACAGCTGTTCATTTTGGATGTTAGAACGGATGGTGTAGGCAAGCCTTCCGAAAAACAACCTGTTCTGGAGACAGTCTATTCCTCATGGAGAGGTTTCATACATGCTCTTCCCTCAAAGAATGTATTATTCAAAACATCATATCCTGGAGAAGAGGCTTTTATCCTGACATTCCTCCATTTCGCTTAGTCTTTGGCTTAAAACACTAAAAATGCACCCATGTAAGGAGCTGCTCTATGTTGAAGTAGACACGTGAAATGCTAGTGGAGGCACCCAAATGGAGGATTGTTTCAGGAAACCTTTCCTACCCCGCCACCCCCACCCAAACTCCTCCAAACAATTGAGCACAGCCAAAGCATGGCAATCTAAAAGATGCTGTGCCCAACCGAAAACTCCCACATGATATCAAAAGGGAGATTAGCAATCCAACAATGAATATCATCACAGGGGCACACGTTTTGAAATCTCACGCAAGTCTCAAATTGGCAGTATTTATAAACAGTAAAAAACAACGGCTGAAGTTTGGCTTCACATAACTCATGAAACCAGAACTAGGTTTAATTAAACTATTAAAGTAAACATTGTTCACTGCAGCATTTGTCAAATGTGTTCTTGTAGATTCTAATCTGCACGGCCGATGACAAATGACTATGGGAGGATGTGGTTACTCATTGCAAATACAGCGCAATCTGTTCAAGCCACACAGATTTCATCAACACTTACCAGCAGGCCAAGACTTAAACCGCCATTTCATTGCAATCTTTCTGTCCGGGATCTAGGAGATAAAAGATACCAGTGAATTTGTGTTTTTGCAGTCCTATTTGGAAAACATCAGTTTCGGAATAAGTATCATTGGAATCCTAGGTCTCAATTCTGGCACCTTCATGAAGCCCAATAAACGATTAAAACACTTACACAAGGGACCTCAACACTTCTGAGAAGGGAATTCTCTTTAAGTCACAAATCATCTCAAAATTAAGGAAAAATATGTGAATGGCTAAGGCTTCTGCAAATGCCCAAGCCCACCAATGCAGAGAAAACGACTGAGCAAGTCAGAGTGTGTGGCAATGGGAGAGAACTTGGAAGAGCAATGATGTGTGCATATTTTACTTTTTGTTAGGTAAGATTTTCAAAGAACTGGTAAATCTTCCTGATCTGGTTCAACCCCAGAACTTTTTGCTTTATTAGTGGGATATCTTTCCAGAATACCTCAGTGAGTGGAAACCTTTTTCCACACTCACATAATCTTTAAATCTTTATGGGTGTCATTTTTAAGACTCTCCATAGTGTCTTTTTAAAGAGATCCTCTTTAACAACCTATTGGCAATAAGTGCCTGCTGCTGGGTTGCATGGGGACTCCCCTTTAAACTCTCTTGTGCTATAACCTTGAGTGAACTACAGTTCCCATGGGTAGAAAGGATCTTTGGATCCCTTTTACATTTTATTCTGTGAAACCAGCACACCCTACCTTATGTGGAGCGCTGGGGGAGATGCAATGTATCAGAGAACGTTATATATGCCATCAAGTGCCGTTGTGCCAGTATCATGTAGGGGAAACCGCACGCAAAGCACGGGTTCGCATTAATGAACATAAATCATGTATCAGACTCAACAACAGAGCATCATCAGTAGCAAGACATTTTCATGACAGTGGATACACTGTCGCTCAACTCAAGTTTGCAGTTCTGGAAGTTATACCAACCAAAGGCCAAAACAGAAACATGAAGAAATTGAGAGCCCAGAAAGAGGCGCAATGGATAGAAAGGATGGGGTCGATCGCTCCAGATGGAATGAACGAGGAGCTAGATCTGAGCTGTATTTTATGAACAATTCTATTGTGTTTTATGGTTGAGTAACACTGAAATGTTAATATTTGGGCACATTAGTATGAATACAGGAAGGGAAATGCTTCTTGCATTTTGATGGATCTTTGATCTTTATTTTCGTTTATTCTGTTTGGTTTTGATATTTATGTTCATTATTTTTATTATTTATTTTTCATTATTATTATTGTGGTTTTAGCTTTATTAATTTTTGACAATTTTTATTTTACCACAATGTGGCAATTTTGTCCATAAGCATTGTTACGTCTTTAACGGATTGGAATGAATTCCGTTTTATTACAACATTAGGGTTAACCTATTACCACATCGTTCCAATATGGTTGCCTAACAAGCGAGAGGAAAGCTAGTCATTTGTTCGAATCTAAAATGGCCGCTCTATACAAAGCAATGGTTGCATTAGCAACAGGTTGCTGCCACAACACTTTTCTCCAGACATATCCGAGGAAGCGTCAATGCGCTCAGCTCTGGCAGATTGCTGCTATTCTAGTTACAAGTAAGTGAAATGGAATGCGAACACAAATAGGATAGCACGCAGAATAACTTAAGTGTACTTATACGCGCTCGATCGCATTACAGAGACCGAGTTGCATGCGTTAGTCTCCTGCGGACATGATCGCATGGGAAAGTGGCAGGCATACAGTCGGACCAACTAGGTCCTGAAGAATATAGTTGGTTAACGAAATATGTAAGTAACTGGTGCACTTGAAGACATTGTATTGTTTTGAATTAGTAGCCGGAATGTATTAACTAACACGCGGCAGTTCTCATTACAGAGACGACTGCTGATCAGATATTCTTTCCGCACGGGTGGACGTGCTGGTTTTTCTTTGAGCTCTGACGTTTTGAAGGTTAGTGATACCGTTTTGGCAGACGTATTGAGAGTTAAATATTGTTATGGATACATTGAGGTATACTGTGGACACCGCACTGATGATTACTTTCTTTTTTTCTCTATTATGATTTTACATTATTTTTTCGTTTTCTGTTATAATTTTTTTTTTTATTTTCACCAATTTCCGACCTTGACATGGTTCATGGGATTTGCATCATCCGAATGGAAATGGGGTAATGTATTATTGCTACTGTGTTTTTCCTTCTTTGACATATGCATCTGATATGTTGATATGCAAATGTTTTATTGATGGTGAATTATGATATTTGTGTTTGTTTAATGCAATGTTGATTTGTTTGCAATATGGAATTATGTGAAGACAGTTGAGACCGAGTATTATAAGAAAAGGTGTAATCACAGGCCCTGAAGAAGGGTTTTTCGACCTGAAATGCATAGGCCGCAGATGTGATGAATTCTGCCATTATAATTTATTTTTGATTTAAAGCAAGCGAATGAAGTTTGATTTATTAAAAATTTCTCTTGGAAAAACGGAATCAATTCAAGAATTTTTTCTATGATTATTTTTGAACTACGCCACTGAGTAGTGGAATAAGGGGGTGCAGCCCGCACCGCTGGCCACACGGCCAAGGTCTTTATCTTTCTGGTTCTTTCAGGTGCAGTATCACGGAAGCACCTTCTATAGTGGGTTTGCACCCCAAACTTATAATATTGAATTAACATTAATTACAATTGACTGTAAAAATAAGGAGTGCCCGACTCACCAACACTAATTGGAGATGCAATGTATCCCCTTTCACATTAAAACTAACAATTCTGTTATAGTGACAAGCTTACCTTCAATGGCTGGTGGCAGTGATGCCTTGTATTAATTTGGTGCACCTTTACCGTGGGCTGTGTTCACAGCTGCAGTAAAGGGCCCTAAGGGTGTCAATTGTTAACAAAATGGCCTAGTCTTTTTTCACCATTTTAGTGTTTGTTGCTTCTTGTTCCTTCCCTTGACATCCAGAGCAGGAAATTCCTTTGTGTGATTTTTGTCTTCGGCGGGAGTCCCCTGGACTCCCAACCCAGGCTCCAGCCTGTCTGTGAGAACAGGAAGTGAGGGAGGAGTCCAAAACTCCACAGCCCTTTGTCTTAAACCTTGCTTGAATGGGAACAAATCCCAGTGGCGGGCTGGCTGTCCTGATTGGACAACCAGACCACCCCTTTTTGTAAAATGCGGGGAGAGCATGCAGATGATGTGCTGTAGCTCCTGATAAATGCTGCGAACATGGAAGCTGAAGAAAAGTCGACCACTGGAACCGAAGAAGAAGATGAAGGAAAAGCGGCCGAGACAATTTCCTGCGACCAGAAAGCCTGCTCTGTGACCGGAGCCTGCTGTAGCCCATCCTTCCAATCGACACAGGGACTCTGAAAAGGATGACCCCAACCCAGAGCCTGGCAACACCCACTAGACTCAAGAAGACCTGCATTTTGAGCCATCCCAAATGTTGCTGCGACCTTGCGCTGTTGCAATACCCCAATAACTGGGACCTCAAACCATTGTGCGGTGCACGGTCTTCCGAATCTCGCTGAAACTTCAAGGGCATCCTGGTGGATCTCCAGAGACACGAACAGAGTCTGAAAAGCCCCCTCACCAGAGTGCTGGACCTTTGTAATGACGAGAATCCAACCATGATTTTCCATCTTCTTCTGTGCTCCTTGAAAAGGCGCTAAATCCGCAGAGCCGCATACAGCTGGATTCCATGGAGCTGTGGGTTGTTTTCTGTGATCGGGAGGCCTCTCATCCAGTGCACCCAGTCCCACTGCTAGAATCCTGCTATGTTGTCTTCTGTGAAGCCCCTGGACCCTCAATTCTAAAGTGAAATGCTCACTTGTTTGCCCAGTTTTTCTAAAGAACTCTGACTTGTGCTACTAAAGAACCTATTCTGACACTGCCCATTGGTCACTACTCCTACCCCTCTTCTGCCACTGAGAACACTCATGCTCCAAGAATAAGGGAAAAACTTTCAAGGGAGTGGGACTTCTGCCTAGAAAAGAAGTGTTTAAAAGTAACTTACTTGTAAAGAGTTGGTTGGTAACTGTTATTCTAAGAGTGAACAGTTGCACAAGTTTTTACTGATCTTGAATGTGTGATGCACTATTCTTAAAAGTATGGTTAACATCTTTTCTTCCTTAGCAAATGTTTTGCCAGCCTAATAGAAAATAGATGTGAATGTATTTTACCCTCCTGTGATTAGGTTGTGTCTCTTCCCAAAAGTAAAGTGTTGGTATCACCAAATTAGTCCTTCGAGGATAATTGTACGAGTGTCCCCCAACTGGGTCTTGCTTCCCCTGACTTGCTGCTATCCTGTCCAGAATAAGTCTACATTAGGTTGTTGCCTAACTAGAATAACAGTCATTCAGAAAAAGTGTAACATTGGGTTTTAATTTCCCCTCCATTGTGAAATTAAAGTATGTGGGTTTTACTTACCTTGTGTTAGCTGTGTGGCATCCAAAATAAGTTACAAGAGTTACTGCTTCCCTCAATCTGGGGTTCGCCGATTTCAAAAGCACCTGCAATTGTATATTACATCCTTCGGTTATACTCACCTAGTATAACTTATCACTAGTTCTAGGTTTTTACTGCACCTAGAATAAGTGTTCAACTATTGACCAAAAGTATATTGTCCAGTTGACTGATTAAGTGATTTGTACCGAGAATCATTATGCAACTGGAAGGGTCTGCGGCCCTTGCATTACTGAAGGTAATTATAAAAAGTAACCATTGGTTTTTTTACTCCCCAATGATAGGCTAGACCTATACACTAGTGTATGAAAAGGTTTCGACTTCCCTAGAACTACTGTTAAGTATTTAAAATAAGGTCTATACTTGGGTCTGTGTACTTTCAACTATAGTGTGTTTTAGTGCTTACTTACCCCTAGATTTATCTGGGCCTACTTTTATTTAAATAAAGTGTTTCTTTGGATCATTTGTATTACAATTTCGTTTGTACTGATTCTACATCCCTCTCTACCTCCTAAGATAAGCCTGGCTGCTCGGTCTACGCTACCATGAACGCGAGTGGTACAGCCTTATACTAAGAGTGAGTATTGTACTGCCTCAGTTGAATGGTTTTACTAAGCCCTTAGATGGACTTGAGCAAAACTGTCCTAACCCTTGGAGGGAGGGGGGGGGGGGGATTATTACTGACCAAAAATGTACTGTTTACAACAACGCAAAAACAAACAATTGCCCCATAAGCATTAAGGAGTGGGGACTGAACAAAAAGAACAATTAACCCTCCAAAAAAAGAAAATCTGTGCAGCTTTTCATAAAATATTTTAAACAGGAAAAACACATTTTACATAAGGAAGCACACTGAAGAAGGTAGGATGCTTATGAATTTCAAGCAAGATATCCGTGATGGATAAGGAGCAAGTTACTTAACTGTAACTGTTGTTCTCCAGCATGGGTTCACATGCTCATGAGTAACAGTCTTTCTCCTAACAACCAATCACTGAGCTCCGGGTCATACTGCCCTCAGCCAATGACCGGCCTCTACCTAAGCCCCTCCCCAGGCAGCCATCTTAAGATTTGGTAGCATGTAAAGTGGCAGTAGGCCCAAGAGAAGAGCCGTAGGGGGGATAGGCGGTTGGGTTTGCATGTGAATCCATGCCAGACCTATGCTGGAGAAAAACAGTTACAGGTAAGTAACTTATTCCTTCTCCAGCATGGGGTCTGGCGTGGATTCACATGCTCATGAATAAATACATAGCAGTACACACATGCACAACCACTGGCGGTGTCAAGGCTCAGGATAAGCATCTCTTACCTCCTCACCAGGCTCACCTTCAAGCGAACAGGTTGCGCAGCACTGCTTGGCTGACTCTGGACTCCTCCTTGGAATCCGTCGACGCAGTAGAATTTCATGAAGGTGTGCGTCGGCCTCCACGTAGCAGCCCTGCAGATGTCCAGCAGGGGCACACCAGGCAGGAACGCCATTGTAGCAGCGATTGTCCTGGTGGAATGGGCTCTCGGACGGCCAGGCAGCGGTCGGTTTGCCAACCGGTGACAGTAGGCGATACAGCCGTAGAGCCACTGGGAAATGGAAGCCTTGGACAGGGCCTTCCCATGGTTCACAGGACCAAAGTTCACAAAGAGCTGAGACGTTTTCCGGAAACTCTTCGTGTGGACCACAAAACTTTAGCGCTCTAGCCACATCCAGCGAGTGCGAAGTCCTTTCAGCCGACGACAAAGGCGTCGGAAACACAGGCAACACCGAGAACTCCTTTAGATGAGTCAGACGGCATCTTGGGCATCAAGGAGGGGTGTATCCTCTCGTCTTGTGGAAAGTCAAGTAAGGTGGTTTACAGGAGAGGGCCTGGATCTCACCCACTCGTAGTGCAGAGGTGATGGCCATGAGACAAGCCATTTTTTACCCCAGAAACTTGAGTGGAACAGAATGCATAGGCTCGAACGGGGGTCCCATGAGCCTAGTAAGTACCACATTGCGCTCCCATGCCGGGGCCGGAGCCTTCACCGGCAGGAACAAGCAGAATGATCCTTTGACGAATTCCTTGACCAACCGGTGCGACCACAAGGAGGGTCATCCTGGGGATAAGGTGTAGCGGGAGATAGCCATCAGATGAGGCATTAGCCAGCCCCGATTTGGCCAACGACAGCAAATAATGAAGTAGCTGAGGTGCTGTGACTCTCAGGAGGATCGATCTTCTGGGATCGGCACCAAATAGAAAATCTCTTCCACTGGAGTCCGTAGCATTTCAAATGAGACGATGCCCTAGCCTTGGCGAGAACTTCCGTGCAGTCCGCTGGGAGATCGTAGCCACCAAATTCTAGCACTGCAAGAGCCAGGCCTTCAGGTTCAGACACTCTGGATCGTGGTGAAGAATGGCACCTCCTTCCCAGACGAGAAGATCTACGACCACTGGCAGCTTGACTGGTGGGGACGTCGACATGCTGAGAAGGTGCGGGTACCAGATCTGCCTCTGCCAAGCCGGTGCGATGGTCATCCAGCACCGTCTGAGTTGACTGATGACTCGAAGCAACAATGGCAACAGAGGGAACGCATACAGAAAGAGGCCTTCTCAAGGGAATGAGAATTAGCCCCCCATGTTTCCCGCTGGGGGAACCTGCTGGCAAACCTCCAGCAGTTGGTGGCCATCGCAAACAAGTCGATCTGGGGATTGCCCCCTTTTGAGCAAACGGTTCTCCACTAGGTCCTGCCAAAGTTCCCACTCGTGGCAAGAGTGAAGCTCCCTGCTCAGAGTCTCGGCGACCATGTTCTGTACTCCTGCCAGATGAAACGGAATGAGGAACATCCCCTGGGCGACGGCCCAGTGCCATAAATCCTGCACCTCTTTGGAGATCGCTGGGGATCTGGTGCCCCCCGTTTCCTGATGTAAAACATTGTGGTGGTATTGTCTGAAGACCTGCACCACCTTGCCCTTGAGGGACGGTGGTACCATTTTAGGGCCCAAAGCATCGGCCAAAGCTCCACAACGTTGATATGCAGCGTCTTTTCCTCCGGCAACCACAGGCCTCCTGCGTGAACACTTCTGGTGTGGGCTCCCCATCCTTCCAGGGAAGCATCCGTCATGACCGTCTCCTTGTGCAGTGGGGCAACGAAATCCGCGCCTCCGGTCAGATGCGAACGCACGCCCGACCACCTTCTCACCCGACGGAACCCCCCCCGTTGAGAGCGATTTTGTCTTGGAAGCTTCCAGATACCTGGATCCACCGGGCGTCGAGGAACTCCTGCAGAGGGCGCATCCGTAACCTGCAGAGCCGGATCAGATAAATGCACAACATCATCATGCCCAGTAGAGACTTGATGGCCCTCACCGTGGTGATCTTCAGAGACAACAGCCGTTGCACCTTGCCCAAAAAGGCCGCTACCACCTTTTCAGACGGCGACACTAGGCATGACACCATGTTGAGCCGGGATCCCAGGAACAGCGCGTCCTGCGATGGCGTCAAGCAGGAATTTGCATAATTCACCGATAAACCCAGATCCGTCAGTAGGCGGACCGTCCTAGCCATGTTTTCGACTGCGATGTCCCTCCATTCGGCCCAGATGAGTCAGTCGTCCAAGTTAGGGTAGACATGGATCCCTTGCAGTCGCAGAAGGCACTTGGTGAAGACTCTGGGCGGCGACTTCAGCCTGAAAGGAAGTGCCTTGAATTAGTAATGCTTCCCCTGAACGACGAAGAGCAGAACTTGCAGCGTCATTTGTGAAGGGGAATGTGGAAGTACGCATTTTCCACATCCAACGAAAACAGAAAGTCTCCCTCTTGCAGCTGTCCAAGCATGTGTTGAAGAGTGACCATTCGGAACTCCTGGGACTTTATGAATTTGTTTAGTTGTCGCAGATTGAGAATGGGCCTCCAGCCCCCAGTCTTCTTTCGCACGAGGAAGTACAACTCCAGAGCCGCTTTGGAACTAGCTCCATCGCCCTTTTCTTTAGCATGACCCAAACTTCCAGCAGTGTTAGGCAGAAACCTGTGCAGCTCCCATAGGGACCACTGCAAAAAGCTTAAGACTACAGGTGTTAGCAGTAAACCCAATTGGTAGCAGTCTTTACCACCCAGATTTACCTGGTAGCTGTGGCTGAGCAGTCAGACTTCTCTCAAGAAGAGTTAGGCAGTATATAGAGTATACACATTAGGTACAAAGAGACAGTAGCACAAGCAAACACTGACCAGAGCTTTGGTATAAAAGTATATCATTATTTAAAAACACACTTATAAAAATACACTGGCACAAATATGTCATGCAAATTCAAACACAGTCACTAGAAATAAATACACCTCCCTAATTAATTATTTGACAAGTCTAGGTTAGTGCACCACTTATTTAGCAAAACAGAGATGAGCTCTTAACCATAGATGGCACTCCAATAATGATTTAAAAAGGGAGAGAAAAGGCAGAAATTGTAAAACACACAATACCAACACTTTTAAAGAACCACAGCAAGTCAAGAAAGGCAGGGTCTACTGTAGAGAAAAAAGTTCATAGGCCAGGCCCACTCTTGGAGAGCAAGGCGCAATGTGCCCAAGATCACACAGTTGAAGTACACTTTAAAAGTCTTTGCAGATAGTTCAAAAAGGAGTTGGATCAGTTCAGAAAAGTTAGTTAACAGGTCCGAGGTCACCCCAGGATAGAGAGTCAAGGATTTACAGGACACCTTGAACAGTGTTGCAAGGCAGAGCAGGCGGGACAGAGTACCTGAAATGGTGACAAAGCTCCAGCGGGGGCAGTTGTTCCTGGCAGCGGGTGCAAGTCGGTGCTTCGTCCAGGGGAAGAAAAGATCTCGACGTGGAGGAAAGCTGGAGGTCGTTGCACTGCCAGGGAAGAAACCAGCCGCAGAGTTTCCCGGTTAAAAGGTACTACACTTTTATTCGTGGTAGTGGTGAAGCGTGGCTATCCGGCCGCCGGGGTGCTTGGCACGGGCGATTCGACCACGAGACAATCCAGGAAGGCGAAAAAGGCGAACTGGTTAACCTCACCAGCTCAAAGGAAGAAGACTATCCTGGAAGAAGATCTCCTCTGTCGTTGGGAAGTAGTGAATTCGGTTCAGCAGGGCTCCACCGGTGGGGTCTTCGTTGCAGGTCAGCTCAGCTTCTCAGTCTTCGGATTCTTTAGGTCCTGTGGCGACTTCTGAAGTTCCAGTCCCGAAAGCCCTGCTTTTATGCAGAAAACCCCCATTCATCAGTCCTAGCTGTCACTCAAACATGCTAAGTGGTGAGCCGGGCGGCTCACCACTGGGCCAATCACACAAGAGTGCAACTTGCGTTGCCGAGTCAACGGAGTCCAGGGTGCCTATTTCCCCCCCTCCCACACATCCTGTAGACCCAGACAGAGTGACACCACTTTTGGAGGCTTCTGTGCAGAAGCCCGCCAAAAGTGGAACAAAGGGCTCGACTTGGGTTGGAGTTACAGAGGCGAACACAAACGCCATTTTAAAACCGAGTCCTGGCAAAAAGACGCAACCGGGGAATAAATATTAAATAAATAACCCGGCGGTATCTTTAACATTGCACCAAAAAAGTGGTGTGTTTAAAATGAATGGGAAAATCCCATAGGAAATATTCCGGTGGAATATTTCGCGTGGTAACCACTGCCACCAGCCAGAAACTCGACAAGGGGGGTGGACTGGACAGTGCCCCCTTGAAAAACAGACCCAGAGGCAATCGAATTACCCCTACCAGTACTTCCACAATATGATGTTTTGCACTGGTTCTGTTCATAATTTAAGACTAGTAAAGTCAATGGTGACTTTACATGCCCTGGGAGACAGTCAGTCCCAGGGTATGGAGTCTATGTTTGGGGGCCACTATGACACCCCTGTGTTACTGCACTGAGGGTGCTGTGTACCACTTACCAAAAACACATGAAGCCCTATGGAGTAAAAGACCCCATAGCCCATAAAACACATTACAAAGTCAAAGGACATTCTCAAATCATGTCCAAGAGTGGGAGAAAAAGAGTCTCCTCTTAGCAGGAGAAAAAATTAAACCCCAAAAATCCAGCAAAGCTGCTGGGGGACTCACTAGGTTTGGGAAATTAGCATTTACAGAGAATTCTCCCTAACAAGCAGCAGCTGAGGGATGTGGTTTTCCTGCCGGCCACTGGTGGTATTTGGGGACACTTTAGTTGGACTCTAGAGTGTCTGTGGGCGAGAGCATTCAGCACCTAACGGTCGGTGGAGATGGTCTTCCACACGCTGACAAATTCCGCCAGCCTCCTACCGGGGTGCACGGGTAGGTGCCCGACGTCCTGGTCGGTTAATTCTTGCTTGGAGGTAGACAGGCTGCCTTGGGGTCCCTGGCGACAAAGTCATCCTCCTCCGAAGGCCTTGGAGCAGCCTCTGTTGGTTTCCTGGGCCGAGGAGCTGGAGGGTTGTCGGTAAAATGAGGAGGCCCCGCCGTAACCTTTCATAGATCGGGGAGTCTTGCTTCCTGAGGACCAAAAAGACAGCCACCGCTACTTCAGCGTGCCCAGGGCATGTGCCGTCTGACCGCCTTGAAAGCTTGTAGGGACTCAGCCACTGCCTTCCCGAAAAGATTATCTCTGTTGAACGGCATGTCCAAAACACTTGTCTGAACCTCCTGTCAAAAGTTGGTGGCCTTGAAGGGGCGTGGCCAGCTACCGAACGATGTGGACGTGAGCCTTCGAGCTCCCAGCCCCGCTACATACATCCTGCTTAAATTGCCTGCCATCCATGTCGAACGACAATTATTAATCACACCATCGGCGAGGGGAACCGCTGCTGCGAACTTTTGTGAGAAAATCGAAGCGAAAAGTATGACGGCGAGGCGTCCGCAGGACAGAGATCTCCCCAAAGTGTCCCGAGGGAGCGATTCCAAGATGGCGCCGGGCTACGTGCCGATGTAAACCTGCCTACGCAGCAAAGATACGAGATTGTGAACGGACGCCGGCTAAAGGAGACGAGAGGTGCAGAGAGCGGACCTGCGGCGTCCCCCGACGCGGTGGGGGTGCGGGTGGACAGTAACAGACGGTGAGGCACGGAGCGGGGCTACGTGGGGGTTGCCCACGAGAGGAAGGCCGCCTCGTCTCCACCCCGACGCCCGTCCCGTTGAGGGGGGGTGGCAAGCTTCCCGCTCGTCCGCCAGGCGGTCCGGGAGAGAGCAAGTGCTACGCCTGGAGGGGACGCACACAGGGACAGGCCCGATCGAAGGGGCAGTGATCACGGCTGCGCCACCGCATGAGTGTTAGGGAGAAGCCTGCAAAAGAAGACCCTGAGGCGCCTCAGACCAAGACTTGTCCCCGTGCCAAGCCCTAACTGGCCCCCACACAAATCAAAAGGTGTTCACCGGACTCACTGGCAGCACATGTCACGCAGAAACTCCAGTGTAAAGACCTCGGACATGGGAAAAGAAAAATCCAGAAAAACAGGTACTCAAAGCAAAATGTATCAATTCACCACTGCCGCGGCGAATGCACCAGTAGAGCAGGACTGCAATGAAACAATGGAGGAGGAAACAGGAGCAATCTCTCTGAAGGACATTATGGCGGAGATCGCCGATTCCCGTGCCTCCATGGAACAGAAAATCGATGGGATAAGCGTGGATGTCTCGCTGTTACGCAATGATCTCCAAAAATTGACGTCCCGCACCGGTGAGGCTGAGCAGCGTATATCTGGGACGGAGGATGGACTAAGGGGCCTGGAGCAGCAACTACACAGAACCACGGCCCGCCTGGAGGTATTGGAAGCGAGAGTAGACAAAGGAGAGGGCAGGTCGAGACGGAACAATGTACGCATCCTAGGCTTGCCTGAGAAGGCCGAAGGTGACTGCATGGAACTGTTCCTGGAACAATGGCTCATCGACCTGTTTGACAAAAAGAGCTTCTCCAAATTCTTCGATAGAACGAGCTCACCGAGTGCCCACGGGGCGTCCCCCGCCTGGATCCCCGCCATGCACGGTGGTGGCACGGTTCCTGAATTAGAGATCGGGACGCATTGTTGCAAATGGCACGCACAAGGGGCTCGATCACCCATAATGGCTCCAGAATTGCCATATTTCCGGACTATACAAGAGAAGTGCAAAAGGCAAGGCAATCATTTGAGCAAATCAAAAGACAGCTGCACTCTCTAATTGTCAAATATGGCCTAATCTTTCCGGCCCAACTGAAAATTTTCCATAAAGGGACGACGGTCCACTTCACTGACCCTAAAGAGGCATGGAGGTGGGCAGAACTACACATAGATGGCGACTGGAGACCGAATCGAAGAAGCAGACCCGCGCTTCCTGGAAATCCTCCGGCCAGAGACCCCCTACCGGACCAGCCACCGAACCGTGATGACATTATGCCACCACTTGTGGGGGAGGGCTGAGGCGGGAGACAAGGCACTAGCGATCACCCAAAATGGCGGGACCCATGACGGAGGATCGGCATCCGATGGAAACAACGCAACAAGGTATTTGACACTGATGAGGAAATATATAGCGGCCGTTTCGGACACACGCACCCCCCCCAGTTACGTGGGAACAGTTGTAGAAGTTGTAAGGGTTGTTAACTGTTTCCGAGCAAACCATTGGCGAGCTCGGACTAATGTTCGGGCGACAGATACTTCATGTTGGGGCGGGGTATGGGGAGTGGGTAGGGGAGTTTGAAATTGCATCAGAAGTTATTTGTTTAGTTCCTTGTTTTAAAATGGCCCGTGGCTCCACTCGGGCACAGAAGTTACAGCACACTATAGGTCGGGATCTGGCTCCCACCGGAAAGATAAAGTTCGCTACCATACGACACACTCAGCACAACCCGCCACGCCCAATGCCCATCTGATATGATGGAATCCAACAACAGGAATAATACCAAGTTCATTAAGATTATGACCTGGAATGTGAACGGGCTGGGCAGTAGCATTAAGAGGCGCCTTGTTTTACAACAACTAAATCGACATGCGCCAGACGCAGCCTTCCTAACGGAAACCCACCTAGCGGGCACGAACTGCAAACTTTTCAAGCAATCAAATTACCGCATAGCATTTCACTCAGGCTTTTCCATGAGGGCCCGGGGAGTCCTGATCCTAATACACAGGCGATTGCCCTTCAAACTGTTAACCGTTGCACAGGACACGGGAGGCAGATATGTACATATAACCGGGACTCTCTGGGGACGCACCATATCCATGTTAGCCATTTATGCCCCACCGACCTTATTTACCTCCCTAATCGACGACTTAACACCCGTAATCACTGCAGATCCCTCGAGCTTGGTGATAGTGGGGGGGGGAAGACTTCAATGAGGTAATGAACCTGGAGCTTGATCGCACACATGTCCGCGCGAGAAACCCCCTCCACGCGCACTAAATTAGCCACATTTACGGATGCCATGGGACTGAAAGATGTGTGGAGGCACCTACATCCTGAAACGAGGGAATACTCGTTCCTATCTGGGGCACATGCCTCATTATCAAGGCTGGACTACTTTTTTCTGCCAAAATCTGAAATACACCTAGTAAGTGCAGCGCAATTCCTACCCATGGGCATATCAGACCACTCCCCACTCATGATAGACATCAACACCGATAGACCGACCCCCCCCCCCCCCCACCTACCTGGCGGCTGAACAGTTACTACCTGGGTTTCCCAGAACTGTTGGAGCATGTACAAAAAACTACAGAATTGTACTTTGAAGTGAACGAACACTCTGTAGGCAGCCCAACAACTGTATGGGAAGCATATAAACCGGTATTAAGGGGAGATTATCTCCTGGATTGCGGCCCATAAGAAAAAACAAGCTAAATCAATCCAGGAAGCGGAATTGCGAGTGCAGAGGGCAGAGGCAACCCATATATCCCCAAAGCCAACCAGAATCTCTCCGGGCATTGCAACTAGCACAAAAACAACTACAGAACATCGCCCTCAACAACGCCAAACAGGCGCACACAGCAATGCGGGCTAGAGTGTACGAAACGGGGGATAAAGCGGGCACAATGCTGGCATGGCTGGAGAAGCGAGATGAAGGGCTCAGACATGTCAGGGCGATTAGGACACAGGGGGACACATTCTTAACAGCGGACCGGGACATCGCGGAGGGGTTCGCCTCCTATGATAGGGAGCTCTACAAAGCACCGACCTCCCCCATTGATACCACAATCCTAGCGGAAGTTACCTTCCCTCTCGACACCCGGACAAACTTCCCTCCTGAACACGAATATCACAGAGGACGAATTGTATGCAGCCATAGCGGACTTCCAACCCGGGAAAACCCCCCAGGGCCCAACGGCTTCCCGGTAGAGGTGTGGAAAAAATGGATACAAACATTACACCACATCTATTAAAAATGTATGAAACTTCCCACAGCGAGGGATTCCTCCCACGAGACCCGAGACAAGCCACTATAGTGGTAATACCGAAAACAGACAAACCCCCGGATAGATGCAGTTCTTATAGACCGATTTCTCTCAACACCGAAACCAAAATCCTAGCGAAAACACTAGCTAATCGACTCCAGCCAATTATATCCACCTTGATTCACCTGGATCAATATGGATTCATGCCACAAAGATCCATGCGCATGAACATACACCGATTACATACGGCGATAGAAAACGCGCCCACCATTCAGGGCCCACTAGCCCTGTTGGCGGTAGATTTTGAAAAGGCGTTCGATTCGGTACGCTGGGAAGCGATCTGGGAGATAATGCAAAGAACGGGATTTGGGCCCCAATTCATGAGCTGGGTCAAACTACTGTATAAAGCACCAACAGCAGTCACAAAGGTGAACGGTTATACATCAAACCCCTTTGAAATAGGAAAGGGAACCAGGCAAGGATGCCCTCTGTCAGCCATGATATTCGCGATACTATTGAGAGGCAATGAGACATGGAAGGGCTTCCGCTGGTCGGAAAGCTGGGAAGACAGGGTGTCCCTCTGTGCTGATGACTTGCTTGTACATCTGTACGATCCAGTAAGATCCTGTCCCATAGTGACCGGAGTGCTACAAAAATATGGCGCCTTCAGCGGCCTACAGGTCAACTGGGCTAAATCCATCCTGTTCCCGCTAGGGCAGGTAGAACAGGCGATGCCCCCACAATGCCCCTATCAGGTTGAAAGGGAGCAATTCAAGTACCTGGGTATACTCGTCACAAATAATCTCAATGACTATGTACCTAGAAACTTACACCCAGTGATGACAAGACTCGCGGAAGATTCCAAACACTGGGCATCCCTCCCCCTGACGCTACTAGGCAGAGCAGCGCTCTTTAAAATGATGTCCCTGCCCAGACTCCTATACATATAACAAAATGCCCAACTTCACGTCCCCCCCGAACGTATTTGGGGAAAATAGATCAATCAATCCGAAAGTTGCTGTGGAATGATGCCCACCCCCCCGCCTAGCACTTGCCACGCTCCAAAGATCCATTTGGGAGGGCGGAATAGGGCTTCCCCGGATACAGACATACTATTGGGCCAGCCAACTAACAATTGTAAATGACCAATTGCACGGGGACAAATCGGCGTCGCATAACCGCACATTAGAAATTGACACTCCTGAAAACCCCGTCATGCAATATCTTTATAGGAAAAGGGCCCGTCCAACATCAAACGTCTCCAATATGCAGACACACCTAACCCAAATCTGGACGGACGCACACAAATTTGTGGGATGGGGCAACAACCTGTCGCTAGCCCAACCACTGTGGAACAACAGAAATCTCCCGTGTGTATACAATCTCTACAAATGGCCGCTCTGGTCCCAACATGGAACACTAGCAATGGGTGACGTCGTGAGAGAGGGCATCGTAATTCCATTCTCGGTGCTGGCGCTCAACCTCACACTTCCCCCAAACTGAACAATATCGTAGTCAGTTGCAACACGCACTACAAGGCAATCTCCCTGATATGACTGCATTGCCGAAATTCACCCCAACAGAAAGGAACCTCTTCCCGGAGCGAATCACTCAGAAAGTGACGTCAGTCCTGTATAGTGCCATAACCTCCTTTGGCACGACAGAATTGCGAGCTCTACAGACCAAATGGGAGACTGATGTGGGTACAATACTGCCGGAAGAATGGGTCATAGCTCTGATGTTTCCTAGGGAGGTAGCCATATCGTCAAGGCTCAGGCTGATACAGTTAAAGATACTACATACTATCCTAGAGTGGCTCTCTACAAACGAGGAAGGATAAATGACCCAACCTGCCTGCGATGCAAGACAGAGGAAGGTACCTTCTTTCATATACTCTGGACATGCACACACATTCAGCAATTCTGGGACGCTTGTTGCAACAAATTATCTAGAGTCCTAGGTAAGGAGATCCCCAGAGATCCTAAGCTGCTACTGTTGGGAATAGACGATGTCGAACTGTCAAAATATGAAAAACTGTTTGTGTTCACTACTACCGCACTTATCAAAAGAAACATTGCTCAGAAATGGGGATCGTAGGTGACCCCGAGTTATGGACAATGGACGACAGACATCTGTGTTGCAATGGAGCACAGGGTTTAAACGGCCAGAGGATGTCCGGCCAAGGTGCAAAAGGTATGGCAAAAATGGGAAGACGCCCACTGAAAGGTGACTCTGTATGAGCAAATAAGAAAAGAGAATGTGGCGCCCCTCGACATCCAGGGTACCAATAAAGCGGGGAAATCGAATGTAGCTCCTGTGAAGGGGCAGTGAACTCAATTTTGAAATGTCTGAAATAACGGTGGGAAACAATCAATGACTCGTATTGACAGTGTGCTTGTCTCAAACCAATAAAATGTTTTATCAAAAAAAAAAGTTGCTGGCCTTGAGCCAGCCACTGTAGCAAAGGTAAACGACATTGCCCATCTGGCAGAAACCTGCGTCCCTGAGGTCTGTGGCCACCGTGATGGCGTGGTCAGTCACCACCTCACCCTCTTGTAGAATCTCCAGTGCATCCGACCTCTTATCACCGGGGGGTGGGGGGAAGTCCAGCAGAGGTGAGAGCTTGAAGCACAGCTCCCCGGTCGTAGCGCGCTGGCGCCCTTGATGGTTGTCACAGCAGAGTAGATAACTCGCCTTCACATCCAATTTCTTCCCCTCGTTGTCAGGAGGGGTGGACTCTGCCAAAGACGCAGAGCCCGACAACTTCTTTGCCGCTGCAGAAATCAGTGTCCGGCGATGGTTGGACCTGCAAGCATTTAGGCACAGAGTCCGGCACCCTGTACTTCTTCTCTAGGTGGTCCCGCTTCGCTGGTGCTGTAGAAGGTTTCTTCATGAGTGCCAGCCCTTCATCTCAAATGTCATCCAAGAGCGGGACTGAAAGGATGGTCTTCCTCTTGGCCTACCGGTGCTGGTGTAAGAAGTCCGCCGCCTCCTCCGGCATGAGCTGGAAGAGCTCCGATGCCCTGGAGATCATCGCATGGAACGATCCCATCTCGTCCGGCAAAGAGTATCTGGGAGGAGGCAACGGGAGGTCCCCCAGCCTGCCGTCGTCTGTGCCCATCGTCATCACTGTGCCTGACTCAGTCTCACCTGGATGGTGGTGAAGGAGGAGGCGGCGGCGGCAGCAGCAGCAAAGGGTGGCAAGGATGCAGTGGGTGCCTCTTCCTCTTCTTGGATGGCGGATTCTTCCCCTCCTCCCCCCCCCCCCCCCCCACCCCCGTCAGTGGGGCGGTCAGCACTGGTGCCACTGGGAGAGCAGGCAGCGGCATCGCCGCCATCCTCTTCTGTATCTTGGATACCAGTGTATGCAGGGTGGAGAGCATGTCTATTGACAGATCCCTCAGTGGCAGCTGCTGCATAGGGAGAGGCAGCTGGGGCGCAGGAGCAGGGCCAGGGCCCTCGTTAGGAGGCTCTCCGTCGTCTTCCTCAACAGTATCTTTGTCGTCGCCCTTGTCGTAGGGCGTGACTCTGGCGTTTCCCTCATTGCCACCATCTTCCTGGATGGTCTAGAGGTAGACCAGTTCCTCCTCAGCAGAGGAGGCATCCATGCCGTGGAGGACTTCAAAGCCCCTCCCCCCCTTTCTTTGCTTCAGAGGGGATGGTCTCAGGGAGATTGGCATCCTCTTCTCCAGGGTCTTCTCAATGGGCTGGACGCAGCCTCCCTCCTGGGAGGGACACTCTTGCCTTTCGGAAAGATACCCTGTGGGTCCAACCCTGCTACCTTCGAATGGGACGCTACCACCACCTCAATGGAAGGTGCCGCCTTCGTCTGGTGCACCTGGGCCTTCAAGGTCAGGCCAGGCCCTTTGACCTGCATGGCCTTCGTGGTCGCCCCTGACACCCTTTCCCTTATGAGTCCGAGGCTCAATCCCCTTTGGCCTTCTCTGCCGAGGGTAGGCCGTTCGCCATACCCCGTTTGGTCTTCTCCTTGGTCCTCCGGGGCCACCTTTAAATTGCCTGGGTTATCAGAACTCTTGGATGAAGATCCCAGCTGGATCGGTCTCCAGTCAACGCTCTGGGATGTTGAACGCGCCCTGGCGGCTGAGGAGCCTGTCGCAACGGCACTTGGCTCTATGTTTGACCTCCACAGGAGGGGTGCCCTCAAAAGGACTTCGAAGCCTGTTCAGCTTTCCTGCATCCGGGAAAGGCATACTCCTGGGAACCACCCAGTGCAGAGGCCTTGGCCTGCAGCCACTCCTCCAGCCGTTTACACCGATACTTGAATGTGCATTTCGAGAGTTCACGCCAAAATGCACAATCCTCCTCCTTATGCGTTTGGTACAGGCACTGGCAATGTTTATAGTCCATGTAAACATTTTGCAAACTGCAGTCGGCGCAAAGCTTGAAAAGGCAGGGGGAATCCTTGTCGTCCAACATGATCCACACGGTGTTGGCCTGAAGAATCTTCTGAAAGCTTCCACAAAGAAATTCAACGAAATTCACCCGTGAGGGGCACTGAAGAATCTGAAAAAACGGATCCCTGTTAATCTGAAGGATGATCGATGGAGCACACTAGAGCAAAACTCTTCCAAAGAGCGATAAACGCCAGTAAACGGTTGAGAGCTAAGCACAAGCACTCAACAGCTGAACATGCTGTAAAAATCTGAAGATGGCTGCCTGAGGAGGGGCTTATGTAGAAGGCAGTCATTGGCTGGGGGCTGTATGACCCAGAGCTCAGTGATTGGGAGAAAGACAGTTCAGAAATGAAGCTGAAACTGTTTTTTTCTTTACAGAGGATTCCCAGCCTGATGAGACGGAATATTAAGGAGCATGTGAATCCATGCCAGACCCCATGCTGGAGAACTTTGGTTTAAAGAGTAACACTTCTTTCTCCATCATGGAACCCCCACGAATAACTAAACACAAAATAGAAAGGAAAATCTGTCCCAAAAGTAAAGAGTGAGACTCTCCGACAAGGGGTTTCTCCTCAGTCCTATTCATGGTGTGAGATACCAATCCAAAAATAGGCGCTGGTTTACCCTCAAGACTACCTGGCTCCTAGTGGCAAGCACATTGGAGCAGGCAAGGCTAAACTCAAGAGGGGAGCAGAGTATTTAAAAAGAACGGAAAACATTCAATAAATATTCACATTAGGAGAGTTAAAATGTTTCTGGCTTTGCTGAGTAGGAAATGAAAACAGTAATGCATAAAGAAATGTGAATACTTTTCTAGAACGGGCATAGTTCAAAGTCTTAGGAACTGACCCTGCAAAGATCGGATCACCTGGAAAGTTCAAGGCAAACAGGGACCTTTAATCATTGGAGTTGACCAAGCAGACTTGGTTCCTAAGTCTATGTTTATTTTCTTTATTCTATACCTTTCCCCATATTAGCAAAGAGTAATATGTTAGGCTGCTAATAAATAGCAGAAGTCGAAAAAGGTCTGAATTAAGACCAAGATTTGCAGAGGGTAGAACAAAAAATGCATACATTTATTTTTATTTCTTTCAATTTCAAAATGGTTTTACTTGCAATTCAACTTTTCCAACATAGGTATAACATATATTTGCATATATAGCTATCAAATAATTACATCGAAATCTATAATCCAACATAAATCAACATTTACGATTCCTGTTGAGAATTATAAAACAAAATTCAAATCCATCTTTCACCTTATTTCCTTCATGCTTTCTGCATATAAAATACAATGTATAGCGCATCTCATTATCTCAAATTCACAATGAACAAATCATTTGTCATGTTACAATGATTCAAAGCTTTAATTATTTTGTGGCTAAAATACTATAGATCTAATTTTAACAGGTACCTTATGGTTGCCAAGTTCAGTTATATTCTTTGGCCACTGAACATTAATTCCCACATTATCTGTTCAGATAACTCATGGTACTCGCAGAGTAATTTATGAAAATGGTAATTTCTCAAGTTGCTTAAGACAAGGGCATTCAATGAGGAGATGTTTCAGATTCTCAATATTTGCAGGTAATCTACAAAATCTGCAAGAGTGATCATATGATGTTTTACCTCTCGAGGCTAATAGTGACCTGGTTGGCTATACATTAAATCTCATTACCTCTGCCCTGTATGATTGATCTGGAAATGTTATTAAATATAATGGAACAGAATTACACTTATTTTTAATACAAAAGCTCCTGCCTTGAATATTTTATATGATATTCAGTTCATGTGTTTATCCAATCCGCATTCCACCACTTCTGTTTGGCCTTTGTAGGGTTAGTTGTTAGCATGTTTATGTCTGCTTTATTCAGATTCTCCCTACAGGCAGCACCCCAAGATCCTAAAGATTTAGTATGTTCCATACAAGTATCTATAGCCGATAGTAAAGAATCAGGGTAGCATGCTTTAGATTAACATTTTGTATATAGAGCCATGGTGTTCCAATCAACTATCACCCTTCAAAGAAAAGAAGCTGAGTTCATATCTCACCATTTGGATTGGTACAGATTGTGGGATGACAATGCATTACTTACCGTAAAAGCATTTCTGATGGTTGTATCTGCTTAGATTCACATGCTGTGCATAGGTCCGACATCCAGTGGTCACTGCGGAGTATTGCATTTTGTTTTTCGTAGTCGAAAAGGGGACGTCGACAAGGCGTGTCTGTAACACTATCCCTATAGTGACGTGCGTTGTACCCACAATCCCTCACGTGTCGAGGTCCCTCTGTTTGTATTTTTCTGCCCTGAGGGAGCCTTTAGACGTGAGTGAGTACAGAAAAGAGAGAAATATAGAAAAAGATGTCTATGTTCCTTCCATCCGAGCGGGGAGGAAGGGTGGGCGCATGTGAATCTAAGCAGATACAACCATCAGAAATGCTTTTTCGGTAAGTAATGCATTGTCTTCTGATGTTTGTTAATCTGCTTAGAATCACATGCTGTGCATAGACTAGCGAGCAGTACCCGGAGTTGGCGGTGGGTTACGAGAAGGAACAGTAGAGAAAAGATGTCTTAATACTGCCTGTCCCACCTGGGAGTCAGATCTAGAGTGTGTATCTAGACAGTAGTGTTTTGTAAAGGTGTGCACAGAACTCCAGGTAGAAGCTTTGCAGATGGACTCAAGGGGAACATTTGCAATGAACGCGATGGAAGCCCCAGTGCCTCGAGTGGAATGTGCTCTTGGCTTGAAGGGTAGTTCTCTCTTAGCAAGAGTGTAACAGAGAGTGATGCATTGAACAATCCATCTAGATATAGTGGACTTTGAAACTGCATCTCCTTCTCTTCCTTCTGCCACAGAGACAAAAAACTGATTAGTCTTTCTCAGTGGTCTGGTTCTTTCCATGTAAAACATGACAGCTCTGCGTACATCTAGTGTATGCAGACTTTTTTCTCCCAAGCTGGAAGGGTTTTGAAAGAACGTTGGTAGTTCTATTGACTGGTTTACATGAAATTTCGAGATGAATTTTGGTGCAAACCTAGGGTGTGTGCGTAGAACCACCTTATCCTTGTGAACTGTTACGAAGGGGTCTAGTACAGAAAGAGCCTGTAGTTCACTTACTCTCCTAATGGAGGTGATGGCTATTAGGAAAGCAGTTTTAAGAGCGAGGTCTTTAAGAGTTGCCTTGTGCATGGGTTCGAAAGGAGGGCCCATGAGTCTAGAAAGTACCACATTTAGGTCCCATCCGGGAGCTGGGTTAGCTATCGGAGGGTGTATTCTCTTTACCCCCCCCCCATGAAGGCCTTGATAACTGGTATCTTCCACCACAACACTTTAAGTTGGGAAGTGGTGTATGCAGAAAGTGCTGCTAGGTGGACTAATGGAATTGAACACTAGACCTGAATCCAGTAAATGGGTCAAGTACAGAACAATGTTAGTGGGAGAGCAGTCAACCGGGTTGATGCTCTTACCTTTACACCAGATGACAAATCTTTTCCACTTGCTAGAATAGCAGTGGCGAGTATTAGGTTTTCTGGCTTCCCTGAGGATGTCCATACATCTCTGTGGGAGTTGTAAATGTCCAAATTCTATGAGCTCAGGAGCCAGGCTGCTAAGTTCATGGTCTGAGGGCATGGATGCAGTGTCCTGCCCTTGTCCTGTGACAGCATGTTGTACGGGCAGGGAAGTTTCACTGGGGGAGATGGGGACATCTCCATCAAGTGAGCGAACCATGGCTGACGGGCCCACATTGGGGCCACTAGTATCATGGTAACCTGCTCCAGGTGCATCTTGTGCACCACTTTGTTGAGAAGGGGAGTCGGGGGGAAAAGCGTAAACAAATTTCCCTGACCATTGAATCGACAGACCGTTCCCCTTGGACTAGTTCTGGGGGTACCTGGAGGCGTAACTTTGGCATTGTGAGTTCTCCAGAGTTGCAAACAGGTCTATTTCCGGGAATCCCCATTGCGTGAAGACGTCTAAGACGATGTCTTCGTGCAATTGCCATTCATACTCTTCGGGCAGGGGGAAGTCTCTGCTGAGTTTGTCTGCTAGCAGATTGAGTTCCCCTGGTACATGTTGTGATAGTAGGTACATGTTCTGTTTGAGAGCCCACTTGCATATATTCTGGGACAGCGTGGACAGTCCTGGAGAGTGAGTGCCCCCTTGCTTGTTGAGGTAGTACATGGCTGTGGTGCTGTCTGTGAGGACCATCACTGTCTTTCCTTGTAAGTGTTCCTGAAAGGCTTTCAGTGCTTTGAACACCGCTAGTAGTTCCAGCAGGTTTATATGCTTGGCTGCTAAGCTCGAGGTCCACACTCCGTAAGCAGTCTGATGGGATAGGTGAGCCCCCCATCCTGTAAGGGATGCGTCCGTGGCAAGAGTGGCTTCAACTGCGGGTGTGGCAAAAGTTTTCCCTGATAACAGGTTTTCCTTTGTCCACCACCGTAGCGAGAGAACCAAAGCCTGCGAGACCACCACTAGATCGTCCCATTGTCCGCTGGCCTGACACCACTGGCTGTAAAGCCACTCTTGCATTGGGCGCAAGCGCGCGCGAGGTACCAAATAAATACATGATGCCATCATCCCTAGCAAGCGCATTGCTTTGCGTACCGTCACTTCTCGACCTGCCACATAATAGGGGATCTGAAACAGCATGTTTTGGACCCTCTCGTTGGAGGGGAAGACGAGGCCGTCCTTTGTTCGAATTAGAGCCCCTAGGAATTGTTTGATTTGGCTGGGGTCTAAGCTGGACTTCTTTTCGTTGATGGAGAAGCCCAGTTGGGACAAAAGGTCTACGGTCTTTTGGGTATTGGAGAAGCATGTTTCGTAAGAATCCCCTGTTATGAGCCAGTCGTCGAGGTAAGGGTATACCGGGATGGATAACCTGCGCAGGTGGGCCGCTGCCACTGCCAGTACTTCGTGAATATCCTTGGTGCAGATGCTATCCCGAAGGGTAGTACTCTGAACTGGTAGTGTTTGTTCTCCATCTTGAACCTGAGGTATTTCCTGTGCGCTGGCAACATTAAAATATGAAAGTATGCATCTTTCATGTCTAGTGTTGTCATGTAACCCCCCTGTGATAACAGTGGGATTACTTCCTGCAAGGTCACCATACGAAACTTTTGGGGTTTGACAAACTTGTTCGCTGGGCGCAGATCTAAAACAGGGCGCATGGTTAAATCCTTTTTGGGTACAAGGAAGTACACTAAATAAATACCTTCTGATACCTGAGATAGGGGGACAGCCTCTATAGCTTCTTTTTTCAGTAGCTCTTCTACTTCTTGAAGAAGAATAGTGAGGTGTTCCAGTGTCATGCGTCGGTTCCGTGGGGGTCTGTATTTCGGGGAACCGTTGAATTCGATGCAGTATTGGTGGGCTATGGTGGATAATACCCAGCGGTCTGATGTTATTCCCTCCCATGCTGAAAGGAACGATGTTAGCCGGCCCCCGACCGGTGATGCATGGGAGGGGACCCGAATCTTCGGGTCATTTGTTGGTATTGGGCATGGGAACTTTGGGGCTGGAGCCGCGACCTCTTCCTTTGCCACGACGTTGGCCTCTTTGACTGAACTGGGTCCTTTAGTTAGGAGGGCCAGTTGGTAGAGTAAAATTGCTGTTGGCTTTGCTGCTGGCATTGGCCACGAAAGGAGCGTCTATTGCCATAGCTGCGTCTGTTAGGTGGCCTAGAAATTTGGTCAAGAGTCTTGATGGTATCAAACTCATTCTTCGCATGTTCTAGGGCCTCATCAACTGCTTTCCCAAACAGATGTGTTTGTTCTATGGGCTTATTCATCAGGGAAGCCTGGGTTTCCGGCTTAAATCCCGAATTGCGCAGCCAGACATGGCGTTTGAGAAGTATTCCCTGAACCAGGGAACGGCCAGCCGTCTCTGCGGCATCTAAGGAGTTCTTTACGATGCCCTGGTTTAGAGTTCCCTCTGAGATTATGGCTAGCAGGCGTGAACGCAGGGGTTCTGGTGCGTCCTCTCCTTCGCTGCGCAGCTTGCTCCACTGTGCATCTGCGTAGCTAGCTAGTAGGGAATTGTTATTTGCAATCCTAGTTGAGAAGGCGGCAGAGGTCGTGATTCTCTTCCCAAGTGCATAGAGCTTCTTGCCCTCTTTGTCAGGTGGTGCCTCACTAGTGGATAGTGGTACCCCCGCTCTTTTTCTTGTATTAGTAACTACAAGGGAGTCCGGAATAGAATGTCCCCTGATATACAAAGGGTCAGAGGACGAAGGGCTGAAGAGCTTTTCTATCCGAGGGTTGACCCCTCCGACTAAGGCCGGATTGGAAAGGGAAGGAGTTATTCTTCTCCTTATAGAAGCCAGGAGCGGAATAGACTGACTAACCGGGGCTTTTTCTTTAATAACCTTTTCTACAAAGTCTATGTCCGGAAGAGTCTCCCCTGTGTCTATTTCAAAATGCGCTGCTGCCTTGCGCAATAGTGCATTAAGTGAAGGTTGGTCATCTATGGGGAGGTGTTTCCAATAGGTGAATCCTTGGGAGGAGAAGGGTGAAAGACATCAGGGTCTGAGTGCACTGATGGGGATTGCCAAGGCTGCACTGATGGGGATTGCCAGGGCTGTGAGGTAGCTGTATCTTCTTCAAAAGCTCCTGCACTAGTGTAAGGGTCTTCTTCAAACCCCTCTTCCTCATGTTCTTCCTCTCCACCCAAACACTCCTCATCTTCCTGGAGGTATTACTCCTCTTCAGTGAGGTCATATGCGTCTGTAGAAGGGGGAAACAGCCTAGGAATCTTGACCCTAGGGTCATCCTGGGTCCATTCTCTTGGTCTTTTGGGTGTGGGTGGGTTTTGGCTACCCAAAAACCTTTCCATTTTCTCCATACAAGAATGGAGTCTTTCAAGGGTCTCATGGGGAACCCCTGAATAGTCTAGAGGGGGGAAATCAGTGTTTTCACCTTCCAAACGCTTAGAACGCTCCCACAACGTCGACGAAAGGTTTCCGTCGCCCTCAGAAAAGCCCTCCGGTAGTTCAGAAGTGCCCTTAGATGAAGGGGGCAGTTCCTGGCTACTCTTGTGCTTTTTCGGCGTTTCTATAGCTTTTGGTGCGGTATTCGACGTCTGTTTCGTCGTCCGCTTACGTTTGTCTTCGGAAACAATTCTCACCAGGCTCTCAACAACGAGTTCGTCAGTAGAGGGCTCTGGTGTCGACGTTGCTTGCGTTACGCGTGGTTTCTCGACGGCCGCTCTATGGAGCGTTACGTCGGATGTTTTTGAGGTAGCGCCCGTGTTAGATGAAAGCCCAATCGCTGGTCGTGGCTGCGTTTGCGGGTGGGGCTTGAGACCCTTACGGTCTGAGGTAGACGCCGGAGTGCCCTGCGTCCCCTTCGGCGCTGATGGATCCTTCGTTCTCGACGAAGAAGAGCCGTGGGTTGTGTGCTTAGGCCTATGGGGTCTATGTGCGTCCTTGTCGCCGGGGTGTTCATCCCCATAAGCTGGGCGTGAGCCGAGCCCGTCGGGGCCGGGGACGGACGTCGAGGAGCGCTCCTTCTGGGGGTTAATGACTTCCGTAACGGACGTCGAGTTATCACCCTCCTCGTCACTTTCTGTAACAGCGGCGGCGGGTGAGGAAACTGACTTCGACATAGCGTAGTCCACCCACCTCTTAACTTTCCGTTCTTTAAGAGTTCTTGGTTTCAAGAGCTTACAGGCCACGCAGCTGTCCTTATGATCGAGGGGCAAGCAACGATTACAGAGCTTGTGTTTATCCTTCCAAGTGTATTTGCCCCTACAGCGTGGGCAAAACTTAAAAGGTGTCCTCTCCATAGCTGAGGCAATAATAACTGGTGATAACCCCAAGGGAAAGATAGGGGAGAAACACATTCTCAAAGAGAAGATAGAAGTTCGAACCCCCACTCTCCCTACTGTATGTTGGCCGGCGAGGCCAGGCCACGTGTTCGGCAGCGCCGAAGGATCCCCTCCGTCTCTTCCCTCCGTCGAAAACTTGCTCGGCGGAGAAACAGCTTCACAGCTAACGTCGAGTGGAGGGATGTTTAACAATATAATAAGTATAATTAAGGACCGAGGTCCGTAGTAAGTATTTTCAATGTCTCTCTAGGAGCTCCGCGTAAGGCGACCAGAAGCTGGGTGGAAAAAAACAATCTGAGGGACCTCGACGCGTGAGGGATTGTGGGTACAACGCACGTCACTATAGGGATAGTGTTACAGACACGCCTTGTCGACGTCCCCTTTTCGACTACGAAAAACAAAATGCAATACTCCGCAGTGACCACTGGATGTCGGACCTATGCACAGCATGTGATTCTAAGCAGATTAACAAACATCAGAAAGGTAATTACACTTTTCAAAATAAACTCTCAAGTACATTCCGATCTGGTTGACTCTCTGCTAACCTAGTGTGTCCCCCATAGGTCACTACCGGGACAAATTTTCCTTTGTAGATGTTCACCACAGGGACATATGAGAATTTCCCATACCTCAATAGTATTATTCTGACTGCGAGATCAACATCTGCATTTTATGTCTTATGTCGTTTTGATGTGCAATTTCATTTACATTTATAAGTACAAAGCTCACGCAAAGCTTACCAACTCTAGAAACTCGCCGGTAACACTTCCATCCAGCAGCTGAAACTTCCCACCTTTATCTGGCTCCAGGACAGCAGCAGAATGGGTAAATGCCTGAACCAACTGGCGTGAGAAAACAAAGAAACCAATTTACCAATGAAAGTAGCATTCAAGCTAGTTCCAGCCAAATATACATGTTCTCTAGTGCATTCGAAACCAGACTAAGCAGAGAGATTTTCATCGCACAGGAAGGTAATTTCTACAATTTGAGCTACAAAGGTCGGTACAAATACTCTGGTTACCGCCGAAAAGACTTCAGAATGACATAGCGCCCCGAAAATTAAGACTGAAGTAAAAAAAAGTGATTAAAAAATAATAATTTAAAAAAACATCTTTGTGCATGTAGGGCCTCAGGAAATCACAAACATTTCAGAAATCCGGTGAGGCATTTTTTTCCGAAGGGAACTTGATAGTAACAGAAATCCTCAGTGCCTGTCTGAAAAAAAAAAAAAAGGCCTAGTCAGAGCATCAAAAGCGTGTGTTTTTTTCCTGCTTCTTACCTCACCTTTTCCTGAGGAGCACTAATCCTTGGGGTCAGTCATGTAAATGATCATGCGGGCTTGGAGCGAATCCAAGCCCCTCTGCAATCACTCATTTGCCACTGGCTCCTTCCCACGACCCTTAAGAACTGCTGACCCTTCCGGCCCGGCTAACTTTCACCCTATCTCGATCACCCCTTTTTTAGGGCAAACTCATGGAGGAGCTGGTCATCCCCCAACGAACCCTCTACACCAAAGTGGTTGGCTGCTTCCATGACCACCAGTCCAGTTTCAGTGTATCCAGAAGCATAGAAACTGCTCTCTTGAACACCCACGAGGACCTACTCTATACACTGTTCTGATCCTCCTCGATCTTCCCTCTGCCTTAAACACAGTCAACTACTCCATCCTCAAACAGTCTAGGCATCACGGACAGGGAACTGGTGTCACTTACCTCCTTCCTTTCAAATGGACCATCCCAAGTGCAAATGAGTCCTTTCCTCTCATCCACCTCACTACCTGTGGCGTCCCTAAGGGCTTTATCCTATCGCGATGGCTCTTCAACATCTACCTGGCCCATCTGGCCCACCTGATCCCTACCTTCTCTCTTCATTTCCAGTGTTATTCAGACGAGACAGCTCTTTCAAGCTGCCATCCTCCTCATACCGGACTGATATTCAGGCATGGTGCTCTGCCAATGATCTCTGCCTTCATTCCAGTAAGGCAGAGATCCTTCTCAGAGGGATGGCTGCTCCTAGTTTTCTCCCCACTCTCTGGCCCAACTCCTTGGGTGCCCCCTGCCCTCACCCACCTGTGAGGCAAAAAAACTTGGTATCATCGTTGACTCCTCTCTCTCTCTCCACACATCACAGTCCTTGCCAAGTAGTCAACTTTCAGTTGCACCTCCTTAGGGGCATTGTACCTTTCCTCACCTTCCCCCAGAAGCTCACCGTCTCCAAAGCCCTGGCTCTCTCTCTAGGCTGGACTACTGCAACAACCTCTTCACCAATCTTCCCATTTTCTTCCATCAAGCCCAGGGACCGCAACTCTCCAGCCCTAAAATCCCTCCACTGGCTCCCGGTGACCGCAAGGATCAGATTCAAGACAGTTTGCATCATCCACAAGGCTGTCTGGGGAATGCGACCTCTACATCCAGCTTTCCCTCCCTAAATACCTCCCTGCCAGAGTCCTTCGGTCCTCTGGCTCCAACTCTCAGGTCAAACATTTCTACAACCAGAGAGTGGGAGGTAGATCCCTTTCCTCAGCTGGTTCATCCCTATGGAACGGTCTACCTGTCCCCCTGAGACTTGAGCCAGATCTTAAATTCCAGAAACTTCTCAAGACGCCTTTTCTCCTCTTCCTTCCCCCTCTGTGTGCTAATTCTCCCCCCTGCCGGTGCGGCTGGGGTCTGGTCCCTTCAGAGTCATGTACGGAACAGACCACCCCCTACCACTTGCCTTTGGGCTCCCTTACCCTGACTAGCCCAACCTGGTCCTCCCTGTACGCCACACTTCTCCTTCATTCTCCCCTCTTCCCCTTCTCTACCCATCCACCCCCTTGCACTTAACACCTTCGTCGTGCACTTGCACGGTAGGATTGTCACAAGACCAATATAATAGTTTGTTTCTTTTAACCTTCCTCCAACCCCCCCCACCCCCTGATCTTGTGTTGTGGCACCTGGAAACATGTGTCTAGGTGCCATCCACATGTCCAATAAATCAAAATGTTAAAGGGTGAGGGTACACCATGTACTGCGTTGCCTCCCTCAGCTGGCTGGGAGGCATCTACTGTACTTTCGGGGGGGGGGGGAGCTTAAGTTCACTTAAGATAGTGGCAGGTCCTGCAATAAGAGCCTGCAGGCTTTCAGGTTCAACCTGGGTCAGGGTAGCGTCTAGGGCAAGCAAAATTGCCAAAGGGTGCAAGTGTTGGGGCTGGTTCCACAGAGACTAGAGGATTGCACACCTTCCAACCAGAATGTCTTGGAAGGTTGTGCAAAATGTCTGCACATTCATTCTGAAGGTAACATCAGACTTCCATAGTTAGGGATAATTAGGTCATGGGAATTGACCCCTAGCCAGGTGTTCCTGGGGCTAGAGCGCTGCAACCGTCTATGTCGACATCAGTGTCCCTAGTCTTCCATCGGAGCAGGTTCTTCTGAACGATTACTGGTGTGGCACTCTTGGAAGCCAACCTCAGTGAGCCTGCAATGTTTGCATTAAGTTTAATAAAATGCTCACTTGATAAGAGTGGTTATAATTGTTTATTGATGCAGTGCTTCTGCACAGGTGGAGTGCTACAAAGCAGGAAGAGAACAAGGGAATACAGTAATCATTCTTAGGCCTAGAAGTTTCTGAATGATCTAAACAGGAAAACTAGCATATTAGGCCTGACAGCATTTCTCCGAGCACAAGTGCATGAAGTGAGTTTCGCCCATCTAGGGAGGGGGGGACAGAAAGGTTGAGGAGGGGGGACAGGACAGACAAACTAACTAGGTATAGTACATTTAGTTAGTGCATGCTTACAGATGGAGGTTTGAGGAAGAGGGGGCTAAAATGCGTGGAGTCCAAGAGGGCCCCGGGTTCAATGCAGAGAGGTTGCCTTGAGTGCTGAGACATAGTGCAGTGGTCCGGAGGCAAGTGCAAAGACTGGCGGGGGTGGAGGGGAGGGGGCCTGGGACCCGTTAGGCTCTGGAGGTTAACCAGGCAACCAGTCAGCAAAAACTGAGCCGAGTTAGGGAGAGGGATGATGGGGAAAAGTATGGTTGGACCATAAGGCTTAGATGAAGGAGGTCAAGAGCCTAGTGTAAAGTTAGCATACATAAGGGGTTGTCAAGGAATTGACTGTCCACAAAGGCAAGCAGAAACTCTGATTAACAGTTATCAAGAAAAGTCAAAACAAACCGCACATCAAAACATAAGTGTGCAATTGGGACATCAGCAACGATTTAGGTCAATATGTAGTTATTAAGCAATGCAAGGTTACAAGGCTGTGGGGCGCAGGGGATTTTAGATCAGCCATATAGAAACATAAGACTATCGATCCTTGGAAAATAAAATAAATGTTAGCAGTCTAACCCTATCCTTGGAGCCAATCTCCTGCATATTCTTCTACCCTGTCCCCCCCTGTGCCCGCCCTCCAGCCTACTTCTGCAGGAGTCTGTCCTGATACGACATGCATTACTTACCGTAAAAGCATTTCTGATGGTTGTATCGCCTCAGATTCACATGCTGTGCATATAGTCCGACATCCAGTGGTAACCGCGGAGTATTGCATCTTGTCTTTCGAGAATCGAAAGGGGACGTCGAAATGGGCATGCCTGTAACACTAACCCTACGTGATGTGTAGTGTACCTAAAATTCCTCACGCATAGAGGACCCTCCTATTGTATTTTTCCTGCCAAGAGGGAGCCTTGTGACTATCGTGAGTGATTACAGAAAAGAGAAAGTGGCAAGACGTCTATGTTCCTACCATCCGATCAGGGACGATCGGTGGGCGCGTGTGAATCTAAGCAGATACAACCATCAGAAATGCTTTTACGGTAAGTAATCCATGTCTTCTGATGTTTGTTAATCTGCTTAGAATCACATGCTGTGCATAGACTAGCGAGCAGTACCCGGAGTTGGAGGTGGGTTGTGAGAAGGAACAGTAGTGAAAAGATGTCTTAGTACTGCCTGTCCCACCTGAGAATCAGTCCTAGAATGAGTGTCTAGGCAATAGTGTTTTGTAAAGGTGTGTACAGAACTCCAGGTTGCTGCTTTGCAAATAGATTCAAGGGAACATTTGCAATGAATGCTATGGACGCCCTAGTGCCTCGAGTGGAATGTGCTCTAGGCTTGAAGGGCAGTTCTCTCTTAGCAAGATTGTAGCAGAGTGTAATGCATTTGACAATCCATCTAGAGATATTGGATTTGGAGACTGCGTCGTCTCCTCTTCCTGCCGCCATCGAAACGGAAAACAGTCTAAGTGGTCGAGTTCTTTCCATGTAGAACATGACAGCTCTGCATACATCCAGTGTATGCAGGGTTCTTTCTCCCAGGCTTGAAGGATTTTGAAAGAACGTTGGTAGTTCTATTGACTGGTTCACATGCAACTTTGAAATAAATTTAGGCGCAAATCTACGGTGAGCGCGCAGAACCACCTGGTCTTTGTGAACTGCTACAAAGGGATCTAGGATTGAGTGCACTTGCAGTTCACTTACCCTCCTGATGGAGGTAATAGCTATTAAAAAAGCAGTCTTAAGGGGGAGCTCTTTAAGACTTGCCTTGTGCATGGGCTCGAAAGGAGCCCCTTAAGCCTAGTCAACACAACGTTTAGGTCCCATCCGGGAGCTGGGTTAGAAATGGAAGGGTGAATTCTTTTCACTCCCTCCATGAAAGCTTTAATAACTGGTATCTTAGGGGGGGAGGGGGGGGATGGGTGGCTACAGGGCTATGTGAACGGACGTACCCCTGCCGATCCGTTAATGATCCGGGGGAAAAAAACATAAGGACCTGCATGCAACCTGTGAAAACGCTGGCGCACACTTTATAAACTTGGGGACTGGCCCGGAGCATAATTTCCAGCTGCTAGACACCACAGGAACAGAGCACTGCACCCTGGAAAACAGATGGCTCGCCAAAGAGAATCCAAGATGCTGAGTCGCCGTGAACAAAGGAGGGGTGCGCCAGTGAATAGCGAGCGAAGCTACAGCGTGAACGAGTATTACAAAAGGATCGCGACCAGCAGAGCGGATATACAACGGAGCAGGAAACGGCGCTCGGATGAATACGCATGGACCGCACTGGATGCCAATAGAGAACGGCAATGGGGTCTGCAACCCGAAATAGCGGAGCACGCGAGGCTCCAATGAATGACTGAATCCAGCATAGGACAAGAACTACGTTACCCAAGTGCGGCTCGGCTTGTTAGATGCTGCCTAAACACGGTGTCCCTAGTGCTGCCCTGAACGGGAGCCACGTCGGCGAGAAGCAGCAATCCGGGCAGGACGCTCAATTAACAGGCGCCCAATGATACAGTGTGGCGGAGGAGAGCGCAGGGACAAAGCCACCTACATGCAAACCCAACCCGGCGGGTAACAGTTGTGAATCGTCTCTGGCAGAGAGCGCACGACACACGCTTCGGCCGAGCACGCGTACAGAGCTTGCAGAGTATGCGGCTCTGTGTGCACGGAGAAAGTAACATAATAGCAATTGAGACGCCCATGGTTTAACAAAGTTTGGGAAAGACTGAAACGTGCGTGGGGGGCAGGGGGTGGGGGGTGGGTTGCAGGCACACCAAACTCAAAGCGAAGAAGAGAGCATGGACAGATGCAACCCGGGGAGGATAGCTGGGATTTCGGCAGTTGGTATGGGCGTGCTTGAGGTGCTGTACTGCGCTTCCCTCGAGTCACCAGAGACAGGGACCCTGACGCATACACACAGATTCCCACAGTGCCGGCACTGGAGCAGGCCAAACGAGCAATCAAGGCACAGAGTAGCCATTGATGGGAAACCGGGGCCCGGCCCGCCACAGGAAGAAACCCACACACAAATAGGAGGCGGAGGACCAGTGAGCTAAGGAGAAGCGCCTGCAACAATAGCAGAAGGCAGCAAGCAGCAGCAAACAGAACTTCTATCAGCGGAACAAGGAGCCACAGAAATTATGCGCAGCAAGGAAAGAACCTGTGGGATACCGACCGCAGTGCGGAAGCGCAGGCCTGGATACAGCCCGGGAAGAGGCAACCCAGTGTCGGGAGAAGACAACACCCCACAGCCAACACGGGTGAGCCCCAACAAGAGCACAGGCAACCAGAGACGAGCTGTAGGCAGCATGGTACAGACCAGGTGCAAAGTACAAACTACACATGCCCAACAGTAAGGCGGCGCAGGGGCAACATACGCACGGAAACCAGTCAACAGGTGCATGACTGGCCGACGGAAACTGGAGCGCCAACAGCCAGGCCAAGAGTCAGGCAGGAGGTGATTGTCCCAAAGACGCCCACAAAAAATTGGCACGCACAAAGTGAAGGCGCAAGACAAGCGCCAGGCAAAGGCACATTTGAGAAACAAGCCACAACACAGAACATAACTGGAGAGAAGACGCTGGTGACACCTGGAAACTAAAGAACATCGTCCAAGGGCCCTACAGGAAAGTACAACTCAGGACCAAGGCAGTTAGCTGCTGGCAAGTAGCATGCATAAGAGACGTGGCGTCTAAATTACCCAAAAGCAAAAGGTAAACAACCCACCATCGAAGAATATGCTAAAACACCACTAACCACAGAAAGTGCTAGCGGGAAGGGACAAAGCACCAGGGAGCATGACAACACGGCACCAAACAGCCAGCAAATATTGGATGCCATTGCAGAACTGAAAGTATCCATGAGGAGCAGAACAGATACGGCCATCTCGGATTTGCGGACTGCCCTAGAATTTAAGATCGACGCTGTAAGCAGACTTAAACCTATTGCAGCAAGACGTGCGTGCACTGGCTGAGCGTACAGGGACCCTAGAAAAGGAAGCGAAGGAGAATGCAAGCTCATCTAAGACCAACACAACAGACATTCACATGTTACAGCAACAGGTGCAGAACTTGGAAAACAGGGCTGAGGAGGCAGAAGGGCGGACCCGCAGAAACAATGTGCGCATCGTGGGGCTGCCGGAAGGAGAAGGATCTGTCCCCACAAACTACATTGAAAACATGCTGCTGCAGGAAATAACCGGGGGAGCACTAAGCCAAGGCTTTGCGGTAGAAAGTGCAAACAGAGCACTGTCTAGGAAGCCGCTGCCGGGAGCTCCGCTGCGACCGAGAATTGCGAAAATACTGAATTATAAAGACCTGGCGAAAGTCCTGGAACACTTCCGCAAGGGGGAGGGGGCGGACAATCAACAGAGCATCAGCAACCGTCACCATATATCCAGACTACATGCTTACGGTACAGAGAACGCCTGAACTACGTAGCAGTGAAGATAAGAATGCAAGAGGCAGGATATAGATACATGTTATACCAGGCGAAAATGAAGGTGCTCTTAAAAAACAAAGCCCTATTCTTCGACACACCGGAGGAGGTGACTACATGGCTGGACTAAGAACTGTCCAATGGCGGCCGCAGACCATAAAGGAAGTGAGACAGGGATGTAATCGAAGCCTCGAAATACATCGCAAAGAGATACAGAATGGCCGCACAAGACAATATTGATAATGTTGACATTTGGGACTAGATTATAGTTGATGCGCCAGGGTTCATGGGTTTGGAACATGAAGCACACACCACGACATGCTGTCAGCATGGAAGCAGGAAGCATTACCAGGAGGCACACCATCGACCCTCATAGAGGTAACTTAGTTGGGACACTTTTAGGAAGGTTCCCCCCCCTGCAGAGTACCAAGAATCGGTATTACCGAAAGGAGGGCTAGATGCGGGATAGCCTGAGATCCAGGGATGAAGCTGGGCAACAGTTTGGGGAAGTTAGAGGAGGGGAGGAGGGAGGGCAACAGTTGGGGAGAGGGAGGTGGGGAAGGGTAGAGTGTTGGTGAGGATAGGGGGTGGGACAAGGAGGGGAGTTGGGAATGTTCAGTTGGGGAAGCAGGAGGAGGGAACGAGCTTATGTTTGCGTGCAGCAGTAGGACGAAGGAAAAGCACATGTGGTCAAAAGCGCATCAAGATATGGACTAGCGATGGGGGACCTTAAGATAATAACCCGGAATGTCAAGGGACTCAATAGCTACCTGAAAAGGAATACGGTTATGCTGCATCTTAGGAGACAACATTGTTACAGAAAACTCACCTTACAAAAGAAAAACAAGATGTGATGAAAAAGAAAATGGAAAGGGACCGTCATAGGAGAAACGTACTCGGCATATGCCAGGGGGGTGATTACTTGGATAACGCCACATGTATCCTTTCAGTTATTGCAGCACACAGTAGAAGCAGACGGGAGAATGGTGGGGATACGAGGAATGGTGAAAAACAGTTGTGCATTATAAATATGTATGCCCCAAATCATGACAAAGTGACCTATTTCAAGGCCCTGTACGGAAAGGTTAGCCCGTATTTGGGAGGTGCGATCATCTGGGGAGGTGCGGGGGGGGGGGGGGTAGAGGGAGACTTCAACTGCATGCCGTACCCCAGAGTAGACAGGTTGGACAACAAACAAGATAGACCCACCCCGCCAGCCAAAATGCAGAATACCCTGCTAGTCGACTTTAAGCTATAAGACGTATGGAGACAGCACCATCCAAACGATAAGACATTATTCGCACTACTCCACAAAACCTGTATACCAATTTGGATTATATGTTTGTCAATTCAGAGCTCGCCGGAGAGATGGTGAGTTCGGAATATAAAGCAAGAGTCTTATCAGACCGCTCACCGCTGCTCCTGGAGTGGCAACACCAGCCCCCCAGGCCCAAGATCCCAACGTGGCGGCTCAGGGCCAAAGCTCTAAAAGATACAGAGCTCAGGGAGGATCTGAGGGAGGAGATAATTGAGTATTTTGTGAAAAACACAGGTAGCGTGGAGTTGGAGAGTACCCTGTGGGAGGCATTCAAAGTAGTGATAAGGGGGACGGCGATATCAAGATCCAAAAGGCTCGAAGGGGACATAGCGAAAGAGCTGCACAAAACAGAAAAGAAACTAGAAGCAATGATGAATAACAGGGACGCCATCGGGAAGATGCGGAAACCATGAGCCAGTTGCAACAAGAATGTGTGGGATACCGGGAGAGACTATGTAACCTTAATTTTAAGAAGTACATAGAAAGGCAACATGCAGGTGGAGACAAGCCGGGGAGGCTGCTGGCATGGCTATACAAACAAGAAAGGCCCAGGCCCATAATAAGAGAAATAAAGGATGAGAATGGCCAAATACTAGACACACAAGTGAGTGTAAATGAGAGATTTCATAAATGTTACCAACACTTATATGCAGATGGAGGGGACGAGAGGGAGATGAGATACTGGAAGATATTGGATTGCCCAAATTGAGTACAGAAGAAAAGGAGACACGAGAAGCTCCCATATCATTAGAAGAGTTGGAATTAGTGATAAGACAGCTGCCAACCGGAAAAGCCCCCGGGACAGACGGGCTCCCTAGCAAGTTCTATAAAACCTACAAGTCAGAGGTGCTACCCCCATTATTAGCGATGCTAAACGAAGCATTCGAAGTCGGGAGATTGCCAGAAACAGAGAGGCAACGATTATCCTGCTTCTCAAGCCAAACAAGCCTAGCACAGATTGCGGGTCATACAGACTGCTATCCATGTTAAAGCAAGATAGCAAAATACTTACGTCAGTGCTGGCACACAGGCTTGGACAGGTCATAAACAAATGATACATCATGATCAGACAGGCTATGTTCCGGGAAGAAATATAGCAGATAACCACAGACGGCTCCACCGCATCATATAACAGACAGAAAGGAACGCCAACAAAGTGGAAATAGTCTCGCTTGACGCAGTGAAGGCCTTCGACTCAGTGAGATGGCCTTGGCTGATGGCGACCCTGAAAGAATACGGAATCGGGCCTGGGTACCTAAGGTGGGTGACGCCATTATATAGCTCACCGCAGGCCAGAGTCAAGACAGGAGTGGTGATCTCTGATAAATGGCAGCTCAGCAGGGGTGCCAGACAAGGCTGCCCGTGGTCCCCAATGCTGTACATTCCCGCATTAGAGCCCCTAGCGATATACTTGAGGTGACAATATGAAGAAATAGGAGTCTACACTGTAGACGGGCCACACCTCATCACTATATGCAGATGACATATTGCTATACTTGAAGTACCCAGAAGAAAACCTGCAATATATCCTAGAAGTGATGGATCGATTTGCAATACACTCTGGCATAGAAGTAAACCCCAGGAAGTCTACCAGATTCCCCTTAGGGATATACAGAGGCATTACGCGAGACAAACTGCCGGCATTACAAATACCCTGGGAAATTAGTACATTCCGATACCTAGGGATAGATGTCTACCACGAGGTGGATGAGGAACATAAACGTAACAGACGGCAGTAGCTAACGTAGAGCAAAGCATGACATTCTGGGACAAACTCCCCTGAGCCATGATGGGTAGGGCAGCATTACTGATAATGGTCTTGCCTAGACTATTGCATTTTTTTGTGAACATTCCATACCTGCCACCCAAACGCTTCTTCGATAAACTACATAGCCTATGTAGAAGCTGTATCTGGCAGAACACCAGGAACAGAGTCGCTCTATGGAAGCTACAAAACACGCATGAGAGAGGAGGGATAAAATGTCCTAACTGAGATATATCACTTGGCGGGACAGCTACAGCATGTAGCCAAGTGGCTAACTGAGGAAACAACAGCAGGGTCCAGACTGCTAAGGGCCGAATGTACACCCTTTTTTTTGTTGAAAGAACTAATATGGCTCCCAAAACCTGAGCTCAAAGGGCAACCGAGACTGCTAGAACTAGCGTGGAAAACGTGGCATAAAGCATGCAGGGTCGTGGAGAACCCGACACTGTGCTCCCCCCAAGCGCCGCTTGTTGCACTAAGGGGAGTAAATGAACAACTAAGGAAAACAATACGTAGACATTGGGGACCGGTGGGCATTGCGACACTGTGGGGATATATGGCGGGAAGGAAGGGCACTAGAATTCGCAACATTAATGGAGGAAACGGGAGTGCACCCTGGGCAATATATTGTATACACCAAATTGATAAAACAGATAAAAGCCACGTGGTCAGAAGTAGCATTAGAAGACCAACCAGATTTGCTCATAGAGACAATGTATGACATCTCAGAGAGAGGGCTTGAGGTGTCCCGAATATATGCACTATTAATGACCAGAGTGGGGAGAGAGGTGACCCAGCTAAGGCGGGAATGGCAGGAAGATGCAGGAGAACCCATGCAAGACAGGCAATGGGAAAGCAGTGATACCATAAGAAAGTGTCAAGGAAAGCCAGATTACAACAGATCCAGCTGTATGTAACCCACAGAGCGTACATGACCCCTCAAAAGATAGCTAATTTCCAAAATACAAATACTCAGAGGTGCCCTAAATGTGGAGAAGTGAATGCAGGGATGACGCATATGTTATGGGCCTTTCGCCTCTCCAAGAAAGGCATTACACTAAACGTAGAATCGGTATGGGCATGTATGGTGGGAGGATTCATCAGACCACATAAAATGAAACATATATGCAAACTGAAAGACCTGGCGAATATCTTAGCCAAACTCAGAATAGCCATGGGGTGGAAAGCAGGTCGGAGACCTCCACTAGAGGTGTGGTGGCAAGATCTATTAAAGTGGGCAGCAGTGGAAACAGCGCTATGGTATGATGCGGCTTACAAAGGGGAAGATGAAGTGGGAGCGCTGATGGCATGGAGACAGCTAATAGCTACGCTAACTGAACCTGCGCGCGACATCTTAAGCGAATAGGACACCTCAGAGAGCACCAATGTAGAGGTGCCTCTGGAGCAGTAAGGCTAAAGTACAACACGTAAGCTCAAGTTGGGGGGGGGGGGGGGGTGTGGAAGACAGTGACAACATAAGTGAATGCATTTGGTGTTTGGAAATGTAATTGTCACTGCCGGGAGTGTTGTGAAGTTGTGTTTATTATGAGAAAAATTATTATTTTTTTTTTTTTTTAAACTGGTATCTTCCAGCATTACACTTTCTGTTGTGATGTAGTGTAGGCTGAAAGTGCAGCAAGGTGTACCTTTATGGAGTTGAAGACCAGGCCAGAGTCAAGTAAATGAGTTAGATATAACACAATGTGTGTGGGAGAGCAGTTAATCGGGTTAATGCTCTTTGAGTTGCACCAGATGACAAACCATTTCCATTTACTGGAATAGCAGTATCTGGTGTTCAGCTTTCTTGCCTCCCTGAGAATGTCCATACATCTGAGGGAGTTGCAGGTGCCCAACCTATGACCTCAGGAGCCAGGCTGCCAAATTCAATGTTTGCGGGCATGGGTGAAGCGTCTCCCCTCTGTATTACGACATGTTGTACGGGCAAGGCAGTTTGACTGGAGGAAATAGGGACATCTCCATCAGATGAGCACCAGGGTTGGCGGCCCCATATGAGGGCCACCAGTATCATCGGGACTGGTTCCTGGTGCATCTTGTGCACAATCTTGTTGAGAAGGGGAGTCGGGGTGGGGGAAGCGTAGACAAATCTCCCTGACCATGTTATCCAGAGTGTGTTCCCTTTGGAGCAGTTCTGGGGTACCTGGAAGCGTAATCTTGGCATGGAGCGTTCTCCAGAGTTGCGAACAGATCTAACTCTGGGAAGCCCCATTCTGCGAAAACGTTGGAGACAATGTCTTTGTGTAATCGCCATTCGTACTCTCTGGGTAACGGAAAGTCTCGGACGAGTACATCTGCCAGAAGATTGAGTTCCCCTGGAACGTGATAATATGAACATGTATGTTCTGGGACAGTTTGGACAGCCCTGGAGAACGATTGCCTCCTTGTTTGTTCAGATAGTACATGGCCGTGGTGCTGTCGGAGGATGAGGATCGTCTTCCCCTGCAGTTGTGTCTGGAAAGCTTTTAGTGCTTTGAACACTGCCAACAGTTCCAACAGGTTTATGTGGTTGGATGTTATGTCTGACGACCAAACTCTGTGCGCCGTTTGTTGAAACAGGTGAGCTCCCCACCCTGTAAGAGACGCGTCTGTGGTTAGAGTGGCTTCCACTACAGGGGTGGTAAAGGATTTCCCTTTCGAGAGGTTCTCCCTCATCTACCACTGCAGCGAGAGAACGAGGGCCGGCGAGACGGCCCTTAAGGATTATCTTAAGGATTCCTTAAGGATATCTTCCACGAAGTTAGCTTCGGGGACCGCCTCCTCCATAGCAATCTTAAAATGATCAACTGCTTTACGTAACATTATGTTAAAAGTCAATTGGTCATCCACTGGCAATGGTTTTTGCCTAGTGGGCGTGGACTGGTGAGAATCCAGGGACAGGAGGACATCAGGGTCTTGATGATCCGGGAATTGCCATGGTTGGGGGTCACGCCCATCTGGGCTTTCTTCCCAGCCCTCTATGGGCTTATGCATGTCCTCAGGAGTGATGAAGTGTTCATCCTGGGTATCAGCATGAATCTCATCCTCTGTTAAATCGTCATTTTATATATTCTCTTCTAAAGCAGGGTCAAAAAATCTTGGAAACATAGCTTTGGGGTCAATAGGGCTCTCCTCCCTTGGCCTCCTTGTTGTGGGTTGTTCTGAACGAGAAACAAACCTGTCCAGCCTTTCCATACAATTTTCTAATTTTTCTCTAGTCCAAAACAAGGACAGAGTGGTCTAGAGGTGGAAAAGTGTCTTGATTGTGTTCATCTGTCGAAAAGCGTCGAGATTTTCATCTCATTGTCAAGAATAATCCTTCGCTCTCAGAACTCCTCCTGGGGCACCGACAGAGGTGAGACATCTGTGCTTCTCTTTCGACTTATGGGCGAGTTCCGGTAGCCCCCCCCCCACCCCTTAGGCCATCTTTGGACCTAGACGGGTCCCTGGGCCTTTCCATTGGCCTCGGCGCCTCCCGCTTCTGGGAATCTGCAGCAACAATCCTGGCTAAGCTGCCGGCAACGTCCTCCGCGTGGGGAGGTGCGTAGCTCCAGCCTGCGAGGGAGTCTTTTTCGCCGGGGTTGGGGCCTTGTCCTCAACGGTTGCCTTTTTTGACGGTGCCGGGGCCTTGTCTTCTACAACCACCTTTTTCGGCGGAACCGGAAACCCATCTTCACCGGACGCCTTCTTGCGATGCGTCTCGGCGGAACCGGATATATTGGGGGTAGCGCCCTTTGTCTTTGATTGCCCGGTCGCTAGCGTAATTGCGGCTGCAGGGAGGCCTGCGAACCAGACGATCGGCGGGTGCCGCCGGGGCTTCCGGTGTACCCATTGACGCTGAAGTCTTCTTCGACCTGGCCGTAGACCGACTAGGGGTTGTGTGCTTTGTACACGTTTGTCTTTGTCGCCGGGGTGCGACTTCCCCATAGCAGTGCCTAAGCCGTGCCTATCGTGGCTGGGGACAGACGATGCGGAACGCAAGCGTTACGTCGAAAGGTCAACCTCCGCTTCGGAGGTATGCTCGTCACTCTCGCCATCGTCACATTCAGTGGCTGCGGCAGCGGGAGAAAATTCGGCCTTCAACATACCGTAGGCCGTAAGCCGCGCATCCTTCCTCTGTGTGATCGAGCGGTAAGCACCGGTTACACCGTCTGTGCCTGTCTTTCCAAGGGAATTTGCTCCTACAATAAGGGAAAAACCAAACCTAAATGGAGTCCTCTCAATAGCTGAGGATGGTTAGAGTGACGAAGACCAAAAAGGAAAGAGGAAGGAAAGGGAAAGGCATTCTCAATCTGTATAGAAATGTCCACCCGACCCCACTCTTCCTACTGTATAGGCCGGCGGAAGGCCCGGCTACGTGGTTGGCAGCACCGACTGGATCACCGTCCATAGAGTTCTTCAAGGTCTTCAGCGGAGGTCTATAACAGCCATCGAAACAAGGAACGTATAGGGTGATATGGGTTTATTTTATATAATTTGACCAAAGGTCGATGGGACAATAAGCAAAGTCTTTGACAAGCTCTCCATCAAGGCAACCAGTATGCTGGGCGGAAAAAACTATTTGAGGGACCTCGACGCGCGAGGGATTTTGGGTACACTACACATCACGTAGGGATAGTATTACAGGCACGCCCATGTCGACGTTCCCTTTCGATTCTCGAAAGACAAGATGCACTACTCCGCGGTTACCACTGGATGACGGACTATATGCACAGCATGCGATTCTAAGCAGATTAACCAACATCAGAAATTCTGGTTTCACCATTGTTAGGGATAATTCTCATAAATGTGCTAATTCCCTTCACCTTAGAGACCCCAGCAACTTTGCTGGATTTTGAGGACTTGATTTATTTTATCTGGAAAGAGGGTGAGCCTTTTTTCCCCACTCATGTATTTTGATGTGCGTTTTACTCGTGTTCTTTGATTATGGAGTTTTAAGATGACTCCATAGGCATCTTTTAATGTGTGTTACACAGCACCCTCAGTGCAGCGACACAGGGATGTCATGTCTTTTTAGACTGCCATACGGTTTAAATACCTTCTCTGGAATAAACTACTGTTTCCCAGAGAACGTAAGTGTAAGTCTTTAAACTCCTAGACCCAGTACACACCATATTCCTATAGAGTGCTGGAGGGGTTACCTAGTATCACGTGTCTAGAAACTTCTGTTGCAGTCAAATGCTACCCTATCGAAATGGCTGGTGGCAGTGGTTTTACAACAAACTACCATGATTTTTCCAGACAGCGAACACCAGTAGCTAAAAATCGCAGGAGCCATGTTTTTCAAGAGGGCGCTTTAAGCCCCTTTGTTTAAACGGGTCCCGGTCTTCTCTCCTCCCCCCCCCCCCCCCCCATTTCTTTTTGGAAAGGTCCTTCTAGAGTTTGACTCTGCACGCCAAACTAGGTATGGTACCTTTGTTTGTATGCCTTTGGCGGGCTTCAGGACTGAAGACCGCCTCTGGCGCCCGAGTGTCTGGTGTGGGCAAGATGTGAGAGAGGTGCCCGAAACTTCCTGTGATTAATCTCCTAGGAGACCCAAATGCACTCTGGCGTGATTGGCTGGCTGACTGTCCCTCCCTCTGTCAAGGACAGCCACCCTGCTGGGTGAGTGGCAGCTAGGCTGGAATTAATGGGAGAAAACCGTTTAAAAGTGTCTTGGACTGGAAAGCAGAGTCAACCACCGGAACAAAAAAACCGAAGACAAGCTGGAAGAGGACAGCTGCCGGAACTCCTGGACCGTTAGTTTGCCCAGTGAAGCCCTGCTGCAGGTCTGAATCGCCAAATTCATCTAGACAGAGAAGCCCTTCAAGGACGACTACTTCCTTTGAGTTGGTAGGACCAATTAACTCGTAAGCCAACTGGACACCATTCTTGGAGCTGGTTAGGATTAACCAGCGGGAAGGACACCAACTTGTGTGCTTGACGACAGCTACTCAAACCGAAGATCTTCCATTTTGCCAGCTTGTTTGACCGGTCCCATTGCAGGAGTCCCCCGACATCCTCCCTCTTGTCCCCACAACGGAGGCTCAGGAACAGTGAGATCTGCAGGAACTGCCAGGAACCAATGATTTCAGCAGCACCTTTTCTTCATATTAAGGTACTGTGCCAACCTGATTGAGAGAACTTGCCTCTCGCAGTGAAAGTTTGTGAAACTTTCCCAACTTGCAGGGCTAATCAGCTTGTGACCCAACATATGATTCTTTTTCATACAAACTACTTGTGAGAACTTTGGCAAAGACTTTACCGTTTACTACAAGAATTGTACTTTCCTATCCAAGACACTAGTCCGTTGACTTTGGCCTAGGCCTATTGAACTGAAGCAAGTCCTCTAGTGAACTACAATTATTTGCACTGCCTAAGAAAGTATTGTGATCTATTTTATTAACTTGTGCCTTTTTCCTTCCATTTAAAGTTACTGAAGTGCTGTTTTGCTCCTATTTCAGGGGAGCCTAATTTACTCAGAAATGTATTGGTTTGTTACTGAAATATATTTGTGCATAATATTAAGTTGCCTCCTTGTAGTGAACGTTTTCTAAATGATTGTGTAATAAATTAATAAGTGTTTTACCAAGAAATCTTGAGAGCAAGTGTCTACTTGAACCACTGTGATTGTAAGACCACTGTGTAACATATTTTACTGCTCACATTCCCTCTTGAGAAGCCTGGCTGCTCAGCTTGCTACCAAAAACTGTAGTACAGACTTACACCAAAGGTTGGTTTTGCTTACACCTGTAGTCCTAATTGTATGTGGTGGTCCCAGCGAGTACTGCATGCAATTCTGCCTAACAACCATCACTGTCTTGTGGCCAATGGTGGATTTGACTATTTTGGACTTCACGGAGCGTCACCTCTCTCAAGGTGGCCCTGAATCATGCTGTTCCCCATCTTCATCTTGTATCCAGCCTTGCAACATTGTGTTACTACTGACCTCTGCAATTGTATTTGCTCTCCCCTCTTGCTTCTCCGCTCTTTTTGACTGCTTACTCTTTTCTCTCCTCTCCCTCCCCCCCCCCCCCCATCTCCTTCCCGCCTTACTTTCTTCTATGCACTTGCTCTATCAAAATTGTCCCTGAACCTAGTATGATAGCAACCTCGTCCGTCTCCTCCCCCTTCCCATTTACCTGTCCCCCCGCCCCCCCTCCCGCCGGCGCTCCCTCCAGCACCATCTGAAATGTTTTCAGGCCTAGTACGGTAGTGGCCTGTCTGTTTCCTTCCCACTCTCCCCCTCCCTTCCTTATCCATGTCTTAACTCTTGCACTATCTGAAATGTCGTCAGGCCGAGTACGATAGAATTTCACATCCTTACTGTTCATGGCCTGTAAGAATGTCATTGTATTTTCACTTGTTCCCTCCCTGGCCTTGAAGCACTTTAAAACACGTGTGTAGGCGCCATATAAACAAGACATGCATTACTCACCGCAATAGCATTTCTGATGATTGTATCTGCTTAGATTCACATGCTGTGCATATGGTCAGACATCCAGTGGTAACCGCAGAGTATTGCATCTCGTCTTTCGGGGACGTCGGCATAGGCGCGTCTGTAACACTATCTGTATCGTGACGTGTAGTGTACCCAAAATCCCTCACGCGCCGAGGTCCCTCCGATTGTATTTTCTCTGCCATGAGGGAGCCTAAGGCTATTGTGAGCGAGTACATAGAGAGAAATTAGTAAGACGTCCATGTTCCTTCCATCTGAGCGGGGAGGAAGGGTGGGCGCATGTGAATCTAAGCAGATACAATCATCAGAAATACTATTACGATGAGTAATGCAGGTCTTCTGATGCTGGTTATCTGCATAGAATCACATGCTGTGCATAGACTAGCGAGAAGTACCCGGAGTTGGAGGTGGGTTGTGAGAAGGAACAGTAGTGAAAAGATGTCTTAATACTGCTTGTCCCACCTGAGAATCAGATCTAGAGTGAGTGTCTATGCAATAGTGTTTTGTAAAGGTGTGTACAGAACTCCAGGTTGCCGCTTTGCAAATGGACTCAAGGGGAACATTTGCAATGAATGCTATGGAAGCCCCAGTGCCCAGAGTAGTGTGTGCTCTAGGCTTGAAGATCAGTTCTCTCTTAGCAAGAGAGAAACAGTGTGATGCATTGAACAATCCACCTTGAGATAGCCGATTTAGAGACAGGATCACCTCTACCAGCTACCAATGAAACGAAAAATTGGTTTGTCTTCCTCAGTGGTTTCTTTCTTTCCATGTAAAACATGTCTGCCCTGCGCACATCTAGTGTGTGTAGGCTTCTTTCAGCCATGCTAGTGGGATTCTGGAAGAAAGTGGGTAGTTCGATTTACTGGTTCACATGGAACTTCGAGATGAATTTAGCCACAAATCTGGGATGAGTGCGCAGAACCATTTTATCCCTGTGGACTGTAACAAAAGGGTCTAGAACTGAAAGGGGCTGTAGTTTGCTAAGCCTGCTGATAGAAGTGATAGCCACTAGAAAGGCCGTCTTGTAATTAAGGTCTGTTAGACTTGCTTTATGCATTGGTTCAAAGGGAGACCCCAGGAGTCTGGTCAAAACCACATTTAGATCCCATCCGGGAGCTGGGTTACAAATTGGTGGGGGGGGGGGGTTGAGGAATTCTCTTAACCCCTTCCATAAAAGTCTTAATAACTGTTATTTTCCACCCCAACACTTTCTGTTGTGACGTAGTGTAGGCTGACAGCCACTAGATGAACCTTTAGGGAATTAAAAACCAACCCCGAGGCTAACAAATGAGTTAGGTACAACACAATGTGGGTAGGTGAGCAGTCAATGGGATTGACGCCCTTGGCTTTACACCAGATGACAAAGCGTTTCCACTTACTGGAATAGCAATAACAGGTGTTAGGTTTTCTAGCTTCCCAGAGTATGTCCATGCATGTGTGCAAACTATGACCTCAGGAGCCAGGCTGCTAAGTTCCGAGCTTGCCGGCATGGGTGTAGAGTCTTTCCCCCGTCCCGGGACAACATGTTGTACGTGCAGGGTAGTCTCATGGGGTGGGGGGGCATTTCCATTAGAGGAGCAAACCAGGGTTGGCGGGCCCACATGGAGGCCACCAAAATCATGGTGACTGGTTCTTGGTGCATCTTGTGCACCATCTTTGTGTAGACGCCATTAATATATTCTGGGCAGTGGGAAATCTCTGCTGAGCAAGTCTGCTAGAAGATGGAGTTCCGCTGGAGCGTGTTTAGACAACAGGAACATCCTGTGTTTGGGAGCCCACATCCAAATTTTTTTGGGACAGCTTGGATAGCCCTGGAGAGTGTGTGCCCCCCCCTTTGTTTAGGTAATACGTGGTTGTGGAGCTGTCCGTCAGGACCAGAACTGTTTTCCCTTGTAGCCATGTCTGAAAGGCCTTAAGTGCTTTGGACATCATTAATAGCTCTAACAGATTTATATGGTTGGTTGCTACCAGTCCTTTCCATTGTCTGCTGGCCTGACACCACTGGCTGTTTGAGCCACTCTTGCATGGGGCGCATGCACAGCCGCGCGTGGGGAAAGTAAATGCATGACGCAATCATACCTAGCAAGCGCATGGCCTTGCGTACCGTCACTTCCCGACTGGCTACGTATTGAGGGATCTGAGAAAGCATGTTCTGAACCCTCTCGTTGGATGGGAAGACTAGGCCGTCCTTTGTCCCAATTAGGGCCCCTAGAAATTGTTTGACTTTACTGGGGTCTAAGCTGGATTTCTTCTCATTGATGGGAGAATCCCAGATTGAACAGGAGGTCTATAGTCTTCCAAGTATTCCTTAGGCGCGTTTCGTAAGAGTCCCGATATGAGCCAGTCGTCGAGGTAAGGGTAAACGGGGACGGATAGTCTGCGCAGGTGTGCTGCTGCTGGTGCCAAGCCCTTCGTAAACACCCTTGACGCAAGGCAATGCTGAGGGCAGTACCTTGAATTGATAGTGCCTGTCCTCTATCATGAACCTTAGATATTTTCTGTGTGCTGGCAACATTGAAATATGAAAGTATGTATCTTTCATGTCCAATGTCGCCATGTAATCCCCCTGATCCTTTTTGGGTACAAGGAAGTACACTGAATAAATACCCTTGGTTACCTGAAGAATAGGGACGGCTTCTATGGCGTCAAGTGCCTCCAATTGTATTACGATCTGCAGATGGTCTGGCGTCGTGCTTTGGGCGGTCTGAATTGTGGGGGGCAGGGGGGGATGGTCAGGCAAATTCCACACAGTACCCATGATCGACCGTTTTTTGAAACCAATGGTCTGATGTAATTCCCTCCCATGCCGAAAGGAAAGATGTTAAGCGCCCCCCGACCGGGGTGACATGGGAGGGGACCTGGATCCGTGGGTCATTTCTGACCAGAGACTGTGGCTCCCCTGGAGTTGGGGCCTCTGCCGCTGACCCCTAGGTGGATAGATGACGGGAGTGCTGGATGCTTGATCCGAGTCCCAGTGGTCTCCCGTATTGTACATGCTTTGTGTGGAACTGGATTGGCCTTGAAAGGACCGGCGGGATCCGCTTCCCATTTGGGGGGGGGGGTTGTGCGATTTGTTGAATGGATTTAAGAGCCTCGTGCTCTTTTCTGGCAGTCTCTAGAGCATTGTCGACTACTTTACAAAAGAGATTAGACTCTTCGATAGGTTTGTTAATAAGAGCTGCTTGGGTCTCCGGCTTGAAGCCTGAATTTCGGAGCCAAGCGCCCCGTTTAAGCAGTGTGCCCCGAGCCAGGGATATTCCTGCCGTCGCCGCAGTATCCAGAGTGGTTTTTATTACATTTTGGTTGACCTGCCTGCCCTCGGCCACGATGGCGAGTAATTTAGTTTTTACAGGTTCAGGTACCTCCTGGAGACCTTCTTGTATAAGGTTCCAATGTGCATCGGCATAACTGGCAAGCAACGTGGTGTTTGCTACATGCGTGGTAAAAGCAGCTGCCGCGGTAATACGTTTACCTAAGGCATACCATCTTTTTGACTCCTTATCGGGAGGTGCCTCTCCCGTAGCAGAGGGTACTCCCGCTTGTTTCCAGGTGGTGGTAACCACTAGGGAATCGGGGGTGGCGCGGCTTTTAATATATTGAGGGTCAGTAGGCGATGGCTGAAATAATTTCTCCACCCTTGGATTTACTTCCCTGGTCTGGGCTGGCGCGACAAGAGAAGGAACCAATCTCCTTTTGATGGAGTTTAGGAGAGGAATGGCTTGACTGGAGGGGGGTCTTTAAGAATGTCCTCCACAAAATCTTGTTCAGGTATGGCCTCTTGGGTGGCGATCTGAAAGTAATCGGCTGCCTTCTCCAAGATGGTATTAAAGGCCATTTGATCGTCTACTGGTGAAGCCTGGCGGGCCAGGGTGGAAGGAGGGGAGTCCAAACACAGTACATCGGTGTCCTGATTGGGAATAGAGAGCGCCCATGGCTCTGTCTCAACTTGATAAGTGTCCTCCCAGTTGTCCATGGCATCCGCCTGGTCATCTGCATTGTAGTCCTGTAGGAAGGTAGTATCTTCCTCATCTTAAATGTCTTGATATGTGTCCATTTGAATTTCATCTTCAGGGTGGATAGAAGTGTAATGTTCCTGAGAAGGTTCTAAATTCCAAGGAAATCTTAAAGTTGACACAGAAAGAGGATCCTCGAGGTCTCTTGGGTGTAGGGTGCTCTGAAAGCAAGACAATCCTTTCCAAGCAGTTCATGCATCCTTCAAATGTTTCCCTGGTCCATTTAGACAAACTAGAAGGTGCAAAATTTTCATTTTCTTCCTTTGCCGCCGAAATATATTACTATTAGTGTTAGACAAAGGCTCCCGGCTGTCTTCATAGTCTTCGCGAGCCTCGGTGTGCTGTGGTGCGTCTTTAGACGTGTCCGCGACACGCTCCTTGCATTTCGTCGTCTCAGACATCAACCCCACTGCCGAAGTAATCCTTGCGATGCTTTCGGTGATGTCCGGCGAATCGGGGCGTGCCGTACGCCCAGGAGGCCTAGCGGTAGATTTTTTTGCCTGCGGATAGACTAGAAGGCCAAGTGGGACATTTTCCGCTTAGCGATTGACTAGGAGGCTTAGCGGTAGATTCCGGGGCCTTAGGGGGCGTCAAAGCGTCAATTGAGCACGCTTCGCCGGCCAAATGTGATTTTGAGGTAGCGCCCTTAATTTTCAAAGGCCCAGTCGCTACCGGCTGCTGCGGAGGAAGGCTGTTGATCTTCAAGATCAGAGGATTCAGTCTAAATTTTCGGCGGTCCTGTTGGCGCTTTCACCAGTTTCGATGGAACCATTGCCGGGTGCTGTCCCCGTAGCGTGACTTGTGTCAGGCCTGGAGGTGTCAGGGACGGGCGTGTCAGACCTAGAAGTGTCCGCCGTAAGGTCGATAGCATCCGAAACGGATGCTTAGTCATCACCAGTGCCTCGTCACTTCCGGCAGGTGCGGCAAGAAGATCCAGCCCGTGACATGCCGTAGGCGGCCCACCGCTTCACACAACGCTCTTAAGTGTTTTAGGTCGAAGGAGTCTACAAGCCGTGCACCGCGCTTCGTCGTGGTAAAGGGGCAGGCAATTATGGAAACTTATCGTGCTCGTCCTTCCATGGGTATCTGACCCTGCAAGAAGGGCAAAACCTAAATGGTGTCCTTTCCATAGCGAAAGGTAATTAAAATGATGACGACCAGACCTTCAATGAGAAACATGGGGGCCACAAAAAGATAAGAAGCAGCCCAGCAGCTCAAACCCCGACCATGAACACCAAAGACTGCACAAATCTGGGCCCTTGAGTAAGTCTGTTCACACCATTGGTTGACATGTTAGGGACAAGGGGGGGTCCATATGTGGCTCTTTTTGACAGCTCGGGGCGTCGGTTGAGATCTCAAATTAAGACCGCTCGACAGGCTTTCAGAGGGATAGGGCCTTGGTTGCAGCCCCCAGGACAGCATGCAAAGAAAGCAGAATTAGTGAGACTTTAGCACCAGCAAGGCTCCACTCAGTTGAAGAGCTGGTCTGGTCTCTAAAAAAGGTTGCCCAGCAACTTGTGCAGCACAGATAAATGCGCAATATCCAGGCACACTGGATTTCCCCAATCCAGAGGTTGCTGTAAAACTAGATGCAATCTGCATAAACATTTCTAAAGTAGTGCAGACCGGTCAACCAGCTTTTCCCACAGGCCCGCTTATAAACACACTGTGTAGGCCTCACCTGCTTGATGAAGAGAAGAGCTGTATCATCATAGAGTTGGCTTTAGCAGCATTTGCTGCAGCAACAGCTTTCTAGAGTCCCTCTGTGGCTGCTCGCAATTTGGTCCTGTAGTTTGTGGTGGACTCACTCAAGCACTCCAGATCCCACTATCAGAGGTCCTGCAACATTCAAATTCAGAATCTATCCAATTATGGACAACCAGCTCAGAAGTAATCATGACTTCACTCTGGGGATTGGGAGCCCCATGATTCCCTGCCCAGTCCAAACCAGTCTCCAGCACACAACGGCTGCTTCTAAGGCTCTGGCCAAAGCCCACGATTAGTACCATTGAAGGCCTTTCCAAACACCTGTCTGGGAGGAAGACCGCCAAAAAAGAAGCAAAAACACAGGGCATGAACGAGAGTAGCCATTTTGGCCACTGAAGTGGTAAAATGTTTCGCAAGTTGTAAAAAATAAAAAAATAAAAAAAAATAATAAAAAATTGCAGGAGTTCACCCCCACCCCCTAAAAAAAAAAAAAAAAAAAAGAAAACATGAGAAATGAGGTACCAAAGCCACCAGCCTGCCTGGGCTACACTGGTTATGGTAAAAATGCCCTTAAAGTAAAAAGGGAAGAGGGGAACCAAGTTCCCCAGTCCAAAAGTAGGTAGTAGTGCTAGAAAGACTTAAGTGACAACAGCGTACCTCAAACTGATAGCCTTAAGGACCCACCACTGGCCCCAAAACCAAATCAGTTAAGCTACTGATCGAGAACTAAAAATAGTTCAGGATCATACATTCAGCAGATATTCTTGCATTCCATTTAAGAAAAAAAATTGTAAAGTTGCAAAAACAAATATATTCCTCAAACACCCGAGTTTTGCATGGTTTTAAAAATGAGAGACAAAATGAGACAGATGGCGCACTCCATACAGAAGAAGGGGATGAGATCCCATGATGGAGAACCCAACTGGAGGGAACGACTAGATCCTTCTATAGTTCAACAATTTTAAACAATGTTAAATAATGTCATTTCTTTAAATTTTTTAGCTCAACTGTTTTCTTTCATATTGAGACTCTAAATAGGTTCCACTATACAAGTGACGAGCAAAATCTAGAATTAAAAGAAAAAAATAAAGTGGTAGTCCATGACTGACTGATGACGCATGCGCTTACCTCTGGAGTTAAAAAGATTCGGTACAGCTCCTCAGGTGATGTTAAAAAAGTTTCCTTCAAACTTATTTTGCAAGTAGGGATCTTTACTCCAGCTGGCTGAGATGACCTTGGGGTGCTTTTGGGAACGGCCTGTAGAAGCAACATTTTGTAACAGCTCATACATAATTGTGCAATGAAAAAAAGGCACACATCCAACAGAAGGTTAAGCACGCTTAGGTATTACTGTATATGCTGACAAAGGAACAAGATACTTACCTGTAACTATTGTTCTCCAGCATGGGTCTGGCATGGATTCACATGCTCATGAATATTCCCAGTCGTCAGGCCCAGGAATCAATCGATAAAAGAAAACAAGAGTTCACGTTCACTAACTGTATTTCTCCTCTAAACCAATCACTGAGCTCTGGGTCATACTGCCCCCAGCCAATGACTGCCCTCTGCCTAAGCCCCTTCTCTTACAGCCATCTTAAGGTTTGGTAACACATACAGTGGGCAGTATGAACAAGAGCTGCAGTGGGGCAGGAGGGAGGGTTTGCATGTGAATCCATGCCAGACCCATTCTGGAGAACAATAGTTACAGATAAGTAACTTGTTCCTTCACCAGCAAGGGGTCTGGCACGGATGCACATGCTCATGAATAAAGAATACATAGCAGTACGTTACACAACCACGGGAGGTGGCAATGCTCAACAGAAGCAATACCTTACCTCCGGAACAGGCTCACCTTCAAGCGAACAGGTTGCGTAGCACTGCTTGGCCGACCCTGGACTCCCATCTGAAATCCCCATCGACACAGTAGAATCTTGTGAAGCTGTGCGTGGACCTCCACGTAGCAGCCCTGCAGATGTCCAGCAACCAGACAAGAATACTGTCATCGCAGCAATCGGCTCTAGTGGAATGAGCTCCGACGGCCGGGCAGCGGTTGGTTTGCCAACTGACAGTGTGTGATACAGCCGACGAGCCACCTGGAGATGGAAGCCTTGGACAAGGCCTTCCCATGGTTCACAAGACCAAAGTTTACGAATAGTTGAGGCGTCTTCAAGAAACTCTTCGTGCTCTGAAGCTCTGTGGCATGCACAAGCCACATCCTTCGGGTGCAAAGTCCTTTCAGCCGGCGACAAAGGATTCAGAAAGAACACAAGCAACACACCAAAGGCTCGTTGCAGTGGAATTCTGACAGAACCTTTGGCATGAAGGAGGGGTGCGTCAGTAGCACCACCCGTGTGTTGTGAAAAGTCAGAAAAGGCCGTTGCAGGACAGCGCCTGGACCCCCCCGCTCCCCTACCCTCCTGGCAGTTGATGGCCACAAAGGAAAGCTGTCTTCCATGAAAGGAACGAGAGGGGCCCGATTCATAGGCTTGAAGGCACCTCAACCCCTCAAAAGCCTCGTCAGCACCACGTCGAGTTCACACGCAAGGGCAGGCACCTTCACTAGTGGGAACGATCTAAACAGTCCTTTGAGGAACTCCTTGACGAGAAGGTGGGAGCGAGAGATGGCCGCCAGATGCACTTTGATAGAGGCGTGCGCGCCAGCCCCGCCTTGGCCAATGACAACAAGTACAGAAGAATCTGCGGGGCTGTGACCCTCAGAGGGTTGATCTTCTGGTACCGGCACCATGTAGCAAACCACTTCCACTTGTGCCCATAACACAAGAGCCACGATGTTCTGCCCTGGCAAGGACCTCCCTGCAGTCCGCTGGCAGCTCATACCCTTCGAACTCCAAGGCTGCAGCAGCCAAGCCTTCAGGTTCAGCGATCCTGGGTCGTGATGCAGGATTGCGCCACCTTCTCTGGTGAGCACATCTGTTAGCACTGGCAGCTTGACTGGAGGCGACGTTGGCAGGCTGAGAAGGTCCAGGTACCATATCTGCTTCGGCCACGCCGGGGCGACGAGGATCATACTGCATCAGCACCGTTTGATTTGAATGATGACTCGCAGCAGGAGAGGCGCTGCTTACAGGAACAGACCTTCCGACAGGAAGGAGAACGCGTTGCCCATGCTCTTCAGCTGGTGGGAACTGCGGGCAAACTTAAGAGTTACTCGCCGTCGCAAATAGATCTATTTGGGGACTGCCCCACTTGCGGAAGAGGCGCTCCACTTGATCCCTTCCAAGTTCCCACTCATGGCAGTCGGCAATGGTGTTTGTGACTCCCGCCAGGTGAAAAGGGATGAGGAACATCTAGTCCTGCCCTCTCTGGAGAGCGTTGGGGATCTGGTGCCTCCCTGCTTCCGGGTGTAGAACATTGTGGTGGTTGTTGTCTGTTAAGACCCTCACCACTTTGCCCTTGAGGCATGGAAGGAATGACTAGATGGCCCAGAACACTGCCCGCAGCTCCAGGACATTGATGTGGAGAGCCCTCTCCTCCGGCAGCCACAGGCCTCTAGCATGGAGACGTGCGGTGTGGGCTCCCCAGCCCTCCAGGGAAGCATCCGTGGTGACAGTCTCCTCGTGCGAGGGGCCTCTGGAAACCTGTGCCTCCGGCGATGTTGGAGCGCACACCCCACCACATTATCGCTCAACAGAACTCCTGGTCGAGAGCAATCTTGCCATGAAGCTTCCGGACACCTGCATCCACCGAGCGTCCAGGAATTCCTGAAGGTGTCGTATCCGCAACCTGCCAAACCTGATCAGGTAGATGCACAACATCATGCCGAGCAGCGACTTGATGGTCCGCACTGTGGCGGTCTTCAGTGCCAACAGCCGTTGCACCACAGAATGGCCGCTACTCACCTCTGAGGGCGAGGCTCGGCGGGAGACTATCAAGTCTGGCTCCTAAGAACAGTGCATTCTACAATGGTGTCAAGCAGGACTTAGAATAATTGTTGGAGAACCGCAGATCCGTCAGCAGTTGGACAGTCGTATCCATGCATCCGACGGCTAACTCTTGTGAACTGGCCCGGATGAGCCAGTCAGCGAGTTACGGGTACACGTGTAGCCTCTGTAGACGCAGATGGGCCGCCACTGATGCCTGGCACTTTGTAAACACCCAGGGTGCCGAATTCAGTCCGAAGGGGAGGGCCTTGAAGTGGTAGTGCCTTCCCTGTACTACGAAGTGCAGGAACTGGCAATGCTTTCAGTGAAGGGGGATGTGGAAGTAAGCGTCCTCCAGATCCAGCATCGTCAAGAAGTCTCCTTCCTCCAGTTGGCCGAGCACGTGCTGCAACGTAACCATGGGACTGGAGGTATTAGGACACTGCATGCTAGTAGACCCGAGCCCCAGAGTCGCTTTAGAACTAGCTCCATCGTCCCTCATCATGGCCCGTACTTCCTGCAGGAGCTGGGGGATGTGCTGCTCCTGCCAGGCCACCGGAGGTATCCGCAGACACTTCTGCTGGAACTAGTGTGTCCATAGTCGATGAAGCCCGCCAGCCGGCCTCCCACCGGGGTACATGGGTGGGGGCCCGACGTCCTGGCTAGTTAAATCTTGCTTCGGGGGCTGCGTGCCACCTTGGGAGAGACGATGGCCACCTCCACCGAAAGCCTTGGAATGGTCTCTGTAGGCCTCCTAGGTCGTGGACCGGGAGGGTTGGCGGTACAAAGTGGACCCCTCCACCAAAACCTTTCACCGATCTGCCGGACGTCCCACCGCAGCCATGAAAGGAAGGGCGTAGTTGTTGAATGGCCAGGGCATGGGCCGTCTCCGATGACCTGCAATGATAGCCGACAGCCTTCCCAAAAAGGTTATCCCTGAAGGGCATGTCCAGCACCCTCGCTTGGACCTCCTGACGTAAGTTGGTGGCTTTCAGCAAGTCACGACAACTGAGGCAGACACCGTTCCCCATCTGCCGGAACCCTGTGTACACGTCGTCAAGGGCCACCATGATGGCATGGTCAGAAACCACCTCCCCTCCTGGAGAATGGAAAGCAACTCCACACGCTTATCGTCGGGTAGAAAATCCAGCAGCAGGGCCATTTTATACCACAGCTGTGTCGTATCTGGCCAGGATTGCAAGTGCGTTAGCTGCCTTGACTGTTGGCGCAGCCGAGATCACCTTTCTCCTCGCAATCCCGCAGAACGGAGATGAGGGGTTAATGACTTCTTTCTCACTGCCACCGAGACAGAGTCTGGCAAAGGCTGCCAACGTAGGCACTTGGGTGCGGACTCCGGCACCCGGTACTTTTTCTCCAGCCTATACTTCCTCTGGCTTTTCCTGTAGCTTTGCCGATGTCCTCTTTGAGCACAAGCTGGAGCGAGGGCTGGAGATGGAGGCAGATGGTGAAGATGAGCGTGCCCTACCCATTGCGGGGCCAGCTTGCGTGGCGCCCCTGACGGAAAACGACTGTGCTTGGTCTCGTCTTGGGCCCGCACAGATGGACCACCCTCAAAGGACTCCGAAGCCTGCTCTTCGGATCAGCCAGTCCTGGGTCAGGCATGCCCCTGCTATCCACCCAGGGCAGCGGCCTTGGCACTGAGCCACGCCACCAGTCTACTGCGACAATCCTTTGTGGTTCGTTTGGAGAGCCCGAGGCAGATTTCACAATAAGATTCCTTGTGATCCAGATGAAGACAGAGGCACTGGAGGTGTTTTTCCTCTACAAACATTCCGCAGGCTGCAGCAGGACCAGAGCTTGAACAGGGAGCTCCCCCCCCCCCTCCTCCACCGACATAGTCCGGAGTGCGGAGTAGGCCAGATGGCCTTTGGGAATAGTCAATGAAACTGACGATTCTCGCCCTTGAGAAGCGCTGAAATTCACCGACAAACGGGTGCCCACTTGCCAGCCGGTGTAGAGAAAGAGCACACTGGTTCTATTTGCAAAAAAAATAAAGAATTTTACTGGAAAAAAAAGCTTGAAAACATATATAAGTGCACAGAGCAAAAAACAAGACCTCCCAACACTTGAAAGTGCAGTACAACTCTGAAGATTGCTACCAGAGGAGGGGTTTAGGGAGAGTGCAGTCGTTTGCTGGGAGCAGTATGACCCAGAGCTCAGTGTTATAGAAGAAATACAGTTTGAAAGTGAAACTTATTTTACCGAGGATTCCGGCCTGACGAAGGGGGAATATTCAGGAGCATGTGAATCCATACCAGACCCCATGCTGGAGAAATACAGCTTAGAAGACACTTGTTCCCCTAAAAAAGAGCATTACACCTGTTAAATACATATTCGCACCATGTCCAAGAACTGTGAATGGCTATTTAAGCAAGGATGTACACCATCAACCAGATACTAACTGCACGTAATTGCCACCCTGGTCTTATTCTTCAGTTCAATCATATAACTGTAATAATCTGCCCTGCTTACATTTTTAGAGGTCCTCCAACTATGGTATTGTTTTCAGAAGTCTAGTTCAGCAACTAGGACCGCTGTTTGTGATATTGGAGGGTGGGAGAAGGGGGTAGTAGCCAAGAAAACCCCGCAGGGTTATGGATGGATCCAGCTACATTTTTTTTTAAATGGTCAATAAAATATATTTTAAAAATCTGCCAGTTTGCAACTATAAGGTCCACTTCAGAAACATTCTGATGTTCCTATCCAGTGTAAAAAGGCTTATATTGACTGGTTTCCACTTTTATTGATGTACATATATAAAGGACCCTTCTTTCAACCAATTATGAAAAAACTATTCATTTGGAGGAGAGCTATGGCTATCCTTAAGGAACGTGTTTGACCGATAAAATCATATTTACATGTTTGATCAAAATATTTCTCAAGACTGCCATTCAGCTTCAAATGTCCCCAAAACACTCAATTGAATGAATGATTAAAGGGGAGCACTGGCAGTTCACTTGAAGACTTGGAGTCACACACATTTTAAAATTGATTTTATACTGATATTTTCAAGACTGGATATATATTGAGATTTTGTGAATTTGGGATTAAAATTAATTATGCAACAGTAAACCGGGAATACTGTGTACTGCAAATTAGTTTACATATCTTGAAATAAAGTGGAAATGTGCCAATTGGGGATATGTATTACTGTGCTAACTGGAACTATAAAATTGGAGTATAGTGAGATTGTTAGACTAGAAACCTATCAAGACTGTGCAGTAGGTGAGATTTGGATTCCGCATGCTGGGATCATCAACATACTGCATCTCTTCAGCTCTAAAACCGCTCTACTGGCACCCTGTGGTTGCGAGGATATAATTCAAAACCCTCTGCATCATCCACAAGGCTTTATGGGGCCTGAGAACCCGCTATATCCAACTCGATCTACCTTAATACCTCCCTGCTAGGGTCCTTCGGTCCTCTAGCTCCAACTCTGCTGATCAAATGTTTCTCTAAGTAGAGAGTGGGGTGTAGATCTCGTTCTTTAGCAGGGGCATACCTCTGGAACAGCCTCCCTGCCTCACTCAGACTTGAGCCTGACCTTCTTAAATTCTGGAAACTTCTCAAAACCCTGCTCCTCTCCATTTCTTTCTCTCTCTCGCCCTCCCACCCTAGCTAATGTTCCCATCTGCCACCGTTGACCTGCAGTCTGGTCCCTCACAGGTTACCAGGTCCTCTTGTCCAGTCTATACCAGAACCCACCGCCACCCCCACTGACATCCTTTGCCCCCCCCCCCCACCGGCCCACAACACCCCACCCCCCGATCCTGAGTGGTTGGTCCTCCTACACGAGCATGGTGCACCCTCACATTTAGCCAGCTGTCCCGCCTGGCACTTATTCCGTTCTGGATTCCCTACAGCACTTGCACATTACCCTGGGCTTCCCCCCTTGATTCTCACCCCCAATCCCTTTTGTCTTGCACTTCTCGTACTGTACTTTCACAATCCGAATGTCCCAGTGCCTAGTAGGACCATATCCCCTACCCCCTCCCAGTTCCTTCCAAATCCTGTCTTGTGGCGCCTGGAAACCCCATTTATTGCATAGGCACCATACCAATACACTCAATAAATAAATTACAAGTACGCAGGGATTTTGGAAACTGTATCCTAGGGATATTAAACTGGTGGTAGGACCAACTGGGATTATGCCAACTGGGCGTGTTGTACAATGGAAGTAAAATGGATTGTCAAATTGGGAACATTTGGACAAGAAATGGTTGTCCTGGATGTAAACCAAACTGAGTACATGGCCATTACTGCAAATGTGCCAGGAGTTTGTAAAATGGGTGTCACCGTCAGGAAGCCTTGGCGACAGCCCTTGTAAATCCCCTACTCTTTCCACCAGTTAATGAACTTTAAAATAAAAGCAACTGCTGGTAAATCAGCAAGAACCCAGGAAGGAGAAAAAAGAAGGATAGTGAGATTTTCTGAAAGCCCTCTGGGGAGGGGCATGAAATAATCTGTTAGTAAAGTTCTCTTTTTGGAACTTTCCTACATTGACTTCAATAGGGTCCCCGGAATATATGCTTGTCTGGATCCTATGCGATTGTTGGGATATGGCCCTTTTGGCTCACTCACCATGCTTTACTCATTTTGTTTGGGGTGCACTGGTCAGTCCTGATGGCAACTAGTGCAAGGAATAGAACCCCCTTCATTTTCACAGTGTGACACACCCACCTTCAGTGGAGTACTACTGGGAGACTGACATTTAATTTTCATGGGCCCATCTGCTGTGATCGGAGGGGGCACTGGTCATCTTGTCATTTCACTTACCTTAGCTCTGCTACCATCTTGCTGTGTGCCACTGAAAGGGCAAAATGAGGGACTTGATCTTGATGTTAGCAGAAAATCTAGGCTAACAGGTGGTCTAGTTATTAAAAAACTGCTATGAGCATCTGCTTCTCATTTCTACTCCTGCTGGACAGAGGTGGTGTGGGCAGGACTGGGCAATGTATCGAATTTCTATCGATCTATTTTCAAAGCCGATAAGAGAACGAATATATATATATATATATATATATATATACCCCCCCCACCAGAAATACAATTACGGTGAGTAGTATCTGCTTAGATTCACATGCTGTGCATAGGCTGACATCTAGTAGAAGCTGCAGAGTATTACAGTTCTTTTTCGAAACTCGAAAATGGCCGTCGAAATAGGGTGTGCCAGTAATACTATCCCTATTGTGACGTCCCTTGTACCCATGGTCCCTCAGATTGTATTTTTTCTGACATGAGGTATAGGGATGTAACGGTATTACGGTATACCGTTAAAGATACCGTGAACCACTTAATTGAACAATAATAACCGTCACATTGTTTATACCGGTATACCGTTAAGTGGGCTTTTCAATCTGATTCGGAAAGGCTGCAGTAAGCAAGTGCTGCAGTGTCTTGGTCTTGCACTGTTGGATGTGCCGTTGCTAAGTAGTTTCAGTTTGAGCAGTTTAATGCCATTCCATAAACCACATGTGCCTGACACAAAAGCAATATGTTAGCAATAGGAAGAATAAATACAGTGCCAAGAAGGAAGAGGGGGTTTTTTTTTATGTACATTTTTTTTAAAGCGCTCACACAGCCTGCGGGCATCGAGCGCTGTTGAAGAAATTGGTTTTGTTTATTTAGTTGTGTAATTGTTTTTGTCTTCGTTGTGTATTTATAACGCACTTAAGCACCCAGAGGTTTCTAAGCGCAGACCCAGGGATCGAACCTGTGTTGCTTCGTGTTGTCTTGCTTCCAAGGCACGCACGTTGCCGCTGAGCTATCCTCCCGGGACTTTGGGTTGGTGGCTTTGGGGTTTATATATTTATAATGGATAATGTTTTCTAAACATATGACAATGGGGGATTTGCCTGGTTCTTTCATTGAATTTACATATCATAAGTCACACTGCGAAATGTAATCATCTCTGTGGGTATTCCCTGCTGCCATACCAAAGGGTAACAGGTCTGTGATTACTGAACACCTTTTGGCCCGGAAGTAAACTAAAGGCTGTAACATAAAGAGAGTGTGTGTGTGTGTGTGTATGCGCACAAGCGTATACTACCATCAGACTCCATTGATCTGTGGCATGCAGGTTATCAAGATGGCAACATGTTCATCTTCACCAGTAGCCAGTGGGGGAGCTAAAAGCCTAAAGGACCATTTAAGAAAAGCTATTCAGTTTGCTTTGCCAGTTGCAGCAGCCCCCCCCCCTTTCCACACGTGTTTGGTGGAAGCAAGGGGTGGCATTTCAGTGGAAAGTATGTTGAAAAGCCCAATTCTGGCCCTGGGTGCCTGGTTTTGTTTGTGATGATAAACCTGACAATTTATGACCTTTTAGAAAATATTTGTTAAGATTAGTTAACTCCACCTGCTATACCGCGATAACCATGATATACCGTCATTTGGCAAGAAGGTTATTGTACCGTCATAAAACTAATACCGTGACACCCCTAATGAGGTAGCATGAGGAGTAGCGCGAGTACAGAGTATCCAAGCAGATAAGATAGATAAGACTACAAGCATCAATGCATCTTCTCTTATAGGGGGAAGAAGGGCCGGCATCTAGGGAATCTAAGCAGATACAAGCATCAGAAATACGATTACGGTGAGTAATATATTCCTTCTGAGGATGGTGGAATCTGCTTAGACAACATGCTGTGCATAGATTAGCGAGCAGTGTTAGAAGAGAAGGAGGAGGGATAAGAGAAGGAGGAGGGATGCGAGAAGGGTCATGAGCGAACAAACGTCTTAGAACCGCTCGTCCCACTTGTGTATCTGTCTTGGAATGAGTGTCAATGCAGTAGTGCTGAGTAAAGGTGTGACTAGAGCTCAATGTAGCTGCTTTGCAAATACTGTCGAATGGAACATATGCAATGGAAGCCAGAGTGGCTCCAGTACCTCTTGTAGTGTGGGCCCTTAGCGTAAAAGGCAGTGTTTTGTCTGAAAGGGAATAGCACAGTTGGATACATCGGAGTATCCACTTCGAGATGGCATTTTTAGAGACACAATCTCCTCTGCCTGGCGCTATGGAGACGAACAGTTGATCAGTTTTCCTTAGCAGTCTGGTCTAGTCTACGTAGTAGAGGACCACTCTCCTCACATTTAGTGTGTGGAGTTTCACCTCAGCAGAGCTTTTGGGTTCCTGGAAGAAAGCCGGTAGCTCAATAGACTGGTTAACATGGAATTTGGAAATGAGCTTAGGTGAGAACCTAGGGCGAGTGCGTAAAACCAATTTGTCCTTATGTATAGTAAAGAAAGGATCTTGCACTGACAGAGCTTGTATTTCACTGACCATTTTTATAGAAGTAATGGCTACTAAGAAGGTAGTTTTGTAAGTCAGGTGTTTGAGACCAGACTTGTGCATGGGCTCAAAGGGAGGTTCCATGAGCTTACCAAGTAACACATTAAGGTCCCAACCTAGTGGTGGGTTCGAAATTGGAGGGTGGAGTCTCTTTACCCCTTCCATAAATGCTTTAACTGGCACCCTCCACCCCAACACCTTGTTATGGGAAGTGGTGTAGGCTGATAAAGCTGCCAGGTGTACTTTTAGTGAGTTAAACACTAACTCTGCATCTAATAGGTGGAGCATATAGGTGACCACATTAGGGTTGATTTGCTTATTCTGGCACCAAATACAATATTTTCCATTCATCATAGTAATAGTGCCTCGTGTTTTCGGTTTGACTCCTTCAAGATATATAAGAATAGGTCGTACCTTATGGTTTTATATTTCCAAGGGGTCTGTGGTCAATAAGGTATGTCACATTGAAAAAGAGGGGTGGACCACAAACTTCCTCCTGCTCCTGTTATTGTATTGACTAATAATAGTCAGGTCCCGGAACCACGCACCTCAAAAGAGTTGCTTTGCTAAAGTCACTCTAAACCCCACCATTTTGTGTAAGAAACAATCCTGTTTCTTATTCTAGACAAATATATTTATTCAACAGTGTGTACATAAAAAGGTAAAAACTCTGGTTGCCTATACAAACTGGTTCATACAAAAAAATAATAATGACATAATATACATTTGACATTCAGTCCAGGTTAGTTCATTTTTGGCTTGTCTGGTACTGCCATGATGTTTTTCATACCCTACCATCTCTTTTTGTGAGAGGTCCGGTAGATCTATGAGCCTCACTTTGGGAGCAGTGTCTTACCGCAGTGTACATAAAAAACAAGAAAAGGAATCACATACATTCTTGTTGTCTAGAGTAGACTAGACTCAGGTTGTTTCCAATAGTCACACTTCTCAATTGTGTTTATGTTTACTGAGAGTTTTATACTGTCTGTTCCTCCACGATCTTGCCTTCAGGTACCTTGCCTTTAGGTACCTTGCACCATCCCCATCAGGTGCTTCTTGATTATCACCCTTCTGTTCACTGAAGGTGACCCAATGGATAAGCTAAGAGTGGTGTTGACGCACTGCATTTCGGCCTTAGGGAATGGGATAGTCCACATCCATATGGTGGTGTTCCCTTACTGTTGAAACCGGCCTTCGACAGAACAGAAAAGGAAAAGTTTGTACTGATGTAAATCTAAACCCAAATAACGTGATCTACAATTGAAAAGAAAAAGCAACCATGTTAAAAGAAGTGGTCTAAGTGCTCTCAATAATTCAAGACTAAAAAGTGGTGGAATGGGACATGATCACTAACCTGATAGGGTTAACCAAACAAGGACAGGTCTCCGTATTTTTGGAATGCATTACAAATTATGCATTTTGGAACTAATATCCTGTAAAGAAATGACAGGGCAATGCCATGTAAACTGCAGTATTCAGATATAGCCATATAAATGTTCACATATTTGCAAACAATGCTTTAAATGAAGGATGACAAAAGTAAGGAGCTGGTCCCTACCTTGCTACAGAAGAAAGAAATCACCCCCTTCAAGATATCCATACATCTTTGAGGTAAATTGAGATGTCCAAACTCTATGACTTCAGGAGCCATGCTGCCAAGTTCATCAAGTTGGATTGAGGATGCACCGTTAGCTCCTTGTGCTTGGAGAGTAGGTTGTACCAGCACAGGAGTTTGATGGGATCGCACACCGCTAGTTTGCGAAGGTGTGGATACCATGGTTGTTTCGACCACATGGGAGCAACCAGGATGAACGTCATCAGTTCCCTGTGGATCTTGTTCACCACTTTCCTCATCAAAAGGGTTGGTGGTTTAGCGTAGGCAAATATCGCTGACCAATTCATCCAGAGGGCGTTCCCCTTGGAGCCTGGCTGGGTTAACCTGGATGCGAAGTCTGGGCATTCTCTGTTTTCGCTTGTGGCAAATAGGTCTATAGTGGGGAAACCCCACTGAGAGAAGAGGTCTCCTAGGACCTCTTTGTGTAGACGCCACTCTTGTTCCTCTGGGAGGGGATCTCTGCTCAGAGCGTCTGCTAGCGAGTTGAGTTCCCCTGGAACATGTTGGAATGACAGGTAAATCTTCAGTTTGAGTGCCCATTTCCACATTTTTTGGGCAAGCTTGGACAGATTGGGAGAACGAGTGCCCCCTTGTTTAAGTAAAACATTGCAGTCGTGCTGTCTGTTAGGATCTGCACTGACTGGTTGGATAGGAGGGGTTCGAATGCCGAAGCGCTCTGAAGACTGCTAGAGGTTCCAGCAGATTAATGTGGTTCTGAGCTGCTGTGTGAGACCAGAGACCCAGAGCTGTATGGAGATGGTAGTGAGGTCCCTACCCTGCCAGGGAGGCGTCTGTTATGACAACGGCCTGTATCTCTGGATCATAGAAGGGTTTCTGCTTCGCAAAATTCTCTCTTGTCCACCAGCGAAGACACTGTACTACTAGTGTTGGCGCAACAACCACTAGATCGTCCCACTGACGACTTGCCTGAGACCATTGTTTCGCCAACCATTCCTGCATGGGTCGCAGACGCACGTGGGGAACCAGGTAAATGCAAGATGCCATCATGCCTAGCAAACGCATAGCTTTGCACACCGTTATCTGGCGACCGGCCTGGTATTGAGGAATTTGCAGTAACACATTTCAAATTCTTACCTCTGATGGAAAGGCTAACCCCTCTTGGGCATTTCAGACAGCTCCTAAGAACTGTTTTGAGGTGCTGGACACCAGGCTTCACTTTCTCGATTGAGAAGCCCAATTGGAAAAGGAGGTTGATAGTTCTTTGGATGTTTACTCTGCAAATTCAGGGGGGTGGGGGAGGACTCCCCTGTGATGAGCAAGTCGTCCAGGTAAGGATACACTGGGATTGCCTCCCTGAGTAGGTGCGCCGCCACCACTGCCAGTACCCTGGTGAATACCCTTGGCGCCGAGGCTATTCCGAAGGGCAGCACCTTGAATTGGTAGTGCTGGTTGTGTATCTTGAAACACAAGAATCTTCTGTGCGCTGGGAACATTGAAATATGAAAATAGGCATCTTTCATATCCAATGTTGCCATGTAATCCCCTTTTTTAGTAGAGGGATTACCTCTTGTAGTGGAGTCGTGCAGGATTTTTGTGGCTCGACATACTTGTTTGCAGGGCGCAAATCTAATACTGGGCACATTGTCAGATCTTTTTTTGGCACAAGGAAGTTAGTTGAATAAATACCCCTGTTTACCTGGTTGACCAGGACAACGTCTATGGAGCCGTTTGCTAGCAGAACAGCGATCTCCTCGAGGAGGATTTTCTAATGTTCCTGCTAGTGTTCTTTGTCGCGGAGGATGGTCGTGGGGGCGCCCTAGCAACTCTATGCATTATCCTCCGGACACTGTGGACAGCACCCATCTGTCCGAAGTGATCCCCGCCCATGCGTGGTTGAAGGTGGAAATGCGCCCCTTGCTGGGGATGGAGGGGAGCTGGAGCAGAACGTCACTGCTTGTTGGGTGGCGTACCACCTCTGGCGGGGCTGCCTCTACCCCTAGAGCGACCCCTGCATTGCCCTCTGCGGTAGCCCTGTGAGGATTGGGATTGATTGTTACCCCATGAGGTTCCCTGATTTGAGAGTAGTTTGAACCCCTTTGGGAACTTTGGCCCCGAAAGTGGCAAAAATTGTTCTTACCCTTCTGTCCCAGGGGTTTATTGGCGAGTTGGCCAATACATTTTAGGGTCTTGTTACTCATCCTTTGTAGTCTTTAAAGCTTCCTCCACCACCTTGCCGGAAAGTACATTCGGCTCTACCGGCATATCTATCAGGGTCGCTTGGGTCTCGGGCTTGAACCCTGCCTGCCTTAGCCAAGCGTGACGCTTCATGACAGTGCCCTCAGCAATTAACCTCCCAGCATTGTCTGCTGCATCAAAGTTTGTTTTCAGTATGCAGCCTGATACAGATCTCATACCTGCTGCCAGCCGAGCCACTGGCTCTTTAAGGGTGCGGAGGACACCAAAGCGGACACTTCATCCCACTGATGGCAATTGTAGCTTGCCAAAAGGGTGGCACTATTGGCAATTCGAGCCTGATAGGCTGAAGTGGAGGCAACCTTTCCTCCCAGAGCATAAATACATTTACTCTCCTTATGAGGAGGTGCTTCTGAGGAAGCAAGCCGTGTATGTGCCCTCTTTCTGGTGGCTGTTACGACCAGGGAGTCGGGCTTTAATTGGGCCCTAATGTACAGGGGATCGGAGGGTGCAGTCCGGGAAAAGTTTCTCAACTCGCAGATAAATCACACGGGTGAGATTTGGGGTCTGCAGCGAGGGATCAATCCTGCGCTCAATGGATTTCACTAGAGGGATAGCCTGGGCAATGGCTTTCTTGTCCCCTAGGATTTCTTCAGCGAAATCCCCGCCTTCCTGAACACCCGAGTGTCTATAAGTGGGCAGCTGCCTTAGCCAGTACCTCATTGAGGAGGGGTTGGTTGTCTACAGGCGAATCATGCACCAGGGGATCTTTAGGAACCGGGGAAATCAATGGTGTAGGCTTCAGCCTCATCCTCCTCCTGGTCCTAGTCATCCCCATAATAAGGGTCCCCCGCCTGGTCATCAACAAATTGAGGTTCCGTTTCCTCACAATATGAATCTGGGTGGTAAGGTTCCACCACAAAAGGGTTTGTGACCAAGCCCTGAAACAAGGTGTCAGAGCGGAGTTTCTTAGCAGGGGGCTGAGAGGACACAGGTGTTGCCTTTGTACCTTTGAAGGGGCAGAGCTAGGAGGGATGTTGGAGTAACTACTAAAGTAGTTATGGTCTTTCTCGTAAAAGTTAGCCATAAATGTCATTGTTTTCATGACCCTATCGATGTCTGCAGAGCTCCCCTCTTTGGAGCTTGGAATAACCCCAGGATATAGTTCCTCATCAGTGCCCATATCTTCAACAGTGGGGGGGGGGGGGCAACTCTTGTTTTAGGGGTAGGATCTGAACCCATGGCTTTGTCTGCCTCCTTTGGGGCCTTCCGTTTCTCTTTATGAACATGGGGACCTAAAGAAGTCTTGTGTTTATCCCCTCCCCCATGGCTAGAGGAATGATTTTTTTTAATGGGTTTCTGAAGGTTTCGACACATTGTGTCGAGTTTCGGAGGCGGGATGGGAAGAGGGACGTGTAGTTTCAGGAGTGTCGTCAGACGCGATGCGTGTAGCCCCTTCAGAGTGGCAAGCGGTATCGTCTTCCGACGATTGAACCTCGGGGACTGTTGATTGGGCGACACCCTTATCAACCGAAGAAGGTTGGTTTTTGTCATGAGGCGAGCGGGAACGCCCAGAGGACAAGGATTCATTTGACTGCTCTTGTGGTGTCATCCGGCACCGCTCGCTCAGCCGGGTCTGAAAGGGGTGGTAGGATGTGACACGCTTTTGCCGCTAGGTGTTGTCCCCAAAACGTGGCCGCCGGCCAGTCCGTCAGGGTCAGGGGGCGTGCATGAGGGTGTCCGAAGTCACCCCTTTGCCCTCACCGTCCGATTCAGCAGCGTTGCTGACATCGCTGAATGTCCACTCTACTTCCAAGACCTCTAGTTGCCTGGCGTAGTGGGCCCAGCGTTTAGTCGAGCGGTCTTGAAGGTTTTTTGGCTTGAAGAGCTTGCAAGCTCAACAGGTAACCTCGGGAGGGTCTTGTGGGAGACACATATTGCACGTATTGTGCCCATCTACCCTCGGGACCTTCCCTGTTACGCTTAAGGCAGAATTTGAATTGAGTACTCTCCATATGTACCCAAATGGCAGCGGGCAGGTATATGTAAGAAAGGGGGAAGAGCCTATATGACCACCCCCCACTCTCCCTACTGTATAGGGGCGAGGCCAGAGGCCTTCCAAGGCCCGGAGTCTGTCGTGGCAGTTCTCAACAGCCGATTTCCTCGATCTTCACCAGCGTCTTTCTTCAGCGTGCGGTGAAAGACAAAGGGGGAGTATTAACCGAAATTGAGAACTATAAATGGCTTTGCGCCAAGGAACTCTGCAACATGCGTCCGACAAGTAAGGCGGAAAAAAACAATCTGAGGGACCTACATGCGTGAGAGATCATGGGTACAGGGGACGTCACAATAGGGATAGTATTAATGGCACAGCCCTATTTCGATGTCCATTTTCGAAAAACTAATACTCTGCAGCTTCCACTAGATGTCAGCCTATGCACACCATGTGATCTAGCAGGCAGACATCTAGTGGAAGCTGCGGAGTAAATATATAATACATTACTCACCTTAATCGTATTTCTGATGCTTGTATCTGCTTGGATTCACATGCTCTGCATCCGACATCTATTGGTAGTCAGAGTATTACAAGATTTGCTTTCCAAAGTCGAAAAAGGACATTGACAGGGCGTGTTAGTAATACTATCCCTAGTGTGACGCGTACTGTACCCATGGTCCTTCATGTACTGTACCAATGGTCCTTCACGCATCGAGGTCCCTCAGATTGTATGGTTCGGACATGAGGTTGCATGAAGTGTAGGGCGAGTACAGATGTGATACAGCAGAAAAACATCTATGAAGGAGGAAGGGTGGGCGCATGTGACTAAGCAGATACAAGCATCAGAAATCCGATTACGGTGATTAATGTATCCCTTCTGAGGCTTGTGAATCTGCTTAGATCCACATGCTTTGCATAGATTAGCAAGCAGTATCTGTAGAAGGTGGTAGAATGTGAGAAGGTACAACAGCAAATCGATGTTTTAGAACTGCTTGTTCCACCTGTGAATCTGCTTTGGAGCAAGTGTCAATGCAATAATGCTGTGTGAAGTTATGAAAGGAACTTCATGTAGCAGCCTTGCAAATGGCACCTAGAGGGAAGTTTGCAATGAAGGCTAATGTCGCTCCGGTAGAGTGGACTCGGAGTGAAAGGTAAAACTGTTTTGGATAGGGAATAGCAGAGCTGTATGTACTGGCCTATAGGTTTGGAGATGGTGTTTGATATATGATCGCCTTCTAACCCAGGTACTATGGAAACAAAGAGTTTGTCTATTTACCTTAGGGGTTTAGTTTTGTCTACATAGTACAAGACCACTATCCGTACATCAAGTGTATGGAGGCTTCTTTTAGCCGAGTTAGGTGGATTTTGAAAGAAGGTAGGAAGTTCTATGGATTAACATGGAACTTTGAAATGAACTCCGGTGAAAACCTAGGGTGTGTTCTGAGGACAATTGTCTTTGTGGATGAGGAAAGGCTTACCGGCGCTTCTTATAGCAGTGATGGCTACTAGGAATGCAGTCTTGTAAATTAAGTGTTTTAGACTGGCCTGGTACATAGGCTCAAAGGGCGTACCAATGAGGTTTGAGAGCACGATATTAAGATCCCAACCCAGAGGAGGTTTCGTGATGGGAGGGTATAGCGTCTTTATCCCTTCCATGAATGCTTTAATGACAGGAACTTCCCAGCAGGACACTGTTCTGTGAAGTGGTGTAAGCGGACAGAGCCGCCAGGTGTAATTTGATGTAATTGAATACTAGCCCAGAGTCTAGTAGGTAAAGCATGTAATGTAGAACGTTAGCTGGGGAACATTCGATTGGGTTCATGGTTTGTGCCCTGCACCATATCACAAATCTCTTTCACTTGTTCAAGTAGCAGTGTCTGGTGTTCGGTTTCCATGCCACTTTAAGGATATCCATACACCGTTGTTGAAGATTCAAATGGCCGAACTCTATAACTTCAGGAGCCAGGCTGCCAAGTTCATAGATTGACAAGGGTGGACAGATGCTCCCTTGTGTTGAGTTAGCATGTTGTAAGGGCACGGGAGCTTGATCGGGTTGCACTTGGCCAGTTTAAGCAGATGAGGAAACAAAGGTTCTTTTGCCCACATAGGAGCAACCAGGATTAGAGCAGCTTGTTCCTAGTGCATCCTGTGCGCTATCCTGCTCAGGAGTGTTGTCGGAGGAAAAGCGTAAGCAAATTTCCCTAACCAGTTCATCCACAGGGCGTTCCCTTTGCACCCTGATTGGGGAAAACTGGACGCAAAGTCTGGGCATTTCGCATTTAGGCTTGTGGCGAACAAGTGTAATGGGGGATGACCCAATTGAAGACTCCATCAAGGATATATCTGTTGAGTTGCCACCTGTATTCTCCTGGTAGAGGGCATCTGCTTAGACTGTCTGGCAAGAGCATTGAGTTACTCTGGAACGTGTTGTGAGGTTTGAAACATGTTTCCGCTTGCGTGCCCACTTCTATATTCTTTGGGATAGCCTGGACAGACTTAGTGAGTGTGTGCCTCCCTGCTTGTTTATGTTGAACATAGCAGTAGTAGTAGTTGTCTGTGAGGACTTGCACTGTCTGATCAGAAAGAGGTTGCTGAAAGGCTTGAAGTTCTAGGAAGTTGATGAGTTTTTGGGCTGTAGATTGTGTCCACTGGCCATGGGGTGTGTGGTGGAGGAAGTGAGGGGGGGGCCCCCCACCCCCCATCCGGCAGGTGGTGAGTCTGTAGTTAGAATCGCTTGTGCGGGTAGAACATAAAAGCGTTTTCCTTTTAGCAGGTTGTCCCTGGACCAAGAGCCTGTATCAGGGTTAACGAAACAGCCACTAGATCATCCCACTGACCGCTTGCCTGAGAACATTGCTTTGCTAAAGATTTCTGCATTGGTGCATGCATCGGTGCGCGCGTGGTACTAAGTGAATGCATGAGGCCATCATCCACGGCAAGCGTATTACTTTGCGTACAGTTATCTGGCGACCAGCCTTGTAACGAGGTACATGCAACAGCATGTTTTGTACTCTCTCGTTTGACAGGAAAGCCAGTTCTTTTGTCTTTAAAATGGCACCCAGAATTATTTTTATTTAGCTGGGAACTAGACTTAAACTGGTAGTGAACTCCAGCTATTTTGAATCACAGGTATTTCCTGTGCGCAGGAGCATTGAAATATGAAAGTATGCATCTTTCATATCCAATGTTGCCATGTAATCCTCCTGTTTAAAGAGGGTATTACTTCTTGAAGCGTGGTCATGCAAAACTTTTGAGGTTTGACATATTTGTTAGCAGATCTAGTACTGGGCACATGGACAGGTCTTTCTTTGGCACAAGGAAGTACGTTGAATAAATACTCTTGTTTACCTGATTTGCTGGGAAGATCTCTATGGCGTTCTTTTCCAGCACGGTCTTTACTTCTGCCTATAGTATGCGCCGCTCTTCTGGCCTCATCTTTCTGTGTCACAGTGAACACCACCCACTTGTCTGACGTTATCCCTTCCCATGTGTGGGTGAAATGCGAGATTTGACCTCCTACTGGAGTGGCATTGGAGGGGATATGTAGCACCGCGTAATTGCTTGGGAGGTGGTGGCAGAGCCTCTCCCAGGCAAGGTTCTGCCTTGTCCTTTGGATCTTTAATTCCCTCTTTCAAAACCAGAAGAGTAAGATTGTCCTTGTGAGGGGCCCCTTGTTCAAGACAGTCCGCCCTAATTGTATCTGACCCCAAAACCTTCTGGAGTTTGAGGAACCCCGTTGGACGTAAAGGTTGTTGGTTAGCTGGCAGAGGGATTTAAGAGCATCATATTCAAATTTTGTGCTCGAGGGCATCTTCGACGGCCTTGCCGAAGAGGTTCCACTGGAATTTTAAGGAGGGTGGCCGGTGTCTCCAATTTAAAACCAAACTGTATAAGCTGGGCATGGCACTTAAGTGTGCCTACTGCGATGATGTGGCCCGCATTGTCTGCCGCATCAAGATTGTTTTTGAGGATGCAGTTGGACATCTGCTTGCCCCCTGAGATGGTGCTTAATAGTTGTGATTTTAGGGGATTTGGAAACGCTTTGATCTGGTGTTCCAAGTCATCCCACTTATGTCAGCCATAACTATGAGGGTAGAGTTGTTTGCAATTCTAGCCTGAAATACCGCTGAAGATGCGACCTTTCTTCCGAAAGTGTACATTGTTTTTACTTTGTCTGGTGGGGCTTCATCCGACGCAAAGGGGTTGCCGGACCTCTTCCTAGTAGTTGTAACAAGTGAGTTAGGTTTTAGGGGGTCTGTGGGCATTGGCCTGAGTACATTTTCAATTCTAGGTTTAACCACCCTTGTGAGGATAGGCGTAAGTAAGGAAGGCTGTATACGTCTTAACAGGATAAACTGCGTGGCGGACCGCTTGTCGCCAAGAATGTCATCCACAAAGTCCTGGTCTCCTTGTGCGTCTTGGGTGTCAATACTGCAATGTTGGGCAGCCAGTTTGTGGTTTTGGAACCAGTTATCTATAGGTTAACAGGTTAATCAGCTACAGGCCTGGTGGTCAGGCTCAGGCGACTGGATGACAGATGTCATTGTAGAACTGGTCCTGACTGTATTGGTCTCAATGGTCACCCCCAGAGCCGGGGGTCTTGCGACCCTGAGGGATCGATGGCAAACAAGTCCTGAGAGGGGCCTTGATAAATGGATGTGGAGGGGCCTACGATGGAAGTGCTTGGCTGTGGATCAAGATGTGGGTTTTTGGCAGGGGGATTGAGGTTTTGTGACTCCTGACTGGGAGGCATCTCTAAGGGACGCAAGTTCTACTGGGTGCCTATCCATAAAGTCAACCAAGCATGACATTTTCATAATTTTGTTAACTCATAGGTGGGTGGGAAACCTTAAGGGGTAGGGGTGGTATCTGCTCTCTGTGTTGCATTGCCACTGTGATAGTATCTCCAGGGAAGGGGAACCCCTATCCTGGGAGCTCAAGGTCTACAAAAGGTGACGAGGATTTTGCTTTTATTGGCGATTTGGTCTTTAAAAAAGTAGCAGGGACAGGTTTTTTTTAATGAGTTCCTGCATTTTCAGCATATGTTTAGGAGACGCAGATACGCCTTTCTTTGCCCGTTTTCCGGCGCAGAAAAGGAGGGCTTTTTATGCACGGTGTCAAAACCGGCTTTTGAGGTCAGTTTCGGGGGCCTGTCAAAAGTCAAAGGCGTTAGCTACGGCCCAGAGGACAGGGAGGATCTCGAAGCTTTTTCCGCAGACACAGCATGGGCTTCGACAGTCAACGATTTTGTCGATGGTCAGCCATGTGGTATGTACTTGGCGTGTTTGGACGCGTGTGTACTATGGCCGCCAGGTGTCTGTTACAGAGCCGTTGGCCTGCTTAGTGCAGTCAGGGTGCCGCACATGCAGTTCTGATAAACCCGGGTCTCTTCGGCATCACTAGGGACACTGATACAGCCCTCGCTGGATTCCCCTGCGTCACTTCGATGGAGGCTCCGGCCTGCATGATGTGGACGGCCCAACGTTTCGTCTGGGGGTCTTAAACAGTTTTCGGACAAAAAAGTTTGCAGGACTTGCAAAGCATTTCTGGGTGGTCCCTAGGGAGACAGTAATTGCACACTCAGTGTGTGTCCTTCCACAGCAACTTCCTATGGCATATAGGGCAACATTTAACAGGCGTCTTTGATAAATGGAAAGGGCAGTTTGGCGACAAAAGGGAAATACGGTTGGCAGAATATGCATTTACTAAAAGGAGTAGCTATACAAGACCCTCCCCTCCCTCTACTGTAAGGGCCGAAGAGGCAGTGTCTGGTCGTCAAATCAGTCAGACGTAGTCGATGATGGAGCTGTTCGCCGAGGGCCATCGAGCGGTTGGATGGTGCTGTGGCAAAAGCGGACAGTAAAAAAAGAAAAAAAGAAAGAGAATAGTTTACCTGTAACTCCATTTCTCCAGCATTGGCATCTTTCATGGATTCACATGCTTAGAATATTCCCCGTCGTCAGACTGGGACCCCTCGGTACACATATATAGCCTTTTCTTATAGGAAAACTTCTGACACTTTTGTGTCCCATCTACGTCCTTTTAGGACCCGCCTACGCATGCTCCGTAGGCCGTCCCAGTATAAGAGGCCCGCCCCCGCGGCTCCCCTTCAGATTTCGGCCCCTCCAAAGTAGGAAGGGTTAAATTTTATCAAGCAAATACATTGCATTCCGGGGAGGTTGGCGGGAGCATGTGAATCCATGAAAGATGCCAATGCTGGAGAAATGGAGTTACAGGTAAGAAACTATTCCCTTCTCCAGCATTGGATCTTTCATGGATTCACATGCTTAGAATAGAATGTATAGCAGTAACATCTGAAACGGCGGTGAGAATGTAATGTAATATACCCTCACCATAATACACAATGCATATGTACAGCAGGAATAAGTTAACTCATATAACCTTATCCACATAAATTATACGGTCATCAAAAGGTAGAAAAACCGACTCTCCACAGCGTGGAGCTTACCTTACTGAAACAGATGGCGCAGGACAGCTCTTCCCATCTGCACCTCGTCCGCATGCTGCCTGGCAAGGCAGTAGTGGCGGGTAAACGTGTGGGGGACTGACCATGCCACAGCCTGGCATATGTCTGTCAGCGGAATTCCTGCCCATAATGCTGCTGAGGAGGACGTTGCTCTTGTAGAATGGGCTCTAGGATGCCCTTGCAGCGGCCTTCCGGCCTTGGAGTGGCAAAACGCAATCGTCGATGAGACCCATCGAGCCAATCCTTTAGAGATTGCTTTTCCCCTCGTCGAAGGACCATATGCGATGAGCAATTGTCGAGTAGACCTGAGTTCCTGTGTACGATGTAGGTAAAATTTCAGAGCCCTCTTAACGTCCAAGGTATGAAGAGCTTTTTCTGCTGCCGATGATGGGATCGCGAAGAAAGTAGGGAGAACAATGGACGAGTGTTTGTGATACACTGTCGGAACTTTTGGGACGAACGTGGGATTAGTTGCCAGGACCACCTTGTCCTTAAAGAATCTTTAGTATGGCGGGTCTACGACCAGCGCTTGCAGTTCCGAGATTCTCCTAGCTGATGTGATAGCAATCAAGAATGCCAACTTCCACGACATGAATTTCATGTCAGACGTGGCCATAGGCTCAAAGGGCGGTTTCATTAAGCCTGCTAACACTGTGTTGAGACTCCAAGTTGGAGGGAAACGTTTCACCGGGGGAAAAGTTTGAAATAAACCCCTCATGAAGTGTTTCACCAGTCTGTCGCTGAATAGAGGAGATGACTGTCTCTTCCTTGTGAACCTCGAGATGTCCGCCAGGTACACCTTTAACGATATGAAGAATAAACCTCTCTCCGCCAAGAGAAGCCGGTAAGGTAGAACTTGTTCCGGCGTCACCGTCAACGGTTGTAGGCCTTGCTGTCCTAGACACCATTCACAGAACCTCCTCCACTTATAGGTGTAAGATTTGTTGGTAGAAGGGGCTCGAGCCGCCTGCAGAATTTTTTTGACAATCCTCCAAAACATCTAAAGCACCGAACTCCGAAAAGTCAGGAGCCAGGCTGCAAGGTTGAGACTGTCCGGGTCGTGATGCCACACCGTGCCTTTGTCCAGGGATAGTAGGTTCGGGACTCTCAGAAACGCTATTGGATGCTCCAGCGACAGGTGAAGCAGGTCGGAGAACCACGGTTGCCGCGGCCAATACGGTGCCACTAGAATTACCCGGCAACTGTATCTGCGTATCCACTGTACTGTCCTCCGTATGAGGGGGGGAACGGAGGAAAAGCATAAAGGAACATGTCCGTCCATGGGAAGGAGAAGGCCTCCCCCATGGAACCCTCCTGAGGCCATCTGCTTGCGAATTGCTCGCATTTCCTTGGTCCTTGGTTGCGAAAGCGTTTAGAGTGGGGGTGACCCCATTTCTCCAACACTTTCATCAGCTGAAGTGTGTCCATTTCCCATTCGTGTATCTGGGCCATGCTTCTGCTGAGGGAATCTGCTTGCGAATTCCTCACTCCCGGGAGATGGTGAGCCACGATGGAAATCCTGTGCTTCAATGCCCAAGGCCATGTTCTCTGGGCCTCTATGGAAAGCGTTCTTGATCGCGTCCCTCCTTGTTTTCTCAAATAAAACATGGCCGTCGTATTGTCGGTCAGTACTCGGACTCGCGATCCCTTGATGTGTGGTAGGAATGCCTTCAAGGCCCATCGTACTACTCTGAGCTCTAACACGTTTATATGTAGGAGTGACTCCGTTGGAGACCAGCGACCTTGCATTTGAAGAGTACCCATGTGAGCTCCCCATCCGGTTAGGGACGCATCCGCGACTATGGCTCGCTGAAACTCCGGTTCCTGTAGTGGTACATCGTTGTTCAGATTGTGGGAACTCTGCCACCACTGAAGGGTCCGAAGCAGCTTGTCGTCGTCGATGGTCATCTTGTCTGACCACGATCCTTGGGCCTGCGTCCATCGGTCTGCGAGGAATTCCTGGACTGGCCTCATGAATAGGCGACAGTTTGCCACCAGATGGATGCAGGATGCCATGGCCCCTAAGACCGAAACGTATTTCCTCACTGAGAGCCTGGTGGTTTGTCGTAGTCGGCTCACCAGCTGATTGCGTTTTGAGGTTCTGTCGGGAGAAGGCTTCACTAGCCCCAACTGGGTCTCGAACTGTGTCCCCAGGAACACCAACGTTCTCGATGGCCGCAGAGAGGATTTCTCAAAGTTTATGGCAAATCCCAGCTGTTGCAGAAGCTGCATGGTGGCTTGCAAACTTGTGTTGGTCGACGCTGGGGAGGATCCCCTTACCAGCCAGTCGTCGAGGTATGGGTATACGTGGTGGCCTTGCTTCCTTAGCCAGGCCGCTACTGGGGCCAGGCATTTCGTGAATGTTCTGGGGGAAGTCTTGAGCCCAAAGGGAAGAACCGTGAACTGGTAGTGAATCCGCCCTATTACAAATCTCAGGAATTTCCTGTGTTTGCGACACATTGGAATATGGAAGTACGCGTCCTGTAAGTCCAGGGACGCTAGAAAATCCCCTTCTTGAACGGCGCGGATCACTTCCTGCAGCGTGAGCATTTTTAATTTTAGTCTCTTTAAAGACTTGTAGATATCGCGTAAGTCTAAAATGGGACGCCATTTGCCGTTCGGCTTTTTTACGACGAAATATCTTGAGTAGACTCCTGGACCTCTCTGTGATGTTGGAACTAATTCGATCACACCCTTTGCCAACATGAGTGTTACCTCTTGTTCCAGTATCCTCAGATGGGAATGAGCAGTGAACGCAGGTGAATGTGCGGAGGGCTGTGCTTGAATTGTAGAGAGTGCCCGTTCCTTACAGTGTCCAGCACCCATTGATCCGTCGTTATTCGTTCCCATTCGTCGATATATGCGGACACTCTCCCCCCCCCCCAGAACGGTGTGTTGACTGTCACTGCTGATCTTTATTTTGCTTGTCTCTCGACGACGACGGATAGGATGGTCTCTTCCTGGACCTCTGGAAGTTCCGGCATCGGTTTGCCGTTTGGGAAGCACACCTGTATCCCTGGGAGGGGTAAGCCGACCTGTCGAAGGATCCGTCTCCAGACGCAGAGAATCTGGAATTACCTGAAGCCCCTCTAAAGGGACGAAAAGACTTGTATCTTAGGCCACTCTGGAGGGCACCCAATGAATGTGCCGTGTCCGAGTCCTCTTTCATTCCCTTTAGGGCCTCGTCTACCTTCTTTCCGAATAGAAGGTCTCCCTCAAAAGGCATATCTAATACTTTGTATTGTAGCGCTAGTCTGAAGTAGGTACACTTGAGCCATGACTGTCGTCGTAATACGACCCCATTATTGACTTGCTTGAAGCCCAACTCAGCGAGGTCCACCGCAATGTTTATTGCGTTTAAGTCGCGCATGGACGGAACATCGCTTTTCCTGACATGGAGGAAAAGTTATCGAACTCCAGTACACAACCTTGTACAAAATATTAAGACGACGCAAGGAGATCCCACTACTTTGGAGACGGTTGAAATCTGAAGGGGAGCCGCAGGGGCGGGCCTCTTATACTTGTACGGCCTACGGAGCATGCGTAGGCGGGTCCTAAAAGGACGTAGATAGGACACAAAAGTGTCAGAAGTTTTCCTATAGGAAAAGGCTATCTATGTGTGCCGAGGGGTCCCAGTCTGACGACGGAGAATATTCTAAGCATGTGAATCCATGAAAGATCCAATGCTGGAGAAGTCTATGAATAAACTTAAACTAGTCAAAAGGCATCAGCCTGGAAAGGAACTCTGCAACTTGCGACAGACTACGATGGTCTAAAGAAACAAACTAAGGGACCTTGACGTGTGAAGGACCATGGGTAGAGTACAAGTCACTATGGATACACGCTTTGTCGACATCCATTTGACTTTCCAAAACAATTCTTGTAATACTCTGCGACTACCACTAGATGTCAGACTTTGCAGAGCATGTGATCTTAGCAGATCCACAAGTCTCAGATTATATATGGGATACATTACTCACCATAATCATTTCTGATGCTTGTATCTGCTTAGATTCACATGCTGTGCATGGGCAGACATCTAGAGGAAGCTGCAGAGTATTACAGTTGTTTTCGAAACTCGAAAAGGGCCGTCGACCTGGCGTGCCAGTAATACTATCCCTAGTGTGACGTCCACTGTACCCATGTGTCATGATGCCTACCCCCAGGCATCATGACCAAGCCCATCAGCCCCGGGAGCAGGCATCTAGACATTTAGTAAAACCTCAGCAGCCCCGGCTAGGGGCCATCTGGGTTCAGTCCTGGCGCCAGGCTCATAGTAGGAATCAGTCCTGGCGCCTAAGGCGCCAGGCTCATAGTCATTGCTTACATGAAGCCTGAAAGGGACTATTTTTCTACAGGGACTATTTTTTACTCGGGTGCGATTCTAGGGATTTCTTACCTGGGACTAATTTTGAGGCTATTTAAACCACACCCGACCAGCAACACACGCTTTGCGTTATTCTGCATCCAGCAGCGTAACACTCACAGTGCCTGCAGCCTGCATCCAGTATTCTGCCACGCCCGCCTGGAATCCAGAGCTCCTAAAACAAAGAGGAAAGAAAGGGACAAGGTTAGAAAAATAACATTTCTATTCCAAACCCGATTCTGGATCCATCTCATCTCCGGACCTGTAAAGAACATCATTTCTGCACGCGCCGCACCTCCAGCTGCATCGCCGCGCCATACTCGCCAGTCTTCACAGCATCCTTCGGGTCGGCGCTGCCTCATCATTTCTTCGCCGAACTTCGGCACCTAGGAGACAAAAGAAAACCACAAGGTGAGCCGAGGGAACCAACAAATATCATTCTTAGCACCATAGACTCACCTGATTTACCACCAGAGGCATCCTTTTGTGACTCTCCATATTTTCACGTGCCGCATCTGTAAAGAAACAAAACACCACGCTTTCCTCGTGCAACATTTACCGGACAGCGCCAGGTAATACAGACTCTTACCTGAGCGCCACCAGCTGCCACAAGAGCATTTTTTCACGAGCCAGCTGCAAGACAAGAAAGGAAGGGGGGGGAACAAGAGTGAACATCGGGCATATTAAACTCTATGAACTTAATACTTACTGGCCCTCACCAGGAACCTCAGAGTCAATACTCTACGGAACTCTCCCGAGCCTTCAAACCAGTGAAGTAACTGGAATCAACGCACCCCTACAAATCCACGTAGGATGGAGCTCATCTTTCAAGAATATAAGGTGAGATTGCTGCGAGGGCATTTCGGAGGTGATTAGTTCGGGAGGACTGTGGGGGTGCCATCACTTGAATCCACAAGTGGCTAAATCCATCTCTCCACTTGCAGGAGAATATTTCTACGGGCTAAGCAGGCAAGATTAGGAGGGCAGATCCAGTCAGTCATCGCTGCACTACACATCACGTGGGTGGAGACCGCAGCTGTCCGGGTCCGACCGACGCCCCTGTGGGAGCCAGGTGAGCGTAACACCATGATCCCTCATGCGTCAAGGTTCTTCAGATTGTTATTTTTCTGGCTTGAGGTAGCACGCGGTGTAGCGCGAGTACAGTTGTATCCAAGCAGATACGTATCAGACAAGCTCATAAGCATCCATGCGCCTTCTCTGAGGGGAGGAAGGGTGTGTTGCATGTGAATCTAAGCAGATACAAGCATCCGAAATACAATTACGGTGAGTAATGTATCCCTTCTGAGGCTTGCGGAATCTGCTTAGATCACATGCTGTGCATAGATTGGCAAGCAGTGTTAGGCGGTGGGATGCGAGAAGGTTCATGAGCAAATAAAGGTCTTGGAACTGCTTGTCCCACTTGCGTATCTTGGAATGAGTGTCAATGCAGTAGTGCTGAGTGAAAGTATGTATTGAGCTCCATGTGGCTGCTTTGCAAATACTGGTAAGGGGACATTGGCAATGAAAGCCAGGGTGGCTCCTGTGCCTCTTGTGGAGTGAGCCCTGGGCGTAAAAGGCATTGTCTTATCAGATAGGGAATAGCACAGTTGTATACATCCGACTATCCACCTAGAGATGGCATTCTTTGAAATGCGGTCATCTTCTCTGCCTGGCGCTATGGAGACAATTTATCTGTCTTTCTGAGTGGTCTGGTTTACATAGTAGAGGACCGCCCTCCTCACATCTAGTGTGTGGAGTTTTACCTCAGCTGAGCTGTTGGGTTCCAGGAAGAAAGCCGGTACCTCAATTGACTGGTTTACGTGAAATTTGGAGATTAATTTAGGGGCAAACCTACGGTGAGTACGTAAGCCCAGCTTGTCTTTGTGTACAACAAAGAAAGGATCCTGCACTGACAATGCTTGTATTTCACTCACTCTTCTTATGGAAGAGATAGCCACCAAGAAGGCGGTTTTGTAAGTCAGGTGTTTTAGACTAGACGTGTGCATTGGCTCGAAAGGGGGTCCCCACGAGCTTAGCGAGTACGTCGTTGAGATCCCATCCTGGCAGTAGGTTGGAGTCTCCTTACTCCTTCCATGAATGCCTTGTTGACAGGCACCTTCCACCACAAAACCCCATTACGGGGAAGGGGTGTAGGCTGATAAAGCCGCCAGGTGGACCTTTAGGGATTGGAATACTAACCCTGCATCTAGGAAATGGAGCAGATTTTATTGCTGGTTGAGTGGGAGACCGCTGCTGCAGTGCGCCTCGGCTGGCGAGTCCCCCTTATTGAACTGCGTTTCCTGATTTTTGCCGTCTGTGTGTTGTTCTATCGCTGGTGCGCCCCGTGCTTTTATTCTCCCTTCCTGGTCCCTGCTTCTTCCCCGCCCTCCCTCCCAACACCTTGATTGGACAGTGTTTGCATCTTACTGCCCGCCCCCCAGGTCCCCTCCCCCCCCCGGGAAGCCCTCTGCCCGGCAGCCCCAGCGGCTGAAGGCCCAAGGCAAAGGGCGGCTCCCATTGCAGCGGCTCCTGTTGTGTCCGCAGGGGACACCAGTTGCTAGTCAGTATCCACAGGTTAGTCCCACTAACCTCCCAGCCTACCCCACCTTCAGACTCTTATTCATGGCTGTGCTGTCCCCCGTGTTGTTTTAACACCGGTATCAGCATTTAAAATGTGCATTGTGAAAACTAGGCCTTTTTCTCCCCCTTCAGGATTCTCAAACTTAGGTGGCTTCTCACCGGATCTAAAGTTGAACATTTGTAAACTCTTCACCCTGAGACTCTGTCCTATTGTGCAACTTCATTGCCGCTCACTATCTTGTCTGCCTACTCTTGCCAGTGTCTCCCCCTCTCCTTCCAGCCCCTCCTCTCCCACCAACTCTATGGTGCTCTCTGTCTCTCCTATCTTCTCTAACTGCTTCTCTATTGACTATCCTGCTCTCCTCAATAAATCTGGTAGGAAGTAGTTTAAAAAGGACATCGAGGTCTCCAACCCAGGCCTCCCTATCGCTGACACCTACACCAGTGCCTACTCCAAGGAAACTCTCGCTGACATCCTCCGTCGTGCCTTCACCTGATTTATGGACCCTTCGTATATATGGTCTCTGTGCCCTCTCTCCTTTCTCCTCTTCTCCCATTAATGGTGGGACCTGTTGGGACGCCCTCCTGGCCTCCTTCCTTTCCTCGAAGGTCATCATTAAATGTTTACTCTACTGGGACCGTCTTGGTCCAAGGCCCTCAGGCCAACCTTCACCTCTTTGATAGATGCTTCCTGCGCCTCATCAACTTTCTTTCTTTTCCAGCTGTCCCCCATCCCCTTTCCTTGGCCATCTTGCCTTCCCTCTCCCTCTCTGCCCCCCTCTCGGGATCCTTCTACACCTCCACAGAGCATACCTATGATCTGTACCCCTGCCCGGAAGTCCTTCAAGGATGACAACCTTCTCCACATTGCCACTCTTAACTCTCGCTCGGCAGTCAAACATTCATCCGATATCTGCCGCCTTCTAGAAGAACTTGACCTCAATGTCCTCGGTCTCACTGAGACATGGTTCACAGCCAGCTCTGTCACCAGCTTTGACATGCTCCTACCCGACAGCTACGAGATCCTCTCCGCGCCCAGGCCCCACCGCTCCGGCGGGGGTGTAGCCCTCATCTTCCCCTAGTGGATTCTTGCATCTGTAACTCCTATGCAGACCTACTCCTCTTTTGAATGCCTCGTCTGCAGTCTCTCTCTCTCCCTTAGCCATTCCCTTACTGTGGCTACTATCGGCCACCTGGTCAGATTTCTTCCTTCCTCTCTGAGTGAGGAAACCTCTCCTCACTCCTGCCCTCGACCACTCAACTCCTCCTTCTTCTTGGAGACTTCAACATCCACCTGGATGCCTCCGGTCCCCCCTCTGGACTCTTTCGCAACCTCTGCGACTCTCACTCACCATTCTCCCCTCTGGCCCGACTCATATTGCAGGCACACTCTTGATGTTCTGATCCCCTCAGACCTTCCCCTCTGTCCCCCTCTCCTCTCCTCTCCTCTCCTCTCCTCTCCTCTCCTCTCCTCTCCTCTCCTCTCCTCTCCTCTGGAGTGATCACTTTCTCCTATCCTCCCACCTCTCAGGCCAAGCCACCTCCATCACTGCCACCCTCCTTCACAGTCATCCGACCCATGAAGCGCGTGTCAGTTGAGGATTTCGCGGCCACCTTCTCACCCGCTCCTCACCCCCTCCTCCCCCTTTGGCTGACTCACCCTGACACAGCCCTCTCCACGCGCCACTCTTCTATATCCGATACTCTTGATATCCTTGCCCCTGTCATGAGAATCTGCTTGAAGCCCAAAGCCAAGTGGAACTCCTGGTACGACTCAGACTTCGTCACCCTAAAACTCAGGTGCAGGGTGGCCGAGAGGAAATGGCATGCTTCATGTTCATCCTCTGACAAACTGGCCTGCCGCCTGCTGCAAAGGCAATACTGTCTCTCTGTCCTCACCAAGAAGAGAGCTCATATCCAAGCCCGCATCTCTGCAGCATCTAACAACTCGGCCGAACTCTTTAAAATCTGCAAGGAACTGGCCAATCCTGCCGCAGTCTCTACCCCTCATATCCCATCCCAGGCCCTCTGCACGGCACTGGCTTCTCACTTCATTTCAAAAACTCAGGACATCCTGCACTCGTTCTCCTCCTATCGCGCGCCCCCCCCGCTATTCCCTCCTCTTCCTCTGGCCCTTCTGCAGCCTCCCCCTCTCCTTCCTTCCTTCCTTCCTTCTCTGCCTTGCCCCTTTTCTCTGCAGACAAGGTTTCTAGACAAGTACTATCTATGAAAGTTTCGCCGAAACAGGTTCACCCCTGTTCCTCCAAACCTATCAAGGACCACATCGACTCCCTGGCTCTTGGCCTGGCTGATTTCTGCAATCACTCCTTCGCCACTGGAGTCTCCCCATCCCTTATGAAGCACCCCCTTGTGCACTCTCTTCTTAAGAAACCCTCTGCCGACCCCTCCTGCGGCTAACTATCGCCCAATCTCCATCACTCCCTTCCTGGGCAAGCTCCTGGAGAAACTGGCCATCTCCCAGCTTAATCTCCACACTGAATCTGTTGGTTGTCTTCATGGCCATCAGTCTGGCTTCAGAGCTGCCAGAAGCACGAAACTGCTCTTCTGAACATCGTGAAGACATGCTCTCCAACCTTGACTCCCAACACCCTGTGCGTCCTCATCTTGCTTGATCTCTCTTCTGCCTTTGACACTGTCAACCATGCCATCCTGCTCAACCGTCTCCGTGATAACCTGTGCATCAGTCAGGCTCTGGTGTCCTTCCTCTCCGATATCTTTTTCTTTACCTGTGGTGTCCCCCAGGGATCTAACCTCTCTCCCTCTCTCCCTGGCTGTTCAACCAATACCTGGCACTCCTTGCCCACCGCATCGCCGCTCTCTGCCCCAATTTTCAGTGCCATGCGGAGGATACCCAGCTCATTTTCAGGCTACCCTCGCCTCCTCCTCTCCGACTGTCTTTATGCTATCCAGGAGATGTGTGCCACCAATGACCTCTGCCTTAATGCCAGTAAGACTGAGATTCTACTCATCAGCACACCAACTCCCTCCTTCCCTGCAGCTCCCTGGCCGGGCTCTGTTGGCCCTCTTCCTGCTCCCACCTGCAAGGCTAAAAACCTTGGGGTCATCTTCGACTCCACACTCTCCTTCTCTCCTCACATCTTTAAGAAGTCACACTACCAGCTGCACCTCCTAAGGGGCATTCTTCCTTTCCTCTCCTTCCCCCAGCAGCTCACCGTCTCCAGAGCCTTGGTTCTCTCTAGGCTCGACTACTCTAACAGCCTCTATCTTAATCTGCCTGCCTCTACTCTCTGCAACTTATCTAGAACAGGACTGCGAGACTTGTCCTTGGCCTCAAGACCAGGGATCGGATCGCTCCAGGACTGAAATCTCTGCACTGGCTCCTAGTGGCTACAAGGATCAAGTTCAAAACCCTCTGCATTGTCCACAAGGCCTTCTGCGGCCTGGGGCCGCAACACCTTCAACTCTCTTCCTAAATATCTTCCTTCTCGAGCTCTTTGCTCATCCGCCTCCAACTCCCTCAGGGTCAGTCGCATCTCCAAACAAGTTGGTGGTAGATCTCCCTCTTCGGCAGGGGCCTCCCTCTGGAACAGCCTTCCTGCCTCCCTGAAACTGGAGAACCATCTTCGGTTCCAGAAGCACCACAAAACCTTCCTCTTTGCTTCTGCTTTCTCTCCCCCTCTCCCCTGCTGAATTCCTGGCTGAAACTGCACTGGTTACCTGGCCACCCTTTCTGATCTTGGGCCCAGGCCCCGCTAGTGCACACCTGCACTGCCTCCCTGGCAACCCCTGCACCTCGGGACTGTTTTCCGCATCCCTACAGTCCCTCTACCAGCACTTCTGTCTGCCTTACCTTGCACTTGCCACCAGCTGGCCGTTTTATTTATCTTATTTAGTCTACTATCCCATGTACTGCACTTTCCCTTCCCCCATGCACTTTCCCTTCCCTCTCCCCATGCACTTGCGCGATCTGAATGACACCTGGCCTAGTAAGATTGGTGTCCGTCTTCCCTTGTTCCCCTCCCTGCCTCGTCACACCTTGAAACACTTGTGTATATGCGCGTTATAAATGCCATGCTATATCATATCAGAATGTGGGAAGGAGTACATTGTATGGGATCGATTTATTTAGACTGGCACCAAATTACAAATCTGCTCCATTTGTCAAAGTAACAGTGTCTATTATTTGGTTTTCTTGATTCTTTCTCAAGTTATCCATGCATCTCTGTGTCAGGTTAAGATGTCTGAACTCTGACTTCAGGAGCCATGCTGCCAAGTTCATTCAGTGAGGCTGCAGGCGCACTGTTAGTCCCTCTTGCTGAGTGAGTAGATTGTACGGGCACAGGAGTTTGATGGGATCGCACATCGCCAGTTTGCGCACATGTGGATACCATGGTTGTCTTGCCTACATAAGAGCAACTAGGATAAGCTTCATCGGTTCCTTGTGGATCTTGTTCACCACCTTCCTCATGAGGGGTTGGGGGAGGGGAGGGAAGGGGGGGCCGGGGGGGAGGGGGGGGAGCATAGGCAAATTTCCCCGACCAGTTCATCCATAGGGTGTTCCCCTTGGAACCTGGCTGGGGACCCTGGACACGAATTCTGGGCATTGACTTTCCACTTGTAGCAAACAAGTCTATTGTGGGGAACCACCATAGAGAGAAGGTGTTCTACGACTCTTTCATGTAGACGCCACTCGTGTTCCTCTGGTAGGGGATCCCTGCTCAATGAGTCTGCTAGAGAGTGGAGTTCCCCTGGAACATGCTGTGACGATAGCAACATCTTCCTTTAGAGTGCCCATTTCCAAATTTGCTGCGCAAGCCTAGACAGATTTGGAGAACGCTGCCCCCCTGTTTGCTGATATAAAACATTGCGGTAGTGCTGTCTGTCAGGACTTGCACGGATTGGTTCTTTAAATGGGATTCAAATGCCCGAAGGGCTTTGAATACTGCCAGAGGTAGCATATTGATGTCGTTTTGGGCTGTCCTGCAAGACCACAGACCCTGAGCTGTGGGATGAAGGCAATGAGCCCCCCAGCCCGCTAGAGGGGCGTCTGTCGTAACAATTGCTTTGATTTCTGGATCGTAGAAGGGTTTCCCCTTCAGCAGATTTTTCCTCATCCACCAGCAAAGATTTTGTACAAGTGTTGGCGAAACGACCACTAGATCGTCCCACTGACCACTTGCCTGAGAGGACGGTTTCGCCAACCACTCCTGCATGGGTCGCATACGCAGGCGCGTGGGATGAACTAGGTAAATGCAAGCTGCCATCATGCCTAGTAAACGCATAGCTTGCGCACCCTTATCTGGCGGCCGGCCAATCAATGCAGTATTTGGAATAACACATTTTGGACTCTTTCCTCGGACGGAAAGTCCAACCCCTGTGTGTTTAAGACAGCTCCTAGGAACTGTTTGGAAGTGCTTGGCACTAGGCTCGACATTTTCTCAATGGAGACGCCCAATTGAAAGAGGAGGTCGATTGTCTTTTGAATATTTTGTCTGCAAATTGGGGGGTTGTGGAGGGGGGGGGGGGGGAGAAGACTCCCCTGTTATGAGCCAGTCGTCCAGGTAAGGGTACACTGGGATTGCCTCAGTGCGTAGGTGTGCTGCCACCACCGCCAGTACCTTTGTGAATACCCTTGGAGCAGAGGCTATTCCCAAGGGCAGCACTTTGAATTGGTAGTGCTGGTTCGCCATCTTGAAAGACAAGAATCTTCTGTGCGCTGGGAACATTGGATATGGAAGATGCCCATTTTCATATTTCAAGGTTGTCATGCAATACCCTTTTTTAGTAGAGGGATTACCTCTTGTAGCGTAGTCATGCAGAACTTTTGTGCCTTGACATTCTTGTTTGTAGGTTGCAAATCTAATACTGGGCACATTGTTAGATCTTTCTTTGGCAAGTAAATTGAATAAATACCCCCGTTTACCTGATTGGCCGGGACGTCTTCACTGGTGTCCTTTATTAGAAGAGTCCTCAAGGAGGATACGCTGGTGTTCTCTTGAGTGGATCTTTTGTTGGGGGGGGGTGGTCATTGAAGCAGTTCGATACAGTATCCGCCTTACCCGATTTATTTTAATTTATTATTTTTTTTTTTGTTTTGGCCTAGTCTCTACAGGTTTGTCCTCATTAGGGATGGGCCTAGTTTCCTTAGGCTTCTCTTTCTGAGAAGTGTTTTCCCTCTGAGGGCTTTTAGCCCTACGAGGGGTCTTTGAGGACTTATGTACCGTTTCCCCCCCCACCCCGGTGCCCAGAGCCATGTTTATCCGACTGTTTGGGGCCTACTACCCGATCTGACGCAGAGCGTCGACTTTCGGGGGGGGGTGGGGGTGAAGGGCCGAAGCCTCGTCTGGACGACTGGCCTTCGGAGAGAGCTTTACACGCGACACTCTCACATTCTTTCGCTGGTTGGGTCCTGTCGTGCGGCGACCTCGAACTAGACCGCCCAGAGGACAGGGACTCAGACCTTTCCCTGGGTGCCATGCGTTGTCGACCACTAAACCCATGTGTCGAGTCTCGACTTGGGGTTATGTGTTTAGTGGTGTGTGATTTTGATGCGCTTCCGCCACCGGGTGTAGTCCCCACAACAGGGCCACAGGCCTGTCCTCTGGGGTCAGGGGTCTGCGCTTGGGTAGCCGGAGCTACCCAGTCACTCTCGCCATCCAAAACGGCGGCGATGCTGCCATCACTGAAAGTGCCTTCTACCTCCATGGCCTCGACGTCCCGCGACAGGGTGTGCCAGTAATACTATCCTTAATGTGACGTCCACTGTACCCATAGTCCTTCTCGTGTCGAGATACCTCAGATGGTTTGTTTCTGACATGATGTTGCATGAAGTGTAGCCCGAGTACAGGTATAGTTAAAGCAGATTATGTATTGGATAAAACCCATAAAAAAAAAAATAAAACACATCTATGCACCTTCTACTCCAAGGGGAGGAAGAAACAGGTTACTCACATGTAACTGTTCTCCAGCATGGATTCACATGCTCATGAATATTCCCAGTCAGGCTGGGAATCCTCGGAAATAGAAAAACATTCAGTTTCGGTTCAAAACTGTCTTTCTCCCACAAACCAATCACTGAGCTCTGGGTCGTACTGCCCCCAGAAATATGATTACGGTGAGTAATCTATCCCTTCTGAGGCTTGTGTAATCTGCTTAGATCACATGCTATGCATAGATTATAGAGCAGTGTTTGGAGAAGGTGGTGGGTTGTGAGAAGGTACAGCGGCAAATAGATGTTTTTAGCACCGCTTGTCCCACCTGAGAAACTAGTTTAGAGTAAGCGTCAGTGCAGTAGTGCTGAGTGTAGGTATGTACTGAGCTCCATGTAGGTGCTCTGCAAATGGCATCCTGCAGGACATTTGCGGTAAAAGCAGAGTAGCTCCTGTAATTCTAGTGGAATGAGTTCTTGGTGCAAAAGGCCGTGTTTTGCTTGATAGAGAGTAGCAGAGTTGTATGCATCCGATTATCCATCTAGGTGTTTTTGGAAATGTGGTCTACTTCTGCCTTGAGCTACGGAGACAAACCATTGGCCTGTTTTCCTTAGCGGTCTGGTCTTGTCTACATAGTAGAGAACCGCCCTCCTTACATCTAATGTATGATATATGATATGATATATGTCATTTGTAACGCGCCTATACACAAGTGTTTCAAGGCGCGACAAGGCGGGTGGAGGGGGAACAAGGGGAGACAGACAACGATCCTACTAGGCCAGGTGTCTTTCAGATCGCGCAAGGGTAAAGGGGAAGGGAAAAGTGCAGGGGGGGGAAAGGTAGAGGGAAAAGTGCAGTACAGGGTTATAGCATACAGGATAAATAAGGGCCAGCTGGTGGCAAGTGCGAGGTAAGCGTAGACAAGTGCTGGGAAGGGGGGCTGTAGGGATACAGACACAGTCCCGCAGTGCAGGGGTTGCCAGGGAGGCAGTGCAGGGGCGAGTGGCCCAGTTGCAGATTCAGTGCAGTTTCAGTAATTTTAGCAGGGGAGAGGGGGAGAGAAAGCAGAGGCAAAGAGGAAGGTTTTGAGGTGCTTCCGGAACCGGAGATGGTTCTCCTCAAGTTTCAGGGAGGCAGGAAGGCTGTTCCAGAGGGAGGCCCCTGCAGCGGAGAGAGATCTGCCCTGAACTCATTGTTTGGAAAAGCGGCTGACCCTGAGGGAGTTGGAGGCGGATGAGCGAAGAGCACGAGAAGGAAGATATTTAGGAAGAGAGAGTTGAAGGTATTTCGGCCCAAGGCCCCAGACGGCCTTGTGGACAATGCAAAGGGTTTTGAACATGATCCTCGCAGTCACTGGGAGCCAGTGTAGTGATTTCAGTCCTGGAGAGATACGGTCCCTGGGCTTGAGGCCAAGGACAAGTCTCGCAGTCCTGTTCTGGATGAGTTGCAAAGGACGGAGAGTAGAGGCAGGCAGATTTAGGTAGAGGCTGTTACAGTAGTCCAGCTTCGTGAGAACCAGGGCGCTAGAGACAGTGAGCTTCTGGGGGAAGGAGAGGAAAGGAAGGATACCTCTGAGGAGGTGTAGTTGGTAGTGTGACTTCTTAGAGACGTCGGATATGTGAGGAAAGAAGGAGAGTGTGGAGTCGAAGATGACCCTGAGGTTTTTTGCCTTGCAGGTAGGAGCAGGAAGAGGGCCAAGAGAGGCTGGCCAGAGAGCTGCAGGGAAGGAGGGAGTGGGTGTGCCGATGAGTAGAATCTCAGTCTTACTGGCATTAAGGCAGAGGTCGCTGGCGGTACACCATTCCTGGGAAGCAGAAAGACAGTCAGAGATGAGGGAAGGAGAAGAGGAGGCTGAGGGTAGCCTGAAAATGAGCTGGGTATCATCCGCATAGCACTGAAAGTTGGGGCAGAGAGCGGCGATGCGGTGGCCGAGAAGTGCCAGATACTGGTTGAACAGCCAGGGAGAGAGGTTAGAACCCTGGGGGACACCACAGGTAGAGAAAAAGATGTCAGAGAGGAAAGACCCCAGTTGGACTTGGGAGGGTCGATTTGAGAGGAAAGAGGTCAGCCACACCAGAGCCTGACCAGTGATACCCAGGTTATCACAGAGACGGTTGAGCAGGATGGTATGGTTGACAGTATCAAAGGCAGAAGAGAGCGAGCAAAATGAGAACACATGGAATGTTAGAGTCAAGGTTCGAGAGCAGGTCCTCACGGATGTTCAGGAGAGCAGTTTCCGTGCTTCTGGCAGCTCTGAAGACAGACTGATGGTCATGAAGGCTACCAACAGATTCAGCATGGAGATTTAGCTGGGAGATGGCCAGTTTCTCCAGGAGCTTGCCCAGGAAGGGAGTGATAGAGATTGGGCGATAGTTAGCTGGGCAGGAAGGGTCGGAAGAGGGTTTCTTAAGGAGGGGGTGCACAAAGGAGTGCTTGAGGGGGGATGGGAAGACTCCAGAGGCAAAGGAGTGATTGCAGAAGTCAGCAAGGGCAGGAGCAAAGGAGTCGATGTGGTCCTTGATAGTTTTGGGGGAACAATGGTGGACCTGTTTTGACGAGACTTTCATAGATCGGACTTGTCTCGAAACCTTGTCAGCAGAAAAAAGGGGAAAGGCAGAGAAGGAGAGAGGAGGGGTGGCTGCAGAAGGGCCAGAGGAAGGGCAGGGGATAGAGGGGGGGGGGAGGGTGATAGGAGGAGAGTGAGGACAGGATGTCCTGAGTTTTTTAAATGAATTGAGGCCAGTGCCCTGCAGAGGGCCTGGGAGTGGACAGGAGAGGTAGAGACTGCAGCAGGGTTGGCCAGCTCCTTGCAGATTTTAAAGAGTTCGGCCGAATTGTTATGGAGTCTTTTCTCAGCTGAGCTTGTTGGGTTTTGAAAGAAAGCCAGTAGCTCAATGGTCTGATTGACAAGGAACTTGGAAATGAACTTGGTGAAAACCTAGGGTATGTTAATATCAATTTGTCTTTGTGGATCACAAATAAATGGTTTTGCACTGACAAAGCTTGCAGTTCTCAGACTCTTATGGAGGTGATCGCCCCCAAGAAAGCCTTTTTATAGGCGAGGTGTTTAAGGCTTGACTTATGCATACGCTCAAAGGGGGTGGGGGTCCCCATGAGCTTTGCAAGTACTACATTGAGGTCACAGCCTGGTGGCGGGTTTGAAATCGGAGGGTGAAGTCTCTTTACTCGCTCCACAATGCCTTAATGACAGGTATTTTCCACCATGACACCTTACTCTGAGAAGTGGTGTATGCGGATAGAGCCACTAGGTGAACCTTTGAGTTGAATACTAACCCTCAGTCTAATAAGCGAAGCATGTAATGAAGAATGTGTGATGGAGTACATTCTATCAGGTTTGTTTTGACTGGCACCAAATTACGAATCTTCTCCACTTGTCAAAATAACAGTGTCTGGTGTTTGGTTTACTTGCCTCCTTGAGGATTTCCATACACCTTTGAGGTAGATTTAGATGTCTAAACTATATGACTTCAGGAGCCAAGCTGCCAAGTTCAAAGAGTGAGGTTGAGGGTGTAGTGTTGCCCTCCCGTGCTGAGAGAGCAAGTTGAATGGGCACAGGTGTTTGATGGGGTCACACACCGCCAGTTAGCGCAGATGTGGATACCACGTTTCTCTCGCCCACACAGGAGCAACTACGATTAATGTAATCTGTTCCTTGTGAATCTTGTTCACCACTCTGCTCATTAGTGGAGTTGGGGGAAAAGTATAGGCACATTTCCCTGACCAACTCATCCACAGGGCGTTCCCCTTGGAGTCGGATTGGGGAAACCTGGGCACCAAATCTGGGCATGCTTTGTTCTCTTTCTGCGAACAAGTCTAGTGAGGGGTAGCCCCCACTGTGTAAAAATGTGATCTACGACAATTTTTTGTCAAGCTGCCGCTCCTTCTCTTCTGGTAGAGAGGGTATCTGCTCAGAGACCACTAGAGTGTTGAGTTCCCCTAGAACATGTTGGGAAGTAGGAAAATGCACTGTTTAAGTGCCCATTTCCATATTTTCTGTGCTAGCCTGGACAGATTTGGAGAATGTGTAAACGTGTGCCCCCCCACCTGCTTGTTTATATAGAAAATTGCAGTGGCGCCGTATGAGATTTTGTACTGATTGATTTGTGAGATGTGCCTCAAAGGTTTGGAGTGCTTGACTACTGCTAGAAGTTCCAGTAGGTTGATGTGGTTCGGTGCTGTGACTTCGACAGACCATGCGCTGTGAGATGAACGTGAAGGGGGGGCCCCCACCAGGAGAGGGATGCGTCTGTTGCAACGATTGCTTGCATTGCTGGGTCATGGAAGGGTTTTCCCCCCCTTCAACAGATTCTCCCTTGTCCACCAGCGTAGAGCTTGTACTAGTGTTGGCGAAACGACCACTAGATCGTCCCACTGACCGCCTGCCTGAGACCACTGTTCGCCAACTACTCCTGCATCGGGCGCATGAACAATCATGCGCATGGGACCAGGTAAATGCACGATGCCATCATTCCGAGCAAGCACATTGCTTTGAGTACGGTTGTTCAGTAAGGGTTCTGGCATGGATTCACATGAACATGAATATTCTTAGTCAGGCTGGGAATCCTCAGTAAAATAAAAAAATAAAAAAGTTTTCATTTCTGAACAGTCTCTCCTAACAAATCACTGAGCTCTAAGTCATACTGCCCCCAGCCAATGACTGCCCTGTACCCAACCCCCTCCCCAGGCAGCCATCTTCAGATTTTTACCGCACATTCCAGCATTACGAGTCCACATGCTTTGCTCTTCGAGTTTTTTGCTGCGTCTTGCTTTTTTGACAGTTAAACTCTTTTCAGTCAATCGAGCCCGTGTGCGCCATCGATCATCCTTCCGACTAACTGGGAAGTTTGTCAAATATTCTTCTTGGAGACTTCCAGAAGATTCTTCAGGCCTACACCATGTGGATCATGTCAAACGACAAGGACGGTGCTTCCCTCTTCAAGCTGTGCTCCAACTGCGGTTTGCGGAATGTGCACATGGACGACAAGCATTCCCAGTTTCTGTATTGCCTGCACCCAACGCACATGGAAGATTGTGCGTTTTGCTGTGGCTTCTCGAGGCGCACATTGAGGGACCAACATCAACGGTTGGAAGCGTGGCTTCAGGCCAAGGCTTCTGCATCCGGTGATACCCAGGGGTATGCCTCTCCCGGATCCAGAAAAGCTGAGCAGGCTTTTAAGTCCTTTGAGGGCGCCACACCCATGCGGGCCCAACACAAGGCCAAGCACCACAAGTGTCAGGACTATGGGATGGAGGAGGTGGAAGAGGTGTCGGGGACTCCGGAAAGCTTAGAAAACGGTATACAGGCAAAGAAGCTACCTTTCCCAGCGGTGCTTGGGACATCTGGTAGTTCTTGCCGTGCACGTGTGTGGCCAGCTGACACTAATTAGCAACAGCTTATCAAGGGCCAATGGCGCACGGCAGGTGTGGCTTATTCTGATTTGTGAGACAAAGTCATGCCGGAGGATTGAGGGAAGCCGCTCGCCCCTGTATTTGTCCTTTTCTAAGCAGGCCATGCGAGCGGACAGCAGTGAAAAGAGGACATGTGGTTTCCATGCCGGTACTTCATTTTCCCTGAGCGATCACTTGAACCTTGCAGTGGCGGAAGAAGGACCCGCGCGTGTGCTACAGGCTACACAAGATTACGTCCGGGAAGGCTTGCGAGCTTCCCAGACGAAAGTTAAGTGCGGGATGGGTGTATGAATACACATGATTACACGGGCTCAAGCTGGTGCTATGTTTATTGTATTCTCTATTGAAAAGGGGCAGTAACTTTTGATGCACATTGCTTATGGGCTCAGAACTCATTGATTACAATAGTGTCCGGAGAGAAAACATGGTGCTGGCCATATTGGTTTGCAGAGTACTGGTGTTTCAATGCCTGTGGCACTAGCACTGGCAGGAAATACAGGCTGCACTCAAGTATCAGTGCTGTTAACTAGATTACTCCGAGTGTGTTCAGTAACACAGCACAATGTTTGTGTTTGGTACAGGTCTATTCTGTTCCACTTAAGTTTCTATCCTGGAAGACAGCTTTTCTCGTGGTCATCACCACTGCACGACGAGTGGGTAAGATCTAGGCCCTATCCTGTAAGCCACTACTTTCCACGAGACAAGGGTGATTCTGTGGACGCACCCCTCCTTCATGGCAAAGGTGCCGTTGGACTTTCATCTAAATGAGCCGTCTGTGTTACCTGTATTTCACCCCCCCCCACCCCCGACGCCTTCGCCGCCGGCTGAAAGGACTGCACTCGCTGGATATGTCTAGAGCACCAATGTTTAAAGTAGCCCACACAAGAGTTTCCGGAAAATGTCTCCGCTTTTTGTGAACTCTGGTCCTGGGAACCATGGGAAGGCCCTGTACAAGGCTTCCATTTACATGCAGCTTTCCGGCTCTCACCCACCATCACCGGTTGGCCAACCGACAGCTGCCTGGCCGTCCGAGCCCATTCCACCAGAGCGATCTCTGCTACAACAACGTTCCTGTCTGGTGTGTCCCTGCAGACGTCTGCAGGGCTGCTACGTGGAGGTCAACGCATACCTTCACGAAATTCTACTGCATCGACAGATTCCAAAGAGGAGTCCAGAGTCGGCCTAGCAGTGCTGCGCAACCTGTTTGCTTTAAGGTGAGCCTCGTAAGGAGGTAAGAGATGCTTATCCTGAGCCTTGCCACCTCCCGTGGTTGTGCATGTGTGTACTGCTATGTATTCTTTATTCATGAGCATGTGAATCCATGCCAGACCTCATGCTGGAGAAGGAACAAGTTACTTACCTGTAACTGTTCTTCACATGCGAACCCTCCCGCCTACCCCTTCTCTTGGTCCTACTACCACTTTATGTGCTACCAAATCTGAAGAAGGCTGCCTGGGGAGGGGCTTAGGTAGAGGGAAGGCATTGGCTGGGGGCAGTATGACCCAGAGCTCCGTGACTGGTTGTTAGGAGAAAGACAGTTCAGAAATGAAACACAGATTTTTTTCTTTTAACAAGGATTCCCAGCCGGACGACGGGGAATATTTATGAGCATGTGAATCCATGCCAGACCCCATGCTGGAGAAGAACAAGTTACTTACCAACTGTAACATTCTTTCGATTGGATGTTCCTCCCAAGTATTCCTCATCGCATGATATTTGCATCCCAGCTCTGATGCTTCCTTTTTTCAGAGGGCGCTGTGTTCGAGGCCACGGAGTCATAGTCTGTTGAGAGACCGTCGAGCGTCGACGTCATCCGCTGCACAAGGGGCTCGAACAGCGCCCGTTACCTCAGTTCTGTTTATACTAAGTCCTCGGGCTCTTAAGGAAGTTTGAGTGCAACTGGCATAAACTGTACGGAGGGGTAGGCTGGGAGGGTCGATGAGGAATACGTGGGAGGAACAGCCTATCAAAAGAACATTATAGTTGGTAAGTAACTTGTTCTTCGAATGGATTGTGTCCTTCCACGTATTCCTCATTTTATGATAGACTCCCATAGCAGCGGTAATTTTTAAGGTGGGAGTACTAGACATTTTAATTATGGACTGAATGAAGGACAGCTTTTGCAAATAGTCCTCCTTGATATGAAGTAGAGTCCAAGCAGTAATGCTTTACAAGGGTGTGCATTGACGACCAGGTGGCCGCATCACAAATATCCTGCACCGGGACACCCCTCTGAAGAGCCGTGGAAGTTGCCATGCCTCTGGTTGAATGAGCCCTTAAATCCATCTGGAGGTTCTTGCCCAGCTAATTTATAGCATTGAGATTGCTAGAATTATCCATCTAGATAGAGTTTTAGACACTGCAAGGCCCAATTTGTGCCCACTATACCGAACAAACAGTTGGTCACATTGTCGAAGATTTGCCAATCTGGAAATGTAGAAACAGAGCCCTTTTTTGGGCCCAAACTATGCAACCTTTACTCTTCCTTACTAGCGTGAGGCGGAGGATAAAAAGAAGGGAAGGTATTTTTTTTGTGACAGATGAAAATCAGAAACTATTTTAGTCAAGAAAGATGGTTTCACTTTTAGAATAACCTTGCCCCTATGGAAAATGGTGTGAGGAGGCTTACAAGACAGCGCCTGCAACACACTTACCCTGCGGGGTGATGTTATAGCCACCAACTGAATTGTTTTAAGAGTGAGAGGTCTTAATGGGCAAGAATGTAAAGGTTCGAAAGGGGCACACATGAGAAATTTTCAGACTACATTCAAATCCCAAACAGGCACCTGAAAAGGTGTCGGGCGGTACACATTTGTTAGCCCTTTCAAGAATTGAATTACGAAGGGCATTTTAAAATAGGACACCTCTTCCGAGGAACGCTTAAAGATAGATAGCACTGCCAAATATCCTTTTAAAGTCCCAACTTGGAGCCCCAAATTGGCTAAGTGTAAGAGAAAAGAAAGTACTGTTTGAGTATTACAAAGAAATGGATCCACATTCTTATCCCTGCACCACTTACTGAACTTGTTCCAACAACACCGGTACAGGGATTTTGTTGCTGGCCTTCTGGCTGAAAGCAAAATCTCCATTATGTCATCTGGGAGGTCCCAATCCTTAGATCTCAGCCTCTCAGAAACCATGCGTGAAGGCCAAGTGTCTTGACCTCTGGATGGAGAACCTTATGTTTCTCTTGCGAGAGAAGATCCTGTTTGTGGAAGACGTATTGGAGGGCAGATAGACATGTCCAGAAGGTCCGGGTACCACGTCCTCCTGGCTCAACCCGGGGCAATTAGGATCATGGTTTTCCTGAACTTTCTCAACCTCCTGATCACCTGAGGAATCACGGGGACAGGAGGGAACGCGTAAAGGAGTGGAAATACCCAAACCACGACAAACGCGTCCCCTAGAGCTCCTCTCGGGGAAATTCCCTTGAGCAGTACAGTTTGCACCGGTCGTGAATAGACCCACTTGAGGGGTTCCCCAAAGGGTGAAGATCTCAAACTAGCACCCATTTGTGGGAGACTGCTCTGCCTGCTCAGAGCGTCTGCCACTGTGTTTAACTCTCCGGCTAGATAAACTGCTGATATAGAGATTCCTTTTTGCATTGCCCAGAACCAGAGCTGCATTACCTCTCTGCACAGTGGGAGTGATCCTACACCTCTTTTGCTGAGGTAGCACATGGCCACTGTGTTGTCCGTCATTATTAGGCCCTTCTTTCCCTGTACAGGGGGCAGAAAGGCCTTCAGCGCTAGTTCGATTGCCCTCACCTCCAAACGGTTGATGTGTATTTTGGACTGTGATGGAGACCAACGACTGCTGATTGTCAGATCGTTGGTTTGGGCTCCCCACCCCGCGAGTGAGGCGTCCGTCACTACCGTCACCTCCGGCCATTGTTGCCAAAAAGGTTACCCCTTGAGGATATTCTCCTTGCAAGCCCACCATAGGAGATCTTGAGCCACCTTGGTTGTGAATTGCAGAATATCTGACATCTCCCCCGAAAATTGGGACCATCGAGTCCTGAGGGCCCATTGAAGGGATCTCATCCTCAATCTGGCCTCTGGCACCAGAAAAATACAGGATGCCATGAGGCCTAGTAACCTTAGAAAGTTGAATGCCGGTAGATGGGCATTTTGAAACTTTGTTACCATTTGCAGAATGTGGTGAGCTCTCTCCTCGGGAGGCGAGGCTTTCCCTGAGGAAGTGTCCAGGACTGCTCCAATGAATTGGAGTCTTTGGCTTAGAATCATTTGTTACTTCTTGTAATTGAGGGAGAAGTCCAGTCTGTGTAAGAAGTGGCAGGTCAAGCCCAGATGTTCCTGGGCTTGTTCGGATGAACTCGCCCCAATTAGCAAATCGTCCAGATAAGGGTAGACGTGAATCCCCCCTTCCGATACTCGCTAGTTTGGTGAAAACCCTCAGGGCCGAGGTCAGCCCAAATGGTAGAACCCGAAACTGATAATGAAAACCACCAATTGCGAACCTCAGGTACTTTCTGTGCTTAAGATGGATTGGCACATGAAAGTAAGCATCCTGAAGGTCCAATGAAACCAGCCAGTCCTGAAGCTGAAAAGCCTGAAGGATCCGAGAAAGGGTCACCATCTTGAACTTGTCCTTCCTGAGGAACTTGTTCAAGTTTCTTGAGTCCAAGATGGGTTTCAATCCTCTGTCCTTTTTGGGGATGAGAAAATAAGGTGTACCAACCCTTGGTCCTCTCCGCTACAGGTACATGTTCTATTGCACCTTTCTCTAGCAGGGTTAAAATCTCCTGCACAAGGAGCAGGTCTGGAATTTTTACAGAGATGGCTCCCGGTGGATGATCTTGACGTCTTTGATGAAAAGGAAGGCAGTAACCATGGGTCACTATCTCTAGTGCCCAGGCATCTGACGTAATGCCCCGCCATTCGTCCAGATACCAAGTGATTCTGCCTCCCACCAGGGTTTTGTGGGTCAAGACCTCAGAGTGGCTTTGCAGCGGCTGCAGCAGTGGCTGAGAAGGTAGTAGCCGCTGCTGTGGCTTATCTAGCACTTTCCCTTTTCCACCACGAAAGGGTTTCCTCAGTTAGCCTCTCTGACTGGCCTGCCCCCTCCCTTTGCCAAGAGGAGTAGAAGCGAAAGGGGCGACTCTTCCAGGAAGATGAGCCTGCCTAAGAGTGTTGTTGAGGCTGTCTTCTAGCGGTGTTAAGTGATTTTGCTGCCACTTTTGAGGTCTGCAGCTTCTCCAAGCTCTCGTCCGCCTTGCTGCCAAACAACCTCAAGCCGTCAAAGGGCATATGAAGTAATCTAGACTGCACATCAGGTGCAAAGGCAGATTTCCTTAGCCATGCAAACCTGCGTAGGCCCATGCTAGTTGCCATGGACCTGCTTACACTATCTGCATTGTCCAGTCCTGACTAAAGGCATTCCTCCATAGCCTCCTTACCATCTTTTACTATAGCCAGGAAACCACCCATTCCTCACCTTCCGGGAAGCGTTCAGCCGCTGATGTCATGCAGTCCCACAGGGTATATGTAAATCTTGCTAAGGTTCAAGTGGCATTAGTCGATTTAAGGGTCATGCTGCCCGAAGTAAACACTTTCTGGCCCAAGCATCAACTTTTTTTTATCATCCCTGTCTGGTGGTATTGATGGGTAAGCGGATTGACTAGTGGAGGTTGCAGCTTGAACCACTAGACTTTCAGGGGAGGGATGTTTAGATAGATATTCCGGATCTGATAACGATGGCCTGTATTTTGGTACAAATTTCCTGTTTACTGCTGAAATATAATCAGGAGTATTCCAATTTACCATCACCCTCTTCTGAAGTGATTTATGGAATGGAAAACAGGATCTTTTAGGAGGACCTTCACTCAAGATGTCGGTCATGTCATCCTGGTCGAAATCTGGGGAAGCTGACGTCCAACCCATAAAAATCAATGACCCTTCCCATAAGATTCCTATAACTAGGATCAGCATGATCTGTGGGGTCTGGTCTTTCAAAATCCACTTGAAGTGAAGTGTCTAGGCCACTGGCATCTTGGAGATAGTCCTAAAGATCTGTTATTTTGGAGTTCGGGTCCACTAGCTCTTCGGGGACCTCCCTGGTTCCAAACCTAACTCCAGTTGAAGTGACATCCTCTTTAGAGTAGTGTTCTTCAAAAATGGATGACATGGACCTGAAAAATTCCTGTCTGTGTTGAGGATGGAAAGCTTTTTCAGTTAAAGAGGGTGGTATCGACTTAGGCATGGGTAATGGCGTCGACTTGGGTATGGGGATTAATGAATGCCTCGCTAAAGGCGGCATAGGCGTGGATAAAGACGACTCTGGCTTTGATGTTTTCGAAGGCGGCTTTGATACAGTTAAAAGGCACCAACGCTATTTTCATCTGCGGTTTCGACGCAGTAGTCATCGACTGTGTCGAGTTTCGACTGCAATGTCGATTCCGCTACCAATTTATGCACCAGAGGTTTTGACTTAGTACGAGGCGTCGGGGAACTTTCCCTTGATGACACGCTCGACTCCTTTTTCGGCTCTCGTGTGTTTAGATTTCAATTTCCCGGTCACTTTTAGAGTGGGTAGAGGCATGGTCACCACACGGCAACTTCAAGAGGGTCAGGGCCGCTTTCTCGAATATTTTAAATCATCGAAGCCCTAAAGGCCTCCCATTTTTCTGGGGAATCGTGCTTTGATGGGTAAGTTACTCTCCTCTCGGAAGAACAGCTTTCTCTTCTGCCAAGACGAGAGAGGGTTGGGATTCAAGGAGCACTGGGGCTGAGGCCATTAATTCATTCTGCACCTGTGGCAGTTGTAACTGGCCAGAAAGGTGGTGGTGTTGGCAATCCTCGCTTGGTAGGCTGCCGAGGTTGCGATTTTCCTACGGAAAGTAGTAATCTTTTTACTCTTTGTCTGGGGGTGCCTCTGACGAGGCTAGGTGTTTTCCGCTCTTTTCCTTGAGGTGGTAAGAACCAATGAGTCTGGTTTTAATTGTCCCCCGATGTAAAGAGAGTGTGAGGGGGCTGGTCGGAAGACCTTTTCAATGCACGGGTTTACTGCCTGTGTTAGGTTTGGGGTTACCAAAGAGGGTTGGATTTGCCTTTTAACAGACTAGACTATTGGAATGAGTTGGGTAGCTCATTTGTTTGTCTCCCAAGTTAAATCCTTGTCTTGGGTTCCCTACGTTTGTATTTAGAAATGTTCAGCTGCCTTTATGAGCATATCGTTATATTGGATTTGGTTGTCGACCGGTGAGTCTGCCACTGGTGGGTCTGCATGATCCAGTGACTGTAGGACATCGATGTCATTGTCATAAAATTGGTCTACCTCTCCCATGTCCCCTTGGTCCTCAGGGTCTGTGTATGCTCCAGTTTCCTGGAAGCTTTGAGTGGAGTCATAGTATGAAAGCTGCCCTGGGTCCTGCTGAGGGGTGGCTCTTTTGGCGGGGGTGGAGTTAGTGCGGCCCCACTAGCTAGTGGCATGACTTTCAGAGTCTGTAGAACCAGTGGCTGGCTGTAAAAAAAAAAAAAAAAAAAAGAAAAATTGGCCAATGAGGACATGCGTCTCATGACCCCATCTATTTCCTCTGCAGACCATTGTGAAGAACTTGGGACAGGTGATGGGGCCACAGCTGGAGTAGTAGGTGTGGGAGCTGGCTGAGGTGCAGGATAGCTCTTGTGCCTCAGCCCCTGAAATGGTTCCCTCCCCCTGGTCATAGTCTCCTTTAGCCTAGAGGACTTAACTTGTGGTGTTTCAAAGTCCGACCCTTAAGTAGCATGTCTGGGACATGTTTTTTTAATGAGTTCAGACAGCTTCAAACTCTAAAAGGGATTTCTCAGGGCCTTAAACATGTCTTTCGACTGTTGTTTATCAGCATGTGTACGGGCCATCGACACGTCTTTCGGTCATCGGCGTGGGTGGTTTTGGTAGTTGGACACTGGGTCAGAACCGGATTTGTCAATCGATTCGAGGCCTGTCGTGAGGAGAGCGCAATTGCCCAGAGGACAGGGAACGGTCAGACCTCCCCCTTGATGCCGTGTGTGGCCTTCCAGTCGGTGTCGAAGTCGACTTGTGGCCATGGGTTGGGTGATTAGTGTGGGTAAGTTTGTCTGTGCTAGTGTCGCAGGGTGTCGTCCCCGTAACAGAGCCGCCAGCCTGCCTGATGTGGTCGTGTGCTTGCACGCGGGCATCCGACAGGTCCTGTTTGCCGCCGTCACTAAAGACGCAGATGTTGCCATCACTAGAGGCATGCTAAACATCCATGGGGGCATCGGCCTGCGTGGTGGGCCCAGCACTTCGTTTTACGGTCCTTTAAAGTCTTGGGCTTCAAGAGCTTACAAGATGTGCAGTGACCCTCCTTATAATCTCTTGGAAGACAAAGTTTGCACACCCAGTGCAAGTCTTTCCAGGGAAATTTTGGATAGCAAGATGGACAAAATTCAAATGGTGTATTCTCCATTTTGTGTAGAGAAAGCAGCTTGGCGAATAAAGTGGCGAGAAGACGAAATATGGATTGTCTTCAGCAAGAAATTATCCACCCCCCACTCTCCCTACTGTGAGTGCCGGGGTCTGGAGCGGCCATCCGAGGCGAGTTCTACAGTCGACGAAGGTAGTCCTCGAAGCCATCGCCAAAAGGTATTGTGGGGGGGATACAAAAAGACAAAGTAACTAGATCCAATTATTATTAATAAAAGGGCAATAGCCAGAAGGAACTCCGCTTTCAGCGTCCGACAATGATGGTGGAAAAAAACAATCTGAGGGAGCTTGACGTGTGAAGCACCATGAGTACAGTGGACATCACACTAGGGATAGTATTAACCCTAGTGTAACGTGTACTATACCGATGGTCCTTCACGCGTTGAGGTCCCTCATATGGCTTGTTTCTGACATGAGATTGCATCAAGTGCAGCGGGAGCACAGATGTGATAAAGCAGAAACAGTGCTAGCCCAGAAAACATCCTTGTGCCTTGTACTCTAGTAGGGGAGGAAGGGTGGGTGCATGTGATCTAAGCAGATACAAGCACCAGAAATACGATTACAGTGAGCAATGTATGCCTTCCGGAGTTTGTGGATCTGCTTGGATCACATGCTCTGCATAGATTAGGGAGCAGTATCTGAAGGAGGTGGGAAGTTAGAAGGTACAGCGGCAAAGATGTTTTTGGACCACGTGTCCCCCTGTGAATCTGTTTTTGAGTGCGTGTCAATGCAAGAATGCTCCGTGAATGTATGGATGGAAGTCTATTTAACAGCGTTGTAGATGGCTTCTAGAGGGAGGTTTGCAATGAAAGCTAAGGTAGGTCATGTGCCTCTGGTAGAGTGTGCCCTTGGGGTGAAAGGTAAAACTTTCTTGGATGGAGAACAGAAGAGCTGTATGTACAGGACTATCCATCTGAAGATGGTGTTTTTGAATGCCAGAAATTTGCCAGCAGATTCCACCAACCAGGGAGCATGGGGGGCGGGGGACATGTTCTCCTTCCCGTGGGACAGCCTGTTTCAGTATGCGCTCCCTCTGTTGCCTATCCTGCTGTGAGTCAATCAACTCAAACAGTGCCGATGCAGGACGATACTCATCGCCCTGGCGTGGCCGAGGCAAATTTGGTACCCGGACCTTCTCAGCCCGTCGGCGTCACCTCAGTTCCAGTTGCCAGTGGTTGCCGATTTACTCACCAGAGAAGGAGGCACAATCCTGCATCACAACACAGGATCACTGAACCTGAGCGCTTGGCTCCTGCAGCCCTAGATTTGGTTTGGAGGATACGAATTGCCTGCGGCCTGCAGGGAGGTCCTTGCCAAGGCCAGAGCGTCGTTGACGCTGAAGTGCTAAGTGGAAGTGTTTCGATATGTGGTGCTGGTCACAGAAGATCACTCCTCTAAGGGTCACGGCCCAGCAGATTCTTCCTACTGGTCCTTGGCCTCAATGTGGTGCCGACGAGGCTCATGGGGGGGGGCCCCTTCGAGCCTATGCATCAGGCCCCTCTTGTTACTCTTGTGGAAGCCGGCTTTCCTTGTGGCCATCACCTCTGCCAGGAGGGTGGGTGAGATACGGGCCCTGTTTTCCACACATCGAGGGTGGTGCTGTGGACCAACCCCTCCATGCCTAAGGTTCCCTCGGAGTTCCACCTCAAGGAGGCTTTGGTGTTACCTGTGTTTTTTCCGAAGCCTTCATCGCCGGCTGAAAGGGTATTGCACTCGCTGGACATTGGTTGTGCTCTAAAGTTAGACGTGGCACGCACAAAGAGTTTTCAGAAGACATCTCAACTGTTTGTGGTCCTGTGAACCATGGGAAGGCCTTGTCCAATGCTTCCATCTCAAGATGGCTATCCGGCTGCATCATACAATGTCATCGGTTGGCAAACCGACCGCTGCCGGCCTTCCCGAGAGCTCATTCACCAGTGCGATCGCTGCGACGACTGCGTTCCTGTCTGGTGTGCCCCTACTGGACATCTGCAGGACTGCTATGCGGAGGTCTACGCACACCTTCACGAGGTTCTACTGCGTTGACAGGGAGGAGTACAGGATCAGCTAAGCAGTGCTATGCAACCTGTTCGCTTGAGTCAAGTCTGTTCCAAAGTTTTGCTTCAGTTGAGCCTTGCCACCTCCCGTGATTGTGTGATGTACTGCTAGATATTCTTTATTCATGAGCATGTGAATCCATGCCAGACTCCATACTGGAGAATGAACAAGTTGCTTACCTGTAACTATTGTTCTCCAGCATATGTGTGGCATGGATTCACATGCGAACCCTCCCTCCTACCCCTCTGCGGCTCTCCTTGGTCATTCTGCCCCTTTACGTGCTTATCAAATCTGAAGATGGCTGCCAGAGGAGGGGTTTAGGGAGTGGGCAGTCATTGGCTGAGGGCAGTATGACCCAGGGTACAGTGATTGGTTTAGAGGAGAAATACAGTTTGTAAGTGAAAGTGAAACTGTTTTTTCTTTTACCGAGTATTCCCAGCCTGACAGGGAATATTCATGAGCACGTGAATGCATACCAGACCCCATGCTGGAGAAAGTATGTTATTTACTTTCCATTGAAGACAGAGAAGCAAGAACCCTGCATTTGAAAGCTAAATTGGAAGCCCGACCTTTGGCATCATATACAGAGAAGTTAGGTGTTGGTAACACAGACAAAAGTCCATATTGTCAAACAACGATTAACACATATCTTAGTTCTTCGTCCGTTTTGCCACCATGTGAGGAAAGAATGGTTAGCCCCGGTGTACAAAAGCCTGCCAGACAAGTTAGTCAGGTCATTCATTCATTGTTTCCACCACGCCCGGGATGTGCGGGTCATTTGGGTTTAGGGT